>NC_143489.1:58443310-58760519 GCF_027475165.1 Benincasa hispida
ACAAACCATGAGTTTTAGGAATAAAACCCAACAAAAACTTCCTAAGTTATACTGCTTCCTTGGCTGCTTCACATGCATAAACATATTCTGCTTCCATTATGGATAGGAGTAAATTCCATCTTGCTGGACTATGTTCCCAGCTATCTATCCTGTCTTATCCCCAAAATGGAAGGCTTATTAAGCAGTGCTATTGGACTACTCTCACATATACATATCAAAGGATAATCTCGAATAAATAGAAGTTCATAGTTAGCTCCGAATTACAATCGAATTGCTCTAGGTTATCAAATTTGAAATAGTCAGTTTTAACAGTAAACGGTCGTTATAAAGAAAAGTGACTATTTCAAGGTCTGTCTTATGCAAATAACTCTTGCATAGGATGCCTCCACTCTCATATCTCCACATGATCAATTTTTGGGATCACATATTTTGTATCAGTATACAAAGTGGGCCACATCCAATAGTGTTACTGGGATGAGGTACCCAATCTCATCAATTTACCTATAGACCATTTTGGCTATATACTAAAACTTGATCTACATTTATGTCTCTATGTAAAGTTAAAGTATTCATATTATAGCCGTGGATTTGTTTATTTTATTTTTATAATAGAATGCAATATCAATACCATTTTATTGAATGAAAAAAAACTCAATAATACATTGATAAATAGAATATGTTTAACATTTACAAACTGTGAGTTTTAGGACATTCCCAACAATCTCTCACTTAGACTAATACTTCAGTGAGTTACAAATATATACAAATTATAATGTTTATAATGTTGAGAAAAATAGAGAGAAAATACAATAAACTAGAGCATCTATATACCCTTGACATAAAATTGTGCAATTGAAAACAGACTTTTTATAATCTTTTGTTATAACATTGAAAAAACGCTATGAAAAGTAATAGGCTTTCAATAACAACGGCTACAACAAAATGCTTAAAAATGCTATAGAAAGCCTTTTATAGTTTTTTTTAATGATATTAAAAATGCTATAAAATAGTTTTAATAGCATTTTTTATGCTATTAAAATTGCTAGTAGAGAGAAAACATAGCATTTTTTGTTAACGCTATGAAATATTTCCATTAGCTATACAAATTAAAGAAGGCGATATGGAATTTTTGGGAACTTCGAGAGCTAGTGCAGCCTACGATATATTTTATATTAGTTTAGTAGTTAACATTTAATTATACATCAAATAGTAGGCCTCTAGAGATTAGTCGTACGGACAACCACCGACTGAATGTATGATTATGCTCTTCTTGAAGCCACTTTCTACTTTTACTTTTACTAGAATTGAGCTTAGACAAAATATCTATATGTTGCCTATTATAAATGACAAAGTTAGTAGATTATTGAATAATCAGGTAACCTAAAATGAGAATAAGATGGAGATCTACATACTCGACGTAAGAAAGCACATCATTTACATTTTGAATAACTTAAAGATAAGCTTGATCCAACTCATCCTTAATTGGTCTAATAAAAGAAGCAGTTGACAATGCTCTATAAATGTTTGAGTTTGCTTTCTTTGTTGATGAGTTTAGCCTAATAGAATTAACACTAGATACAAATTCAGAACAAAACTTTATAGTCTCTTCGACAATATAATTTTCTCCAACACATCCTTCTGGTCGATTTCTATTTTGTACATAAGTTTTCAATACTTTCATGTATCGTTTAAAAGGATACATCCACCTCAAATAAAAGGATACATCCACCTCAAATAAATAGGTCCACAAAACTCAACTTCTCTTACGAGATGCACTACAAGGTGTACCATTATTGTGAAGAATGATGGTGGAAAATACTTCTCTAAGAGGCATAAAGTGACAACTATATCCTCTTGCATACCTTTTAACTGAGATGAATCGATTGCCTTGCAACATATAGCAGTAAAGAAGAAGCATAGGCGAGTAATTGCAAGTCTTACATGTGTGGGTAAAATATCACGAATGGCTACATGTAATAATTGTTGCATAAGAATGTGATGGTCATGCAACTTAAGTCCGTAAAGTTTCAAATCTGTGGGCGACACTAAACTTTGAATGTTCGATGAATAACCTCCAGGTACTTTAATTTTTGATAGTATCTTACAAAAGCTCAATTTCTTAGCTCGTGTTAATGTATAACATGTGGGAGGTAAAAAGGCTTTTTTCTATCATACTTGAGGGGCTAACTATAATCTAATGTTCAGTTCCACCAAATCAAATCGAGTTTTTATTCCATCCTCCATTTTACCAGAAATATCAAGCAACGTGCCAATAAGATTTGCACATACATTCATTTCAATGTGCGTCACGTCTAAACAATGTCGCACGTCATAGTATTCTAACTAAAAAAGAATAGATTTTTTCTTCCAATAAGTTGAAGGGCTATCTCCACCGTTCTTTTCCTTGATAGTTTTCTTACCAAATGAATATTGATACTTACTTGTTTTTGCAAGAATTTCTTCTCCACTCAATGGTTTTGGAGCAAATTCTAATTCTTGTGCACCATTAAAAGCTTTCTTTTGTTTCCTATATGGATGATGGCGTTGTAGAAACTTGCGATGCCTGAGATATGCCATCTTCTTCCCTTTTGGTAAAGAAGTGGATGAAGTTTTCTCTCCACAAATTGGACATGCATGATATCCTTTAACCATACAATCACACAAGTTACCATACGTAGGAAAATTATTAATGGTCTATAATAAAATAGCTTTAAGCATGAAACGTTGTTCTTCATATGCATCGTAACATTTTACCCCTTCTTTCCAAAGTTTTTTCAAATCATCTACTAACGGAGCTAAATAAACATCTATGTCATTTTTCGATTGT
Source organism: Benincasa hispida (assembly GCF_027475165.1). NCBI lineage: Eukaryota > Viridiplantae > Streptophyta > Magnoliopsida > Cucurbitales > Cucurbitaceae > Benincasa > Benincasa hispida. Next base: position 58,446,138 of record NC_143489.1, read on the forward strand.
TTAGGACGAGATATTAGTGTAATCAACATAAAAAATTTTCGCTTCATGCACTACCATGGAGGTAGATTGTACGTCACTAACATCACTGGCTAACAACTACATATACTACTAAGATCTCTATGTGGATTTACCCCATCTGTCGAAACAGCAAGACAGAGATTTCTAGGTTCTGACTCAAACTCTGGCCACAAATTGTCTATTTTTTTCCACGATAGGGCATCTTTGGGATGTTTTAATAAACCATCTGTTTATTTTTTTTTATTTTTTTTAGCATGTCACGTCAATAAACTTGTTGTTTCTTTACTTCGAAACATTCTTTCAAATCTTGGAATTGGGAAAAAATACCACATGACTTTTGTTGGGATATTCTTAGCCCTTTCCTTTAAATTTTTATGAAGCTTCCATCTTGACGTACCACAAATGGGGCATATATTTGCATTAGAGATTTCTTTTCTAAACAAGCAACAATCATTGTTACATGCATGAATCTTCTCGTACTTCATTCCAAGAGTACCCAACATCTTTTTTGCTTCATAAGAAGAAATTGGAATTTCATTAGGACAAGGTAATATGTCATGAATTAATTCCAACAACTCAGTGAAACTCGTATCACCCCATCCAAATTTAGCTTTCAAATTATATAACTTTGCCAATGTAGATATTTTGGAAAAAGTTTTACAATTTGGGTACAATGGTTTCTTTGCATCATCTAATGATTCTTCAAAATTATCGAATTTTTCATTAAATTAGTTGTATACAGCCTCAAACATTCCAATTGTATCATCAACATCAACATCATCCTCATCAACTTTGTCTCTTTCACTAGTAGACACATTATCATTGTTTCTCTTAATCAGTAATGATTCACCGTGAAAAATCTATGTCTGATAACTTTGATCTATACCACTAAAAAATAAGTGATTTCTTATTGTGTTCACATTTAGAGTCTTTGCATTCACACACTTCAAACATGGACAACTCATAACATTCGGTATATTTGAATGTTGTAGACTATTTTTAATAAACATCTCAACCCCAAAACCCAACTAATATTCTATTCATTTTCATCCATTACTTATCCATGATTGTAAAATATGCAACTTAATCTACAAAAAAGACAAACAATAACAAGGAAAAATTACGTAACTGTAAGCTTGTAAATTTAACCATAATCAACAATAAGACCTAAAACAGTAATAAATTGGTTCTGATATACACTTGAACCACACCAAGCAAGACTATCAATCAAGTACATATTTTTTAACTAATTTCTTCAAACACTAACAAATTTCAAGAACGTTAATCATTGGAATAAAACATAAAAATAATGAAATAACACTTGAACCACAGCAATCAAACTTAATCATCCAAGTAAGACCAAATTAATTTATATATAATTGAAAGAAAAAAATTTTGATATATACTTGAACCACACCAAGAAAGACTATCAACTAAGTACATATTTTTCAACTAATTTCATTCCAACATTAACAAATTTCAAAAAGCTTAATCATTGGAATAAAACATAAAATTAATGAAATAACACTTGAACAACACCAATACAACTTAATCAACAAAGTAAGACCAAATTAGTTTATATATAATTGAAAGGAAAGGATTTTGATATAGACTTGAACCACACCAAACAAAACTATCAACCAAGTACATATTTTTTAACTAATTTCATTCCAACATTAACAAATTTCAATAAGCTTAATAATTGGAACTAAACATAAAATTAATGAAATAACACTAACCATACCAATCAAGCTTAATCAACCAAGTAAGACCAAGTTAGTTTATATATAACTGAAAGAAACGGATTTTGATATACACTTGAACCACACCAAGCAAGACTACCAACCAAGTATGTATTCTTCAGCTAATTTAATTCCAACGTTTCAAATTTTCAAGAAGCTTAATCATTGGAACAAAATATAAAATTAATAAAATAACACTTGAACCACACCAATCAAGCTTAATCATCCAAGTAAGACCGAATTAGTTTATATATAATTGAAAGAAAATGATTTTGATATATACTTGAACCACACCAAGCAAGACTATCAACCAAGTACATATTTTTCAACTAATTTCATTCCAACATCAACAAATTCCAAGAAGCTTAATCATTGGAACAAAACATAAAATTAATGAAATAACACTTGAACCACATCAATCAATAATCAATAAATTTCAAGACAACCAATCAAGTATATATTCTTCAATTAATTTAATTCCAACATTTCAAATTTTCAATAAATTTGATCATTAAAATAAAAATAAAATGAATTAAATAACTTTAAATTACTAAATTGAAAATTCATATGAAAATAAAATTTTACCTTTCGAAGCAAACAACTTAAACAACCCACAGGCGAAGAACAACGGAGAACACCCACGTGTCAGCGAAGAACACCCCGAGAACACCCATGCACCGACGAAAACCAATCGAAAAACAATTGGAGAACACTCACGACGATGACCCACCACTGGAAGAATCCCACGACAATGGAGATCCAAGCATCACCGGTGACGACAACCCACGGGAACACCTCGTGAACACCCACGCACAGATGAAAACCAACAAAAAAAATCAGAGAACATCCACGACGATGACCCACCACCAAAAGAAGCCCACGACGACGGAGATCCAAGCAACACCGGTGACGGCAACCAATGGAAGTGGTGTGCACGACCAAGCTAAGGAGAGAAGAGAGAGTTTGATAAGAGAGAAGTGAAAGGAGGGATAAGATTTCATTTTTCGATTTTAATAAAGTTAAAGAAATAATAATAAATGAGAGGCCTTTAATGTTGAATTTAAACCGAAATTGTATTCCATCTTCAATGTCGATTTAAAACCGACATTAAAAATCCATTTTTTGCAACCGACATTATACATCCAATTTCACTTTTTTCAATCGATATTAAAGCCCAAAATTCTTGTAGTGCATGTGTAGCTGTTATTGTTTGTAACAGGAGATAAGTACAACGTTATAATTCCTTTACTTTACATTAGTGAATTTATCTTTCTTGGACACAATGCCCTTTAGATATATGTGGTATTTCACCGAATTGGGTTACCAGCTTCTACATTCTCGTTCTCTGTTATTTTAGGTGTTGTTTTACAACTTATTTTTTCATAAATGACAAGAAATAAATTAACATACTTGAGTCAAAATTAAGGAAAGATCTGATGATCATTATAACATAAATAACATAAATTCATACAAACGCTGACCACTGATAACAACGAGACCTAATGGACTCGATTATAATATAAATTCAAATGGTACAATATCCATTTAGTAGTAGTATAGTAATAATAGTGTAACATAAAAAAAGAGATGTATATGAGTTCCAGCAGCTTCAATCATTCCTCTTCACATATGAGTACCTCCATGGCAGCACTTGAAACTAATACCAGTCTCCATGAAACGAGGACATTCAGGACAATTCACAATCATAGGAATCCATCCACTGAATCCAGGAAGAATTACTCGATCACATTGATGATTTTTTAGAGCCAATTCATTGAAGTAGTCTCTAAAGACATCAGGGAAGGCCTTTAACCTCAAACTTTGCTTCCATTTTGGAAATTCGTCGAGTAATTTCAATATCAAAATCCCACGACCAACTAATACTGGGGCTGAGCCTACACTTAGAACAACCCAACCATCTTCGTTTTGGTATGATATCAGTCTTAAGATGTCTTCTGTTGTTTCACTTGCACTTGAACCTATCAATTGGCTCTTTACTACAAAATAGCCCCATTGTGCTGTCCAAAAACGAGCCATGAGTGCTGGATCATCCTCTCCTGTTGCATCCTTTCCAATACGTACAATCTCAAATGAACCACCATCCATTATCAAAGGATCATTTCTCAAGATTTCTACTCTCTCTTCAAATTGTTGTATCCACAATGGTTCCTTTCCTCCATAGAATAGTATGTTTTTCTCTTGCTTGATCTGTGAAAGAGTATAGATAAGATGTATTTTATTATAATTTAATTAGGAAGGAAATACAAAATGTCTACATACCCAATTTTGTAGTCTTGGTTGGTGAGTGAATTTGGTGAGAGTTGAATCGGGCCAATTTTTTCGTAATAAAGTCTTGGCTCTATCTTGTGTGAAATCAATTGCTTCAATCCCCCAAACTCGAATTAGATGAATTGCATTTGTGAATACCACCTTAGATTGTGGGTTTAGTACCACAACTAATGGATCCTCTCTAAGTTGCCATTTTTCTTCAATATATCTCATGCCAGATATCTTTGTAGTAAATTGTATTGAATACCATTTCATAGTTGAACGCAAATAATCATATCTCTTGCGATCTTCTTCTTGATAAGGCTCCGGGAAAATTGGAATCCAAACTATCTCATGTCTACTGTCTCTAGCTTTCAATTCATTGTAAACTTGATGAAGAGCCGTGATATCATCATTGGAGATATCCAAACCAGAAATTACCAATATCACGTTCTTTCCCGACAAACTTTCGTGAACACTAACCTGCAAAAACCCACGAATTTGCACCAAGTTACCTAAGTTGAATCATCAATTAACCCCAAAGTTTAATCGGATGAGCAACTAAGGTTATTGGAGCTAATACAATCCTACTATTCTAATAGCAAAATAAATCTACCATTTTTTCTTAACAAGAAACTAACGAAAGAAGGAATCAATAAGTGTATGGTTGAAATATTCTTAGCTCTCTCGTCACTCCAAATAAAAAAAGTAATTCATTGCCAATAATCGAAGAGTAGATGAGTAAGTACGAAGTAGAAGCTAGTGGAGAGCTCACCAATAGAAAAATGGAACGTCTAATGGAAAGACAAGAGGAAAGTTTTTCAATTAAGAGGTATAGAAGTTGCTTCATAGTTATAAAAAAAATAGAAGATTTAGTACACCAACATCAACTTAAGTGACGATCTCATCCCAACCCAGGATTTTAGTTTCACAGAGTTACAATAAGTTTAATTATATCAATACTTTAACAACATACCTATTGATTAAATACAATTCATATATGAAAATGAATATATGTCATTATTATAATAGTATATTTGAGAACAAGCCAATAATAAGGTATGAAATAGAAGAAACCTCTTTTAAAGTAGAGCCATCAATAAGGGGTTTGGTTTCAGGTTTGCCGCTAAGCAGCTTGGGAATGACCAATGTAATGTCAGTTTGATAATGTTCAATGTGGTCAACCAACCACCGATAGAGATTAACCTCCTCTGCCATAAAAAAAAATGAAACATAACCCAATTTAATGTTATTTTTCAGGGTAATTCCAATAATATATTAACGATACAAATAAAAGTAACTAGGGAGATTAGTATTCGACCATGTTGTTCTCGGATGGCGTCTAGATGCTTCTCAAGTACGGCAAGTACAATGGCCATTTTTTCAGACAATTCATTCAAGTATCTCTGTGGCTGATTCCTGAAAAACATCAGTATTACTATGAATGAATATACCGTTGAAATGTAAGTTTGATCTTTGATAATAAGTATTGGGATCCGGTCCAAACAGAAGCCCGGTCTCTAGAAGTATTAAATACTATAATATCCCCGGGAAATCTTTTTTAAGAGATACTTGGAGTATGTAGTAGAATTGTATAGAATATGGAAGAAAACGTGTAATTGTAAAGAATATTTTAGAAAGTCATTTATAACTCTAGATCATGTCTTTATTGGCAAAATCTTAGCCATGAAATCGAGGGGTGGTGTGCCAACTAGTATAAATAAAAATGATATCTTAGATTTTGTATCAAGCCAAAAAGAGTTAGAAGTGATCAATAATACAAGTAGCCTCTTTCTTAAATCTATCATTCAAATTACCTCCAATCTTCAAAAGCTTCTTATCCAACATTAATAAAGTAAATAACTACTTCTGAGTCGTGGTTTGGAAAATTTTGTTTTAAGAATGATTATTGAAAATTCAAGGAAAGTTTTGGGCTGAAATTAACCGAGAAAACCAACATTTCAATTTTGGTATGAAAAGATATAATTTATCTCGTTACTTATTTTCTTTCTAAACACTTGGTCAGTCGGTTTGAGTCAACTCCAAATGAACGAAACCAAATACCGATCTACCGAAGTTGGTTTAGCACATTTCGGCCAATCAACTTAGTTTGTTGGATTGTTCTGATCATCCCTAGTTTGTAAAAATGTGGTTGGATCACAACTATTGCAAATGTGACATAATATTAAAAGGAAAAAAGAGATTTTTAAAGGTATGGATAAAGTACTTACTCATTTTCACTGAGATATGTGGAGAGCTCAATCCTTGAAGCAACAATAGTGTGTATGGCCCAATAAGTAATCAATGGGATTTGGCGAAGAGCAGATGGTAACTCAGGAAGTTCCTTGACATCATATTTTGAGAATTCTCTAATCTCATTCATATATTTGATTGCTTGTAAGCAGCTTTGAATGAGACTTTTGGGGTTGAGAAGCACTTGTCGATATCGAAGTGAGTCTAAGTGCTTTTTCAAAGTAGCTACTCGCTTGATAATTGCCAAAGATTTAGCCAATGGATCAACATGGGAGTAATGGTAGAGATGCCACAAATCTCCATAATCAGTTGCAAAAGCTAACAAAGTGAGAGCTGCCTTGGCTTCCCATGGATAATTTGCCAATATTTCAAAGATTTCGAGTGTGGTCTCGTGTGCTTTTTCTATCCCCGGAGCCTTACATGACAACTGAGACATAATATTTCAACTTTCAATTGCATGTATAAAATGGATCAGAAGAAAATAAAATTTACTGCTTTTTGTATATATATATGTAACTTTTTCACATTTTTATTGACAATGTTCTTTCCAATGTTTTGTTTTTGAAAACCGTTTTGGTTAATTATAAAGCCTATTTGATAATGTCGGTCTCGTTTGATAACCATTTCGTTTTTTGTTCTTTATTTTTGAAAACTAAGTCTATAGTCACTAATTTCACCTCAAAACTTCTTTATTTGTTTATACTTTTATCAATGGTTTAAAAAAGCAATCTAAAATTTGAAAACTAAAAAACAATAGCTTTTAAAATTTTGATTTTGTCTTTGGAATTTGGATAATATTTCAACCATTGTACTTGGCAAAGATGCAAATCGGATGAAATAGACTTAATTTTTAAAAATAAAAAACGAAATTATTACCAAATAGTCATATTTTGTTTTATTTTAAAAAAAGAAAGGCTTACAAATAATAGTTCTATGAATAGGTTTTAGATCTACATGTTTTTTAATAAAACAAAGCCAAAATTTGAAATTAAAACTAAAAAATGTGGTTCTTCAAAACTTATTTTTTTCTTTTTTAGAATTTAACTAAAGATCCAAATGTTATTTTAAGAAAGGTAAAAATACTTTTATAAAATTTGTGAGAAAAAAGAACATATAAAACAAAAAAAATGAAGGCCACATTTGATAATCATTTTGATTTTTGATTTTTGATTTTTGAAAATTAAATTAATCTTACAACAATAGTTCTACCCATAAGTTTTTAGGATTTGTTCTTCTCCTTCTACCAATATTTTAAAAATCCAAACTAAGTTTTGAAAACATAAAAAAGTGGTCTCCAAAAACATAGTTTTGTTTGTATAATCTAACTAGAAATTTAAAGTATTTCTTTAAGAAATGTGAAAAACATAATTCAAAAATGGAGAGAATATAATTTAGAAAAAGTAGAAAACTAAAAAAACAAAATTGTAACTAAATAGGACCGAAATTGTATAAAAAAAATTACTTTGAAGATCTAATTAAGATTTAGAAACATATAAAAGAGTATACCCCTATTAAAAAAAATAATAAATAAATAAACAAAATAAACTAGCCTTCTCAATGCAAAAGAGTTATCAAGATAAAAGTTTAAATGCATGAACAAACTTATTTTTAGAGATAAAAAGTGAAAAACTAGATCACTATCAAATAACTTGTCAAAATAATAAAATTTTATGGAATTATATATAACCTCGCTAGAGATACGATGAAGAGTACAAAGTGGAGGCTCGATCACAACATTGGATGTTAAAGTTGCATCCGAATGTACCAAACGTCCTTCAACTATTCCCTATATGAGTACACAATAATAGTTATTCATTACAAAAATAAAATTACACCAAGTAGAAAAAATAAATAAAACCAAAGATTTAATTTGAGTGTATAATATATAAATGTTGTATATTTTTACCCGATGTACATTATCGCTAATTTGATCAGCAATTGTGATAATACTCTCAATAACAGAGATGTAATTGGGGAGATCAATTTTAGTAGTATCGTCGTCACGATGTTTGGCGTAAATGTGACCAGTGACGAGGTCATCCGAGTAATGTCTCATGTTCGACTCCTCCTTGGGGTTGGTTGATTGCTTAGAATGCAGTGATGGCATAGGTGTAGTGGTGGGTGTCTTGAGTGAAGTGGCCATGGTTTGGGTGTAGAGAGAAGAAGTATGAAAATAGAAGAAGGAAAAGAGAAAAGATTGAATAGGTTTGGTTGTGTTGGGAATTGGAAATTGTTGGGCATTATTTATACACATAGAAATCTTCAAAGAAGATATAGAAAAGTAAAGGAGTGTGAAAGGACACTAATGTATTCTTCTTGTCTTAAAGAAAAGAATGTGAAGTTCTAGATTTGAGCTTTAATTAAACACAAGTCCATCTTACTTCTTTGTTGTCTCAACATCTATCTTCTTTTCCTTTTCTTTTGTTCCCTTTTCTTTATTTGAAGTTAAAAAAATATTTGTCCCAAAGTAATAATTTAGCCTGTGAAAACTTTGATTTGTAATGATTTAGTCTCTGTTCATTCAATTTTTAACGATTTAGTCATTAATCTTTAGTATGTAATAATTTAAGGCCTCATTTAGTAACCATTTGATTTTTTTTTTTTTTTTTTGAAAATTGAGCCTATAGACACTACTTCCACCTCCAAATTTCTTCATTTGTTATCTATTTTTTATTAATATCTTAAAAACAAGCCAAAATTTGAAAACTAAAAAAGAAAGTTTTTAAATTTTGTTTTTGTTTTGAGAATTTAGCTAAGAATTCAACCATTGCACTTAAAAAAATATGTGCAAATCATTATAAGAAATGAGGAGGAAATAGGCTTAATTTTTAAAAACCAAAAACAAAAAATGAAATAGTTACCAAATGAGATCTTAGTTGCTATCTTTTCAATTTTGTAATCATTTAGTCCATAATACACAAAAATTTATTAAAATTATTTGTCTAATTTTTATTATTTTATTGTGTAGACTTTTTAATTTATAAAAATATTGACTATGCAAGAAATCTTAATAAAATCTTAATTAAGACTAATTTCAAGGACTAAATCGTAATACAAAAATTAAATTGTGACACAATAAAGCTGAGGGACTAAATTGTTACATATTTTAAGGTAATAGACTAAATCATTATTTTTACGAAAGTTCAGGCCCTATTTGGTAACCATTTTCTTTTTTGGTTTTGTTTTTGAAAATTAAGTCTATGGATACTACTTTCACCTTCAAATTTCTTCATTTATTATCTACTTTTCATCGATGATTTAAACAACGAAGCCAAATTTTAATAACTAAAAAAGATAGTTATCTTTGGGGCATGTGGAATCTCGTATGAATCACAAGGACCACCTTGCAAAGCTAAATGCTCCTCTCAAAATGGAATCTATTCCAAAATATATGTCATAGTTCCTTACTTCAATAGGATGTTCTAATTAATGTCAAATAGATCCATAGATTATTAAATCAATTAGATTATGATTTAAATACTTTTTTCTTATTCTTTTGTTTCTTTTTCTACCTTTATTATCTACTTTTCATCAATCCTCTCAACTGGAAAATAAAATTATATTTATATCAGGATCGCAGTGTCACAACACTGCTAAGATCATTGTGGCGCCCTTGGCGAAGCAGACCTCAAATGTTGAGGCAGAGGTGCAGTGTTGATGAAATGTTATTTGCACGTGCAGAAGCTCCAATTCCATTGCCAGTTGTAGCGTTGTGACACCCTTGCCAAGCATTGTATCACTAATCTGTATTTAATGCTTCTGTCTTATAACATCGTGTAGGAGCGTTGCAACATTGTGTGCCTGTCTCAAAAGTTGTTCCTACTACCTTTCAACATCATGCAAAGGTCAAGAGAGGGTTGCAATGTCACCCCTCCCGATTATTCTACATGATCCTAGGATGGGTTTCAATGATAGATCCCAAACATGCAATGTAGTTAACTTGCCTTGAACTTGTAACTTAACTTGAATTAAATACCTTGTTTACCTACATGTCGCAACCAATTAATGAGTCGGATGGTAGTTTCTGATTCACTAATCCCTATCCAAACTGAAGAGCAACTTGGTGGAGGAAAACATTTTGAAAAGGTTGAGCTAAAAATGCCTAGTGAGTAGTGAGTTTTTAAAAAAAATAATTGGAGAAAATGACAATCATACTAAATAGAGATACAAGTTCCACAAAATTGATTTAAAACATGAGTAGTTTGAAAACTTAGAAGAGTTAACACATATAGAATATTGTAAGAAAATTCTTGCAATCATAAGCATGAACTGTAAATCGATGTAAAACACAATCAATTAACGCGTAAATAAAATCATGAGCATTCTCTTACAAATGTAAACATGAACTTGTACAAATCCTTCACTAAACCTGTAACTAGACGTGGTCATACTATATACGAAGAAACTCAATGTAGATAGCAGAGAAACATGGTCATACTATACACCGAGCAAGTCCAAGAGCATGGCAGAGCAAACGTGGTCATACTATTCACTGAGTAATCTTATGGTGAATAGCAGAGAAAACACGGTCATATGTGCATGCAGAGCAGCCTCAAAAAGGTAAAGCACCTCGACACATAGCCTAAAACTTATGTGTGTGCGAAAGTAGGTCCCAAAGAACTCATGTATATCATGACGACACTATGGAAACGCATTCACATCAATATAGTGGAAAATCACCATGGGTACATCAATTCAATCATTTGAAACCCACTTTAAATTTAAAATACAAAACTTGTGGTTTTCGAAAATGTTGCTTTCACATATCTCATAAATCATTCTAAAACCACGATTTTTCTTTTGAATTGCATTAGAATTTCGCGTGAAACAGAGTTTCTCAAAAACACTTTATGATGTAAAATCTTGTTTAAAACATGACTTTACTTGAAAATCTTGAATTCGTACCTATTTTCTAGAAATCACATTCAAGTTCTTCTAAAATCACGCATAGTAAAAAAAAAAAAAAAATCATCAAATATCATAAGATTTAACAAATAATAAATGTTTCATAAAATAAACCACTCCCGAAACAATTGTCGGCTATGCCTCAAATGGTTCAGAAACTTCAACTTCATCTATCCTGAGATTCCAAAAACCACTTGAATTAGGTTATGGAAATATTCCCAAAATAATTATATATTCACCTTGAATAACTAGTTTCAAATATTTTCCAACAATTCCAATTATATTTTCTCTCTCAACTTTCTTATATTTTGTAGACTTCCCAAAACGCACTTTTTCTCTCCTAACCCACGTAAATAGCCAACCAACTCTACCAATTAAACACCTTTTTGTTTATATATATAATTCTCTAATTCATATCTTCTTCTTTTTCTTTTCTGTTTTCTATTCCCCTATGTAATTTTTTTTCCATTTTATTTCTTTTCTTCTTCTAGGAAAAATTGTAATTCCTTTTCCTAAGGATTTTTCCTTTTAATTCATTCCATTCAATTATATCGTAACAAGAGTACAAAATTTACACAACCCACTTCCAATAACTTAAATCCATGAGGTATTTTAATAGTAAATACCATAAATTTTCACCTTCTTTATCCCCTTAGTTGAATTGGTGCAATACCAAAACCAACACCCATGTAAACTTTTGAGTAAAACGAACGAAAGTACACATTCCAAGTCCAAAGGTTACACATTTTCTTTGGTAGACCTTAAATCTCTAAAAAAATACTTACAGGGTTTGAATTTCCATTGTCTACGAACTTCCATCCTATATTTCCCCCGTCTACTACCTTCTTCGGCAAACCTCGTTGGTCTCTCAACGTTTCTCAGGGGAGTAAAGCTCTCTCCCCCGTAGCCTTTCTCTCTCTCTTCTGTAAATGCCCAAAACCACCCACTTCCATTTCCTTTCTTCTTCTTCTTTTATCAACATTATAATATCATTCTTATTTTATAAACCTAATTCTGCTACTTCAAAGCCATTTAACCCACCAACACACAACAGACGTGGCTGCCCATTTACATCCCTTTCTCGTTTTTTTTTTTCCTTTTTTTTTTCTTTCACTTACTTTTCTATTCTTTTAATTTATTAATTATTAATTATTTTTAGTTTCTCTCATTTTTAGTCTAGTTTTTACTTTCCAATTTTCAAATTTTTTTTCACTTTTTATTAATAGAATTTGAAATGACAAATTTACCCTTCATATAATTTGTTCTTCCCTTTTTGCCCTTGACTCCTAATTCAATTCCCCTCTCTTATACTCTTACTTTTAAATTAAAATCTTTGTTTAATTTTTATCCCAAAAAAAAAAACCAAGTGGATTCTAACATGCAATACTGTCCTTGATGGTAGGCTTATAATTTTTCTGACTTCTTTCAACTTCATGCATCAAACAATCATTTTTACTTCTTTTTGACTCATTTTGTACTCGAATGAATTCTTTGCTCCTCGGGATCGACTTACCTATAAAATAGATATATTATACATAAGAACAACTTAATAATAATGGAATTAAGAGTATAATATTAGCCCTTTTCGAGAGCTATCTCTACGCCTTGTGTAATGGTTAAAAAAATAATAATAGGGAAATTCGAACTATTACTACTTTTATTAGTGTGACTTTAAGAAGACTAAATAAAAAATATATAGTATAAATAAATCCTATTAATGATAACAATAGTAATCCGTGTTAATTTATTTTTTTCGGGTGGGAGGTTAAAAGTATAGAGGTTGACTTTGTTGGAATCTTCAAATAATTATTCTTGTTAATTTGTTGTTATAGTTTGACTTATACGATAGGTGGAAATATTTTGATTCTCCATCTTTAGTTTTTACATTTTGGATAGGGTAGGGGTAATTTCAAACTTCTTCATTCTTTGCATTTGTATTGTATTGTTTGTTTTCAATTTTATGATCAAATGAATCAATCCTTTGTTTTATTGTCTTTTATTGATGTTCAGTTGAGATGCCTTGTGATTGTCACAATGTGTTTGTCAATATGCTCGATCTTGACCCTTTACTCTCTCTCTCTCTCTCTTTTTTTTTTTTTTTTGACTAAATTCTTCCCCAACTTTGAACTTTCCTCTTGTATTTCCCTTTAGAAACTTAAACTCCAACTATAATTTGAGTATACCAAGGTTTTTCACTCGCTTGTTTGAACTTTCTCATATTATGCTCCATCTTTTGTCTTCTAAAACCAACTGAAAGATTTGACATCTAACGTGTATATTTAATAAAGCATATATTATGTACTAATTAACTTGAGTTTTATGTTTTCTTGCTTCTTTTGGTCATTCTTATGAGTTTTGTTTTTTACTTTTACTAGACCAAAAACACCTACAAAATGGAAAATCCTCTGCTTGAATTTTATTTTCCCCAAGAAGATGATTGCATCCAACAATACTAAAAATGGTGCGAATTATTATTATTATTATTATTTTCGGTAGAATTTTGAAGGAAAGAGAGAATATGAGCACATAAATAGAGAAAGTAATGTTTGTTTCATATGGGTAAGTCTTGTAAGTAGGGGACTATTATTTTCTTTGTACAAAAGCTTCTTTTTTCACTATTTGCTGAATTTGACTTTCGGATTGTTGGCGGTTTATGTTTTCTTTGAAATAGAACATTGAAGAATTGAAACATTCGCATTTTTGTGCGACTCTCGGGTTGGAACAAATGAGAGTTGCAATTCAAGAGAAGCTAAGCAAGAGAGATGAATAGTTGTGAGCGATAAATTATAAGTTTGGACTCTTGAAAGTTTCTTTTCATGTAAATCCACTTGGTTCCGTTAAATGTGCATTGCATTTAATTTTACAATTACATTTGAAACAATTTGCCACTCTTATAAAATGGCTATATTGTTTATGTAAGAATTGATTATTATTGGCTATCACGACAAGATTAAAAATGTTACATGTTTTTATATCATTTTTAATTATTGTAAAACATGTTATTAAATATCAATCATAACATATATAGTATTATTAAAAAAAACAAAAACAAAAAAAAAACCTACTAAATCATAATATTTCTGTAATGCTATAAAATGTTTTTATAACATTAAATTGTTGGAAATGTCCTAAAACTCACAGTTCGTCAATGTTAGAAACATATTCAATTTATCAATAAAAGTACTATTGAGTTTTTTAATTCAATAAAATGTCATTGGTATTGCATTCTGTTATAGAAATCCAATAAACAAATCCATAGCTACAATATGAATACTTTAACATTACGTAGAGACTAAATGTGGATCAAGTTTTAGAATATAGTCAAAATGGTCTATAAGTATATGGATTTGATTGGGTACCTCATCCTAGTAACACTATTGGATGCGGCTCACTTTGTATACTAATCATTCATGTGGATACGAGTGGGGACATCCTATGCAACCGTACCTTGAAATAGTCACTTTCTTTATAACAGACCGTCTACTGTTGAAACTGACTATTTCAAATTTGATGACCTAGAGTAACTCGATCTTAATCCTGAGCTAACTATGAACTCCTGTTTATTCGGCATTATCCTTTGATCTGCATAAATAAGAGTAGTCCAATAGCACTGCTCAGTAAGCCTTCCATTTTGGGATAAGATAAGATAGATAGTTGGGAACATAGTCCAGCAATATGGAATTCACTCCAATCCGACTTAGGATTAGCAGAAAGGTTGTTCTCTTAAGTATTGATTCCTAGTCTTGAACAACGGAGCCTCGCCTTCTCTTAAGTATTATTTAATTTGGCACTTCAAATTAAAGCCAAATTTAATTAATTATTTAATAATTTAATATTAAATATTAAATTAATCAAACACCTAATTGATACATGAATTCTATTCATGTATTTCAATATTTAAATCAATATTTAAATATTCTAATCTCTCCAATTACGTTTAATTTCAATAAATTAAACACTAAACTATATCGAGTATAATTTATCAAACCCTAAATTGAATTTGAACACTTCAAATTTAAAAATCTTAATTTCGATTTTGAACGTTTCAAAGCCACTCAATTCATTAATCCACGATATAATTTTACGACCTTGTAGAGGAACCTTATGGATCTGCAGATCATTAGCTCCAACGATTTCAGATTAATTGGCTAAACTCATTGGGCCGAGTTAATCAATATTCATTAAGTATCGAGACAAACCACTATAGCTCGATCGTTGCATTCTCCTCACTGTAAATATATTTCTGTCCACTTTAACCATAATCAGTAAGTCGGTCCTTCACAGATTGTCCGTATTTACAGCTAGGTCAAAATTACTGTTTTATCTCTTAAAATACATCTTATTCCTTAAGCTCCCAATGAAACTCCATTGAACAATTGGTTTATAGTTCAACTAATAAACCATATCCCTATTGATCATGAGAAGACGGGGCCCCGTTGTTCAAGACCAGGAATCAGTACTTAAAAGAACAACATTTCTGCTAATCCTAAATTGGATAGGAGTGAATTCTATCTTGCTGAACTATGTCCCTAGCTATCTATCATTTCATATCCCCAAAATGGAAGGATTATTGAGCAGTGTTATTGGACTACTCTCACTTATGCAGATCAAAGGATAATGTCGAATAAACAGGAGTTCATAGTTAGCTTAGGATTAAGATAAAGTTACTCTAGGTCATCAAATTTGAAATGGTCAATTTTAACAGTAAACGGTCGTTATAAAGAAAAGTGACTATTTCAAGGTCCAGTCTTATGCAAACAATCTTTGCATAGGATGCCTCTACTCACATGTTTCCACATGATCGATTTTGGGATCACATCATTTGTATCAGTATACAAAGTGGGCCGCATCTAATAATGTTACTAAGATGAGGTACCCAATCTCATCAATTTACGTATAGACCATTTTCACTATATACTAAAACCTAATCCACATTTATGTCTCTACATAAATTTAAAGTAGTCATATTATAGCCGTGGATTTGTTTATTAGATTTTTATAACATATTGCAATATCAATACCATTTTATTGAATGAAAAAACTCAATAATACTTTGATAAATAGAATATGTTTGTAACATTTACGAACTGCGAGTTTTAGGACACTCCTAACAATCTCTCACTTGGACTAATACTTTAGTACAAATATATACAAATATATAATGTTTATAATGTTGAGAAAAATAGAGAGAAAATACAATAAACTAGGGCATCTATATACCCTTGACATAAAATTGTGAAATTGAAAACGAACTTTTTATAATCTTTTGTTATAACATTGAAAAAAGCTATGAAAAGTAATAGGCTTTCAATAACAATGGCTATAACAACATGCTTAAAAATCCTATAGAAAGCCTTTTATAGTGTTTTTTATGCTATTAAAAATGCTATAAAATAGTTTTGATAGCATTTTTTATGCTATTAAAATCGCTAGTAAAGCGAAAACGTAGCGTTTTTTGTTAACGCTATAAAATATTTCCATATCATGATAATTCTACAATAAAAAATAGACTTTTTATAGAACATGTTATAGCAGATAAAAACACCATCAAAAGTATTAGACTTTCCATAACATCGTCTAGGATAGCGTCTTCAAAAACACTATCGAAAGTCTACAATACCGTTTTTTGGCCTGCTATTGTATGTGATATTTGTTGTAGTATCACTTGATAAAAGAAAGATAAACTTGTGAAGAGTTAGAGTCTCACACGTAGGGGGAGCCTAAGTATTCATCTACTAATGTATTTATGTTTAGGGGTATCCTAAGATAAAGTGAGAGGAAGTTTGATAATTAGGGGAGACTAATTGTTATTTCAAGGAGTCAAGTTTGACATGTGTCACTGTTATTGTTTGTAACAAGAGATAAGTACAACGTTATAATTTCTTTATTTTACATTAGTGGATTTATTTTTCTTGGACATAATGCCCTTTAAATATATATGTATTTCATCGAACTGGGTTACCAGCTTCTATGTTCTCGTCAATAAATTAACATACTTGAGTCGAAATTAAGGAAAGATCTGATGATCATTATATCATAAATAACATAAATTCATACAAACGCTCATCACTGATAACAACGAGACCTAATGGACTCGATTATAATATAAAGTCAAATGGTACAATATCCATTTAGTAGTAGTATAGTATAATAGTGTAACATAAAAAAAGAGATGTATATGAGTTCCAGCAGCTTCAATCAATCCTCTTCACATATGAGTACCTCCATGGCAGCACTTGAAGCTGATACCAGTCTCCATGAAACGAGGACATTCAGGACAATTCACAATCATAGGAATCCATCCACTGAATCCAGGAAGAATTACTCGATCACATTGATGATTTTTGAGAGCCAATTCATTGAAGTAGTCTCTAAAGACATCAGGGAAGGCCTTTAACCTCAAACTTTGCTTCCATTTTGGAAATTCGTCGAGTAATTTCAATATCAAAATCCCACGACCAACTAATACTGGGGCTGAGCCTACACTTAGAACAACCCAACCATCTTCGTTTTGGTATGATATCAGTCTTAAGATGTCTTCTGTTGTTTCACTTGCACTTGAACCTATCAATTGGCTCTTTACTACAAAATAGCCCCATTGTGCTGTCCAAAAACGAGCCATGAGTGCTGGATCATCCTCTCCTGTTGCATCCTTTCCAATACGTACAATCTCAAATGAACCACCATCCATTATCAAAGGATCATTTCTCAAGATTTCTACTCTCTCTTCAAATTGTTGTATCCACAATGGTTCCTTTCCTCCATAGAATAGTATGTTTTTCTCTTGCTTGATCTGTGAAAGAGTATAGATAAGATGTATTTTATTATAATTTAATTAGGAAGGAAATACAAAATGTCTACATACCCAATTTTGTAGTCTTGGTTGGTGAGTGAATTTGGTGAGAGTTGAATCGGGCCAATTTTTTCGTAATAAAGTCTTGGCTCTATCTTGTGTGAAATCAATTGCTTCAATCCCCCAAACTCGAATTAGATGAATTGCATTTGTGAATACCACCTTAGATTGTGGGTTTAGTACCACAACTAATGGATCCTCTCTAAGTTGCCATTTTTCTTCAATATATCTCATGCCAGTTATCTTTGTAGTAAATTGTATTGAATACCATTTCATAGTTGAACGCAAATAATCATATCTCTTGCGATCTTCTTCTTGATAAGGCTCCGGGAAAATTGGAATCCAAACTATCTCATGTCTACTGTCTCTAGTTTTCAATTCATTGTAAACTTGATGAAGAGCCGTGATATCATCATTGGAGATATCCAAACCAGAAATTACCAATATCACGTTCTTTCCCGACAAACTTTCGTGAACACTAACCTGCAAAAACCCACGAATTTGCACCAAGTTACCTAAGTTGAATCATCAATTAACCCCAAAGTTTAATCGGATGAGCAACTAAGGTTATTGGAGCTAATACAATCCTACTATTCTAATAGCAAAATAAATCTACCATTTTTTCTTAACAAGAAACTAACGAAAGAAGGAATCAATAAGTGTATGGTTGAAATATTCTTAGCTCTCTCGTCACTCCAAATAAAAAAAGTAATTCATTGCCAATAATCGAAGAGTAGATGAGTAAGTACGAAGTAGAAGCTAGTGGAGAGCTCACCAATAGAAAAATGGAACGTCTAATGGAAAGACAAGAGGAAAGTTTTTCAATTAAGAGGTATAGAAGTTGCTTCATAGTTATAAAAAAAATAGAAGATTTAGTACACCAACATCAACTTAAGTGACGATCTCATCCCAACCCAGGATTTTAGTTTCACAGAGTTACAATAAGTTTAATTATATCAATACTTTAACAACATACCTATTGATTAAATACATTTCATATATGAAAATGAATATATGTCATTATTATAATAGTATATTTGAGAACAAGCCAATAATAAGGTATGAAATAGAAGAAACCTCTTTTAAAGTAGAGCCATCAATAAGGGGTTTGGTTTCAGGTTTGCCGCTAAGCAGCTTGGGAATGACCAATGTAATGTCAGTTTGATAATGTTCAATGTGGTCAACCAACCACCGATAGAGATTAACCTCCTCTGCCATAAAAAAAAATGAAACATAACCCAATTTAATGTTATTTTTCAGGGTAATTCCAATAATATATTAACGATACAAATAAAAGTAACTAGGGAGATTAGTATTCGACCATGTTGTTCTCGGATGGCATCTAGATGCTTCTCAAGTACGGCAAGTACAATGGCCATTTTTTCAGACAATTCATTCAAGTATCTCTGTGGCTGATTCCTGAAAAACATCAGTATTACTATGAATGAATATACCGTTGAAATGTAAGTTTGATCTTTGATAATAAGTATTGGGATCCGGTCCAAACAGAAGCCCGGTCTCTAGAAGTATTAAATACTATAATATCCCCGGGAAATCTTTTTTAAGAGATACTTGGAGTATGTAGTAGAATTGTATAGAATATGGAAGAAAACGTGTAATTGTAAAGAATATTTTAGAAAGTCATTTATAACTCTAGATCATGTCTTTATTGGCAAAATCTTAGCCATGAAATCGAGGGGTGGTGTGCCAACTAGTATAAATAAAAATGATATCTTAGATTTTGTATCAAGCCAAAAAGAGTTAGAAGTGATCAATAATACAAGTAGCCTCTTTCTTAAATCTATCATTCAAATTACCTCCAATCTTCAAAAGCTTCTTATCCAACATTAATAAAGTAAATAACTACTTCTGAGTCGTGGTTTGGAAAATTTTGTTTTAAGAATGATTATTGAAAATTCAAGGAAAGTTTTGGGCTGAAATTAACCGAGAAAACCAACATTTCAATTTTGGTATGAAAAGACATAATTTATCTCGTTACTTATTTTCTTTCTAAACACTTGGTCAGTCGGTTTGAGTCAACTCCAAATGAACGAAACCAAATACCGATCTACCGAAATTGGTTTAGCACATTTCGGCCAATCAACTTAGTTTGTTGGATTGTTCTGATCATCCCTAGTTTGTAAAAATGTGGTTGGATCACAACTATTGCAAATGTGACATAATATTAAAAGGAAAAAAGAGATTTTTAAAGGTATGGATAAAGTACTTACTCATTTTCACTGAGATATGTGGAGAGCTCAATCCTTGAAGCAACAATAGTGTGTATGGCCCAATAAGTAATCAATGGGATTTGGCGAAGAGCAGATGGTAACTCAGGAAGTTCCTTGACATCATATTTTGAGAATTCTCTAATCTCATTCATATATTTGATTGCTTGTAAGCAGCTTTGAATGAGACTTTTGGGGTTGAGAAGCACTTGTCGATATCGAAGTGAGTCTAAGTGCTTTTTCAAAGTAGCTACTCGCTTGATAATTGCCAAAGATTTAGCCAATGGATCAACATGGGAGTAATGGTAGAGATGCCACAAATCTCCATAATCAGTTGCAAAAGCTAACAAAGTGAGAGCTGCCTTGGCTTCCCATGGATAATTTGCCAATATTTCAAAGATTTCGAGTGTGGTCTCGTGTGCTTTTTCTATCCCCGGAGCCTTACATGACAACTGAGACATAATATTTCAACTTTCAATTGCATGTATAAAATGGATCAGAAGAAAATAAAATTTACTGCTTTTTGTATATATATATGTAACTTTTTCACATTTTTATTGACAATGTTCTTTCCAATGTTTTGTTTTTGAAAACCGTTTTGGTTAATTATAAAGCCTATTTGATAATGTCGGTCTCGTTTGATAACCATTTCGTTTTTTGTTCTTTATTTTTGAAAACTAAGTCTATAGTCACTAATTTCACCTCAAAACTTCTTTATTTGTTTATACTTTTATCAATGGTTTAAAAAAGCAATCTAAAATTTGAAAACTAAAAAACAATAGCTTTTAAAATTTTGATTTTGTCTTTGGAATTTGGATAATATTTCAACCATTGTACTTGGCAAAGATGCAAATCATTATAAGAAATTTGGAGGAAATATGCTTAATTTTCAAAAACAATAAACGAAATGGTTATCAACCAGTCATATTTCATTTTATTATTTTTAAAAAAAGCTTATAAATAATAGTTCTATCAATAGATTTTAGATCTACTTTCTACATCTATTTAGAAAAACAAAGCCAATTTTTCAAATTAAAACTAAAAAATGTGGTTCTTCAAAAAATTGTTTTTTCTTTTAGAATTTAAATGTGGTTCTTCAAAAATTTGTTTTTTCTTTTAGAATTTAACTAAGGATCCAAATGTTATTTAAGAAAGGTAAAAATATTTTTATAAAATTTGTGAGAAAAAATAACATAAATTTCATGAATATAAAACAAAAAAAATGAAGGCCACATTTGATAATCGTTTTGATTTTTTATTTTGATTTTTTAAAATTAAATTATTCTTACAACACTAGTTTTACCCATAAAGTTTTTATGTTTTGTTCTTCCCTTTGTACTAGTGTTTTAAAAAATCCAAACTAAGTTTTAAAAACTAAAAAAAGTGGTCTCCAAAAACATAGTTTTGTTTGTATAATTTAGCTAGAAATTCGAAGTATTTCTTTAAAAATGTGAAAATCATAAGTTAAAAATAGAGAGAACAAAACGGTAACTAAATAGGACCGAAATTGTATCAAAAAATTTACTTTGAAGATCTAACTAAGATTTAGAAACATATAAAAGAGTTGACCCCTATTAAAAATAATAATAAATAAATAAACAAAATAAACTAGCCTTCTCAATGCAAAAGAGTTATCAAGATAAAAGTTTAAATGCATGAACAAACTTATTTTTAGAGATAAAAAGTGAAAAACTAGATCACTATCAAATAACTTGTCAAAATAATAAATTTTATGGAACTATATATAACCTCGCTAGAGATACGATGAAGAGTACAAAGTGGAGGCTCGATCACAACATTGGATGTCAAAGTTGCATCCGAATGTACCAAACGCCCTTCAACTATTCCCTATACGAGTACACAATAATAGTTATTCATCACAAAAGTAAAATTATACCAAATAGAAAGAAATAAAAAAGGTAAAACCAAAAATTTAATTTGAGTGTATAATGTATAAATGTTGTATATTTTTACCCGATGTGCATTATCGCTAATTTGATCAGTAATTGTGATAATACTCTCAATAACAGAGATGTAATTGGGGAGATCAATTTTAGTAGTATCGTCGTCGCGATGTTTGGCATAAATGTGACCGGTGACGAGGTCGTCGGAGTAATGTCTCATGCTCGACTCCTCCTTGAGGTTGGCTGATTGCTTAGAATGCAGCAATGGCACAGATGCAGTGGTGGGTGTCTTGAGTGAAGTGGCCATGGTTTGGGTGTAGAGAGAAGAAGTATGAAAAGAGAAAAGATTGAATAGGTTTGGTTGTGTTGGGAATTGGAAATTGTTAGGCATTATTTATACACATAGAAATCTTCAAAGAAGATATAGAAAAGCAAAGGAGTGTGAAAGGACAATAATGTATTCTTCTTGTCTTAAAGAAAAGAATGTGAAGTTCTAGATTTGTGCTTTAATTAAACACATGTCCATCTTACTTCTTTGTTGTCTCAATGTCTATACGTCTTTTTCCTTTTCTTTTGTTCCGTTTTCTTTATTTGAAGTTAAAAAAATATTTTTGTTCCAAAGTAATAATTTAGCTCGAAAATTTTGATTTCTAATAATTTAGTCTCTGTTCATTCAATTTTTAACAATTTAGTCATTGATCTTTAGTATGTAATAATTTAAGGTCCCATTTAGTAACCAATTGGTTTTTTATTTTTGAAAATTGAACCTATAGACACTACTTTCACCTCCAAATTTTTTCATTTGTTATCTACTTTTTACTAATATTTTAAAAACTAAGCAAAAATTTGAAAACAAAAAAAAAAAAAGAAGCTTTTAAATTTTGTTTTCGTTTTGGGAATTTGGTTAAAAATTCAACCATTGTACTTAAAAAAATATATGCAAATTCTTATAAGAAATGGGGAGGAACAAAAACTAAAAACAAAAAATGAAATAGTTACTAAACGAGACCTTAGTTGTTGTCTTTTCAATTTTGTAATCATTTAGTCCATAAACGCAAAAATTTATTAAAATTATTTGTCTAATTTTTATTATTTTATGATGTAGATTTTGTAATTTATAAAAATATTGACTATACAAGAAATCTCAATAAAATCTTAATTAAGACTGATTTCAAGGACTAAATTGTTATAAAATTTAAAATACAAAAAATATATTGTTACACAATAAAGCTCAGAGACTAAATTATTACAAAATTGAAGATAATATACTAAATTTTATTTTTACGAAAGTTTAAGCCCTATTTGATAACCATTTTCTTTTTTGTTTTTATTTTTGAAAATTAAGCATATGGACACTACTTTCACCTCCAAATTTTTTCATTGATTATCTACTTTTCATCGATGTTTTAAACAACGAGGCTAAATTTTGAGAACTAAAAATATAGCTTTTAAAATGTTATCTTTGTTTTTGAAATTTAATTAAGAATTCAACAATTGTACTTAAAAAGATTCAAATCATTATAAAAAAAATAAATAAATAAAATTGACTTAATTTTAAAAAACAAACCTAAACAATCAAATCATTACCAAACCAACCTTATAAACTTAAAAGTGTAACCACTATTCTATGAACTGAGACAAATATGCTTCCCAATTATTAAAATCCAAAAGCCATGTTTTTGGGTTTTGACGTTTTGTTTTGTTTAGTTTTTGTTTTTTGTTTTTTTGTTTTTTCCTTTTTTCCTTTTAATATAACGTCACAATCACGAAAGGGAGAGAGTGAAATTCAACCATTAAATCTTTAGGAAAATGGATATTTTAACCATTAACTATGTTAACTTGGATTATGTTAGGTCTAGTTTCAAAAGTACAATATTTTTGTTATTAAAAATTAAGCTTATTTACAAGTAATCGCTGTAGTTGGTTTTTCATTTCTTAAAAATACTTATGGTTTTTTTTTTTTTTCATATCTCAAAATTTTTAGAAGAAAATAAATCTATTGATAAAGTTTGAATATTTTCCCTAGAATTATAAACTTACTTTTTGACCTTAGGAGATGTTGCTAGTCCCTGGATGCCTCAATCATTGAGTTCTCATTTGTTATTTGATTTATATATTTATGATTTTTTCACCTACAGTTTTTCATTTTTATAATTTAACATTTTGTAGGAGTGAGATTCAAACTTTTAAATTTTTAATTTAGATAATAATATTTTAATCAATGGAGTTGTGTTTAGGTTGACTATTTTCATATATCTTGAAGCTATATAGGTTTCCATAAAATTCTAACACTAGTTCATGATCCAACGGTTTATGCATATTAGGTCAAATCCATAACCAAATAAGGACAATTTATTACTTAGTGTTGAAAGAAACTCTCCAAAGAACAATAGTCCTATATCTCAAAATATGGTTCAAAAAGCTTCTAAATACAATCCTTAGGAGGTGTTTCGTCTATTGGTTTCATAAGTCGATATTAAATAACTTAAATTCAATAATGCTTACTATTAAATTTGCACATTATCAAGAAACTTCACTTTACCATCTTTCTCTTATAAAGATTTATTGATGAATGTCATTTTGCAACTTTGTATCCAAAACACATTTTTTAATTCCAACATATTAATTCGAGACTTTGGAACCAACTCAACGCTCTAAATACCGTCTTAATGAAACACTATTAATCTAAAATTAACATGTAATCTAATATTAACTAAATTATACAAATAATCTAATTATTCTCCTACATCAAATTTGACTTGATACCTAAACCCGTTGCATTAGCTCGTGAAATTATATTTGAATGTCAAGTGTATATATAAGAATTAGAAGTGAGCATTAATTTCTAGCTAGTTAAGACGACTTTGTGGATTTTCTAATTCCAATACGTTTGAGAATAACTTTGAAATTGTTAGATTCATTTTTCAATCATATTTAAAATCGGTTGTTATTTCAAAATAGATTTGATATTTAACTTTACACTTTTAAATGTAATTTTTATATCATCAAAATTGATTTTAAATACTTAAAAACATGTTTTAGAGTGATTTTAAACATGATAAAAAAAAATATTAAAATTACTTCCAAACATGCTTTCATGTACAAAATCTAGTAGAACCAATGAAATTGTACTTATAATTTACGGATTTGTGAATCATAATATTAAGATTAGTCCCTGTTCCTAATGTTCAAAATCAACGGAAAATAACAAGACCTCCATTTTATAAATATATTGATGAAAATATTGATAAAATACCAGTATCGATAAAAATTAAAAATAAATAATATTTAACTTCATCAATTAATAGTTTACACTTTTTATATTTTTATTTATTATATCACATTAATGATATTTTATTGTTTATTTTTTTTTTTATGTTTTATCGTAAATCAATTGATATTTAGAAAAAGAAAAATTATAAGATTTGGTGAGGTCTTTCTAAAATTCTATATGATATTGAATTTATTAACATCTAAAAATATTGAAGTAAAATGTCGACAAAAAAAATAACAATAATAATAATAATACGTTGATTGTATCGCATTTCTTTAAAATGATTCTGGAACAACCGTCTTTTTCGACTGTCGAGAAAGGTGGAATGATAATATGGAAAATCAGAAAATTTTGTGGCATAAAACTGACAGCTAGCAAAGAGAATGAAGAATTATTGCTAACTTTAATTCGTTATGTAAAGTGAATCTTCAAAATTACAACAAAGAATAAAGAGGAAACAGACAAAATCTTGAAGAATAGATTAAAGGAACTATATTTAAAAAATAAAATATAAAACTTCACCCATGATATATAAATGAAAAGTATGTGCTTCCTCTTTGGTGGATCTTGCATAATAAAATAAAATATTTATTGATTGATAGTGGTAAATATTATATTTATTCTTTGTTTAGTTTTGATATAGAGTTATTTTCGTTGGATTAGTTTAATTTTGGTGGTCTAATCTAAGTTTTAGCAATATTGTGTTATGTTTTAATTTCAAAACTGATTTTGTTGGTATATCTTAAACGTATTAATTTTGTCTAAGTAATATATCAAATATAAAGTATATTAATTAATATGTTCTATTTTAAAAGTTTTTATATAATTCTAATGGGATATATAGGTTCGATTTTTTTTTCTTGTGAAAATGAAATGTAAATCATATTTAATTTAGTATATCAATTGTATGACAAATATTTCATGTTTAATATATAAACTGGTTGATATATCTAATTTAGAGGAAAACAAATATATCAATAATATTGTTGATATACCAAATATATAAAGGGGTATTGTTGTTATGTTGGCTATTTTGTCTAGGGCAATTTATTTTGTAGCATGTCGTTACGATTGTCAAGAACATCTTGGTTGTTTGAACCATCTTTCTCTAGAGAGTACTTTTTCCTTCTTTATTGCAGATCCTCTGAAGATACTTTTTGTTTCAGGTCCGTGAACAATGATTTTCCCTTACAAAATTGTTCCCTTGTGAAATATATATATAGTCGCGAGGACAAACAAAAAAAAACCAAAACTTTGAAAGTTAAGACACAATTTTTGGTAACCTAGTTCAACAATATATCATCTACGTCTACTCAGGAAAGATATTTTTACTAATATGAAGTCAAGTAATTACAACATTGTATTTATCTGCAAGAATCGAAAATTTTAGTGATACACGAATAACTTAACTCGATGAATAAGCATTTAGGCTCCCCCTAAGTGTGAGTCTCTCTCTCAATGAGATTTAGGCTCCACCTAAGTATAAGAATATTAGTAAGCAATCACTTTGGCTCCTCCTAAGTGTGAGACTCCATCTCAACCATAATCTTTCCACTTTTAGTGAAGACCACTTCACTTGGATAAATTTAGCTCCCCTAAGCTTGGGAACCCCTTCTCAAACAATGATGTCTTAAGCTCCCCCTAATATCAAGACAACAATCTCACAAAGCAAGCTTCAAAATCGATCTAGATCATAATCTTAAGATCTACAAGAATTCTGAATCATAATCACAATGATTTACATACAACCATAATGTTCGCCCACCACAAAAATTGAGAAGATTTAAATAAAATACTCAAAGCTGCAACCTTAGTAAGACTACAACTTACTCTTAAATAAGCATAGTGAAGAAATTAAAGGACCCTATTCAAAATCTACAGAGCATAGAAAGGAAAATATCCAAGAGTAATAAAATCGCAGAATATATCAGCAGATGAAAAAAATAATTTACAGGATTAGCATTATGAAAGACATACTGTGAGACAATTTATGAGACAACCAACAAGATAACTCTTACAATAGAGACCAAAAAGACAAGTGTGTACCTCAATGTGAGGTTGTGGCTATTATTGTATACTATGTTGCATGTTCTTATCTTTATCAGGTGAAGAATAAGTTATAGTATTGGCTTTGTACTTAAAGGAATCTAAGTTCTAGCCTATAGAGAATTCTCAGTCTTAGGGGGACCCTAAACAACTTTGTTTCAAAGTATGTTTCAAACAAGAAGATGAAAAAAGTAATAAAGCAATGCGAGAGAGAGCCTCAAGTTTAGAGGGGAAGCTAAACTCTTCATTAGGAGTGAGTTATTTAAGAGTCTCTGTACAAGTTGTTTATTAAATAAATACTTCATTATAATCGCTTAACTCGAATGAGTGAATTTTTTTCATCGGGCACACTGCCCCAAAACGTAGGTGTGCATGATTGTTCCGAATTGGGTTACCAATCTTTGGATTTTTGTCTTTCTATTACAGTTTAATTTATTGTCCTTTACATTGTTTGTAACTTTGTATTTGACTTGCAGAGTCATATATTAGATTCATCTAAATTTCATGAAGTATATCTATAGAATACTTAGAATATAACATGGGTATTTCAATATATATGATATAAATTCATTTCAAATATGGTATAAGTGTATTAATATTTTATCAATACTCATTCAAAATATATAATTCAAATATATCATTAGTGTCTAAATATTATAAACACTCGTTTATAAATCAATTTCAATTAAGTATATATATTATTAGTACATCAATAGTTTATAGACACTTATTCAAAATTTATTTAAAGTTCTATAAATTAGCGTATCAATATTGAATCAAACTCATTTAAAACTAATTTCAAATATATCATTAGTTTATCAATAGAATATATACATATCAACATTTCTTCTTAATAAAATTTCAAGTATAACAGTGGTTTATTACTATTATATCAATATTAACTCAAAATTCATTTCAAATATAACGTTGGTATATTACATTAGTATATCAATGCTTCTTAAAAATACAGTTATTCAAGTATATTAATAATATATCAACACCTATCCCATATTCAATTTTAAGTATAACATTAGTATATTAATAGTTTATTAATATTCATTTAAAATTGTTATCAATAGGGATACATTAAACATTATAAGTTGATTCAAATTAAGACCACCAATTTTACAATATATAAAAGGCAAAAAAAAAAAAAAGGAGAATCTTTATATTTCGATTTTACCATATATTTTTTCAGAATACCTATTTTGTCCTCACAATGAAATCTTCGGGGTGTTTTGTACAGAACCTTTGATGTTCCTTATTTTTCTTTTTTTCATTCAATTTTATGTTCATCTTTTATCCTAAAATTTAAAAAATTTTGAAACCTTATATCTCTTCATTTTAAAACCTTGGGAGCGAAAAACTACTTTATAAAATGATAAATTACAAATCAAATCATCTCCAATAAAACACACCTTGAGACCCTTGCTAAAAAAGGTAATCACCAATTTAGTGTTCTCTTATGCAAGTCTACTTGTATCTAAAGGGGTAGTCCATCTCTTCTAATAAACGAAGTAATCACCAACTTTTTGCATTTGCTTTCTCCTTTTCCTTTTTCTTCATTTAATTTTACATTCCCATTTTAACTCTAAATTTTTTTAAGCCTTGTATCTTTCCATTTTGAGACATTTTGAGTGAAAAAACTATCTCTTTATAAAAGGATCAATCAAGACACACTTTTATACAAATCTAAGTATATCTATTCTAATAAACAAGGTAATCACCCATTTTTTATTTTTTTAAGAAATCTTAAAATTTGTGGTGCAATGCCACATATATTTGTGATGATTCATTCTCAAATTTGCTCTCCTTGCAACCCTATGACAAGGTGGTGGTATCCAAAAATATAGACATTGCGATGGAGTCTATCTTACGATACTATTGGCTAAAATATTGTTCTAATTAATTAGATTTGCTAATTAGAATTTTTTGGGCAACAATATGGAAATATTTTTTTCAAAAATTCTTTTCTTCCATATCAAATCATATGAAGAAAAAAAAGTGAGACTCGAGATGAAAAAAGAGAGAGAGATAATAGGAAAGAGAGAGATATAGAGAGAAGTTGAGAAAATATTTAGGGAGATATTGTGAAAATTAATTTAATTTTCTGATTTCTTTTATTTTTTCAACATCTAATTGTAATTCAATTACTATATTCATTCTCCCCTCTATTTCTCATTCTATAATATGAATTTTCTCCTATTTGTTGTCCACCTAATAAATTTATGGCTATACAGTCAAAAATTTATTATTGAATTTTTTAATCAAATACAATGAAAAGATTTTGTGCAGGAATTACAAAAAAAAAAAATAATAATAATAATAATTTAACATAAAACAAACTCATTTTTTATATAAGAACAAAATCCACTTTGAAAAATAGGGAAATATTATAAATAAGAAAAAAAAACAATAATATTTACACTTTATAGCAAAAATAAATTCCAATTTCCTTTTTTTTTAAATGACCAAAAATACTCTTCTTTCTCGCCTATTTTCCTTTTTTTGAATTTTCATTTGCCACACTCGCTCATTGAACTCTGTTTCTCGTCGATGCCATGATTTTCCTCCTTGCCATTCTCAAATTATAAACAACGTATTGATGTTCTTATCCGCTTATTCTCCTTATTGACACCATGATTTTCCTACTCGCCGATTTTCCTTTTTCTTCAAATTTGATTTGCTGCGTTCGTTGAACTCTGTTCTTCTTTCTTCCTCGTCGAATGCCTTGATCTTCTTCCTCGCTGAATGCTATTTTTCCTTCTTCCTCGTCGAACACCATGATCTTCTTTCTCGCCGATCTTCTTTATTGAAATAATTCCTCAACCACGGTACGATTTTTTCTTCTATTTTCTATGTTTGTAAGTATACGTTTCTTCATCGAATTCGTTACAGTACTGGTGGATTTTTATTATCTGCATTGCGTTTATGTGATAAATGTTTGTGGATGAATTGTTTATGGATGTTTCAGGTTAGAATTCTCGTTTTAAGGCTTTCTTTAAATTTAACAAAGTTAAACGATCGGATAGCTTTTGTTATGTGATCATATAGAGTTTATTACATGATCACATAACATTTACTAAACGATCGTATAGCTAATGCTATGCGATCGTGTAGAGTTTTTCACACGATCGTGTGGCGTTGGTTGCATGATCGTGTAGGCGCTCGCTTGCTAGACAATCGTGCGGTATTGGATACTCGATGCATCCTTGCATGCTAAACGATCGTGGAACACCGTCCATCTATGGCTTCTTCCTCGCAGATAGATAGTTTTTGGTGGGATTATGTATGGATGTGAATATTTCTCTACCACTGGTAGACAATGATACACATATATCACTGTCTATAATTTATACAAAGTGATAGAGTTTTATCACCTTCTATCACTAATAGATAGTGATATAGTTCTTTCACTGTCTATTACTGATAGAAAGTGATAGAACTCTATCATTCTCTATAACAGTGATTGAGCTTTATCACTAGTGATATACCGTTCTTGATATACTGTGATTGAGCTCTATCATTGTCTATCACTGATAGACAGTGATAGAGCTATATACATATTAAGGTTTTCTTTAAATTTTACAAAGTTAAACGATCGGATAGCTTTTGTTATGTGTTATGTAGAGTTTACTACACGACCGTGTAGCATTTGCTAAACGATCGTGTAGCTAATGCTACGCGATTGTGTAGAGTTTTTTACACGATCATGTTGCGTTGGCTACATGATCATGTAGACGCTCGCTTGCTAGACGATCGTATGGTATTGGATACTCGACGCATTCTTGTGTGCTAAACGATCGTGTAGCACCATCCATCTATGGCTTCTTTCCCACAGATAGATAGTTTTTGTTGTAGAACGTTGTGAGACAGTTCGGTTACTATCTACTGTTGGTGTTAAAGGGAGAACTGCGATGTGAACATTTCTCTACCACTGATAGATAATGATACACATATATCACTGTCTATAAGTTATACAAAGTGAAAGAGTTTTATCACTTTCTATTAGTGATAGACAGTGATATAGTTCTATCACTGTCTATCACTAATAAAAAGTGATAGAACTCTATCACTCTCTATATCAGTGATTGAGCTCTATCACTAGTGATATACCATGCTTGATATACTGTGATTGAGCTCTATCATTGTCTATCACTGATAGACAGTGATAAAGCTATATACATATTAACATTTTTCTTATACAATCTTTTTTTTCCTTTTATTGCAATAAATTGATACCATGGTTAATATTCCTGTATTCGTTTTTTATGGTGGATAGTGAACTCATTACAATTCTATGAGAATTATAGTGTTGTTGGAGTTTTTGTTGATGATATGATAGACTTCAATGGTTTAGTTAGCTTGATATTGGTTGAAATTCAGTTGGATATTTTAATAGATTTATCAGTATTGTTGGATTTTGGTCAAACTAATATTTAATGTGTATTTCAAATAAAGAAATATAAGGATGTCAGTTGGTATTTGTCTTTGGCTAAAAATTCAAAGACTAGGCATCTTTTAGTTGCTCATGTTAGTCATCATTCTATAGAAAGATCTTGCAATGGTATTAGTGGTGGATGTGGTGATAGATTGCTATGTTTAGGTTCTTTTTTTAGTTCTTCAAATGATCAAGTTATACAAAATGTTGGCTTTAATGGTGATTTGAAGGAAGAAGATGTATTTGGAACTAAAGAAATATTGTGTAAGTGATTTTATGTAATAGCAGTGAATAAGAATTTTCGATTTAGGACTACACGGTAAAATTCAAAGTTTCTTGAATTGAAATATTTGCAAGAAGGCTATCAATGGTATGCTCGGGCATCTCGGTACAAGAAGAGTGAGTTGTGGATACTTAGAAAGTATATTTCCACCATAATTGTTCAATGAATACAACTCAAAGTTGTCATAGGCAAGCTGCTTCATCTATAATTGGGGACTGCTTGAAAGAGGATTTTAGGTTTATCTCTACTGATCACTCCCTTCCTAGGGATATTGTTCATAAGGCTCGTACTAAGCTTGGTGTTAATATTAGTTATCAAAAAGCTTGGAGAGCAAAAGAACATATATTAAGATCATTAAATGGTGATGCAGCTGAATCATATAGCTTGATTCCACAATTTTTTGAAAGGTTGAAAGAATTAATTCAGGTATTAGTTCAAATGAAGTATTCTTCTTATAAATTTTATATCACTGTGTATTGTAGATGGACTATGATAGTCATCTATCACTGTCTATCAATGACAATTGTGCATCATTGTCTATCACTGATTGACTGCGATAATTATCTATTATTGTCTATCTACCAATGATAGACAATGATTGATTTGTTACCATTGTGACTAATATAATTGTTTTCATTTATTTTTCAGAAACGTACACTACTTTAAAGATTGATGAAAATGGACATTTTAAATTTTGTTTCATAGCTACTGGTGCATCTACTGAGGGGTGGAGGTACTGTAGACCTACCATATCTATTGATGGCACGTTTTTGAAGTCTAAGTTTGGCAATACTCTATTATCAACTTCCACTAGATGGTAATAATAATATTTTTCTCCTTGTGTTTGCTAGTGTAGATTCTGAGAATGATGTACCATGGAAATGGTTTTTCGAACATATACAAACTAGTTTAGGGGATAAAGAACATTTAGTCATTGTCTCTGATTGACATTTGAGCATTCCAAAGGTGTCTTAAGTGTGTTTAACAATGTTGAGTACTGTGTGTGCATTTAACATGTTCTGCGAAATTTGAAGAAGTTGTTCAAGGATCCTTTGATTGACCCGTTTTACTTTAGTTGTGCTAAGTATTATACTGTTGATGACTTCAAGTTTAATATGAGATCTATGGAATCAATTTTTCCAAATATTTGAAGTTACCTTATTAATGTAGGATTTGAGAAGTGGTCTCGTGCATATTCTCGAAGAAGAAGGTATGAAATGATGACAACAAACCCTTCAGAGTGTGTAAATTCTGTTTTGAAAGAGAATAGGAACTTACAAGTTGCAAGTTTACTCGTAGCAATTAGAGGTTTACTGCAAAAATGGTTTCATGATCGAAGGAAAGCTAGTTTATCAATAACAACAATTTTGACTCCTTAGGCAGAGAATATATTACGCAACCAACATGAACAATCAAGAAGTTTCATGGTAAGTGTTCTTTATAAAATTGATAGGAGAATGGTATTCAGTGTGATAGAGAGTGATAGATTTATATCATTGTCTATCAGTGATAGACAGTGATAGACTTCTATCACAGTCTATCAGTGATAAACAGTATCACTGTCTATCACTGATAGACCATGATAGAAGTCTATCACCCTAACCTTGATAGATTTCTACAATTTTTTATTCATTTGTATATTTGGTATGTCTGGTATGTTTGTAATATGTTGATTTCTTTTCCCATTTTTATTTATTAGGTTCATTCTATTGACAATGTTGAATACTCAGTAATGGATGAAGATAAACAATTCCTATAAAGCTTAATTTGGATCTTGTAGCTGTCGAATATGGGATTTTGAAGAAATTCCATGCTCTCATGCGCTTGCTGTTCTTCGGCTGCTTCACATGGATATTTATTCCTATGTATCTAATTATTATTACTCAAGCGTATTGTCATGGACATATATGGGTTATGTTCGACCTGTTGGAGTCCATTCAGATTGGAGGGTTTTAGATGATTCTATTAGAGCATTACCTCTTATTCTTAAATGTTCAGTAGGAAGACCTAAAAAACAAAGGATTCCATCTATAGTTGAATCTAAAAATAGTTCATTAAGATGTAGTCATTGTCATTCTAAAGGTCACAATTCTAGGACTTGCAATCTTCGCCTAATTAGTCAATGATGTAATCATTATAGTTCATTTTTTCCCTTGTATTACCAAATAGATTGATATTAGAACTTATGAAAGTTATTTTGCCCTTTGTTGGTTCTATTAGTGAGTTTGTAAGTGAATTGAACACTATCGTTATATGAATAAAATTCTTGAATTTCTTTTTCTATATTCCTTTACTAGATTGAAGCATGTGATATACCCATTTATACAAATATTGATATACACTGATAGACACTGATAGACACTGATAGATTTCTATCAGTGTCTATCATTTATACACACTGATATACCATTGTGTTGATATCCACTGCTATCTTTCAATTAGTGTATTCACTGCTATTATGAAAATGAAGATACTTGATTAACCGATCATAGATATTGATACTGAACTTGTCTAATGGTCAATTTGAAAGTCAGTGTTTCTTCTTTACCATCTGATACAGCATATCAATTTTGGTTATTAAAATTTATATATTGATTTCATTTTTTACGTAAAAGTTGTTGCAATATTAGGATTATCCATGATTGATTCATTCTTTGGCATCAAAACTAGAAGCATTATAGCATTATCGTAATTGAGTTGAGAGTTGATAGACATTGATAGAAGTCTATCAATGTCTATCGATAAACTATGGAATTGATAGACTTCAAAAGTATATAATATATATTTAAACATTGATAGACACTACAATCGTTTAGAATTTACTAAAGTATCGTTTACACGATCGTGTAGTTCCTATTGCATCATGTACTCGATCGTTTAGCTTTGCTTTTAGTTTAGTTAGTAAATGTATGTTTACATTTAAAAATAAAATAACACATTGCAAAAGACTTACTTGAGCTACATAATTCGCAGCATAATTCACCATTTTGTCAATTTCATAATTTATTTCAAGAATTTGTAAGCTACAAGAAGTAGCTTTGCTTTTCTCTATGGTCTTCTCAACCTCTTTTTCTTGTTCTTCTTATGAAAACTTTTCAATTGGAAGTCTTTCTATGATGACTTTTAACATTATGTTGATCTCTTCTTGGCCTTGTTTCAAACTTTTCTACTCTTTTTCTATCCTTTGTTGGCTATTTTTCAGTTCTTCTATTTCCTCCATTATATTTTTCCAATGCTCATTTTTTCCTCAAATTAAATCTCTTCCTTCATTTATTTCTTTTTCTTTTTTTTTTTCTCTTCCTATCTTTTCCTTCTCCTTTTCTTCCAAATCTATTAAATATTTGATAGTGGTTGATTGTGATTCTTCTTCTATTGGAACTAGTGGAATTACACCAAACTAAAAGTTTAAACACATGTTAAATCATTAGATCAAAAACAGGAAAACACTAATAAGTTTTTTTATGATATATGTCTATCACTGTTTTTGCTGATAGATAGTGATAGAAGTCTATCACTGTCTATCAGTGATAGACTATTATTTTTTATGATGACTATTATTTTTATTGCTCAATCTTCCAAAAATAAAAATCTCACACTTCTGCAAGGTAACTTAGGTAACTTCAATATTAAGAAGCATGTAAACATTAAAAATAAATGAAGACAATGTAAATATTCATAAAAAATTAAAAATTAATAACACCAAAAAATATCAAACAGTCCATGTAATATATCCATTGTATAAGTAACACATCAAAATTAATAACACCAAAAAATACAATTGAAATGGAATATAGGGGAATACAAAAAAAGTAACATCCCAACCTCAAACTAATTGAATATTCTGTATTAGGTTGGGCTGCATAATAAAACTAAAAAGAAGTTAGAAAAACACTCTAGAAATACGTATAATGTAGGAAGAGAACTAGTTCGAAAAGAGAAGTACCTATGTTACTTCTATGAAGTACGATATGATTGGAGTCCACGGGTTATTGGATCAAAACACAATGAGCCACCCTATCACCCACCAAACAACCAAAAGTTAGAAACTTAATAATATGAAAATAACATAACCAAACATTAGAAAGTAGAGAAGGAGAAACCAAAATTAAATAAATCTTGGACAGTGGAGGCTCTCAACAAATAGAGAAGGACCAATGTTGTAATATAGGAAAAGCGAAGGGAGAGGGGTGGTTGTTGAACATTAATAACAATCCCAACAAATATTTAAAAACGTGTGTCCAGCCTCATAATATTAAGTTTACATCATGAATGGACTCAAATCCAATTAATAAATTGGTTGAGTCATTAATGAAGTGGTTGAATGGATAGTGAAAATACGCAGATAAAATAAAATCAACAAACAATCAGATCAATCATTAATAAAATCAGCAAACAATCAGAATAGTCATTACTAAAGTTGGTGGACAGTTTAATAAATAAGGTAATTAATAATGCATAATATTGAAAACGTACAAAATACGCGAGTATGATTGAGTATGTTCAAGCATGATCGAGTATGAATAATTGAGTATGATCAACCATGATCGAGTATGAATGATTGAGCATGATCGAGTATGAACGATTGAGTATAATCGAATATGATTGAGTATGTTCAAGCACGATCGAGTATGTTCAAGTATGATCGAGTATGTTCAAATATGATCGAGTATGTTCAAGCATGATCGAGTATGATTGATCGAGTATGATCTATTGGGTTTTATGTCCTAAAAATCGCAGTTTGTAAAATGATAAATATTTTCTATAATCAATAAACTTATTATTGATTTTTTAAATTGTATGAAAGTCTAAATCCAATAAACTAAGATCAATGACTATTATATGAGTACTTGAACTTTATGTGGAGACATAAGGGTGGATTAGGTTCGAGTAAATAGTCAAAATGATCTATAGTACATGAATAAGGTTGGGTACCTTATTCTGGTAACACCATTGGATGTGGCCTACTCTGTAGTTGTTACAAAGAGTTGTAAAGTGCTACATATGATGTGATCCTAATTCGTATATGTTATGACATGAGGAGTGGGGGTGTCCTATGCAATGAGTTTGTATAAAATTGGGACCAAGAAATAAGTCACTCTTACTTTATAATGTTGTTTACTATATAAGACTAACTATTTCACCTAGATGACCTAGGAAACTCGATCTTAATCCTGAGCTAACTATGAACTCTTGTTTATTCGGGATTATCCTTAGATTTGCATAGGTGAGGGTTGGCTCAATAGCGTCAGCTCAATAAGCCTCCCATTTCAGGGGTAAGACCTATTAGATAGCTAGAGACATAGGGCGCAAGACGGAGTTCACGCCTACTCGATTTAGGGATAGGAGAAAGGTTATTCTCTCTAGTACTGAATCCAAGTCTTGAATAAGGGGCCCCACCCTCTCACTGGGTCGAGAGAGTTTGATTTAGTGATCGGATCACAAACTAGTTGTTCATTAGAGGATCGGTAGGAACTTGAGGAATAAGACGTAATCTCGGGGGTAAAACAAATATTTGACCCAGCCGTTATTGCAAACAGCCTGTGAATGGTCGACTTACTGATTATGGTTAAATCATGTCGACATAATATATCTATAGTAAGGAGAGTGCAACTATGGGCTTTAGTAGAGTGACCTAGTAGTTAACGAATGGGGATTAATCTGGTCTAATGAGTTTAGCAAATTAATCTCAGATCGTTGGAGCCCATGATCTGTAGGTCCGCGAGGTCCCCTTAGTAGCTCGTAATGGATTAACTCTATAATAACTTGAGAAGTTAATTTGAAACGTTCAAATTAGAATTAAGGGAATTAGTAATTATATGAGACATAATTACTTGTTTAATTTGAGAATTAAACATATTAGAAGAATTAATATTTAAATATGATTTAAATATATAAATATGGATATATGTAAAAATTAATTTAATATTTGATATTAAATTAATTAAGTTTTGTTTAAAAATTAATTTATGAAATTAATTTTATAAAATTAAAATTTTCAGTTTTAAAATCAAAATGGTTTTTTTTTTTTTTTTTTTAAAAAAAAAAATCAAGTTTTGATTTTGAGTTAAAATTGAAAAATTGGAAAAACAAGTTTTTCCATTATCCATATTCTTCATGCTCACACACTTTTCATTTCCTCTTCTTCATTAACTTCAAGCATGACCTGGAACTCATGCAACTCTCTTCCTTGCATGATGATTTGCAATATATTGAAGAGATTGGATTGAATTTGAGACATGCAATCAAGAGAGAATTTTAGAGAAAATTCGTGTTGAAGAAAGTGTTCTTGAACAAGATTGCTGTTGTGAGCAATTCTCCATAATCACTTAATTCAAGCTTATTCTGAGTCCCACAACTCAATCTAGAGCACCAAGAGAATAGTGGGGAAGATCTTAAGGTGGTCTACAACAAGATTCAGAGAAGATTGTAGTTGGAGATCGAGCTTTGAAGAGGTTCTACAAAGGTATGTCATGAAATTCACTTGTTTTCTGCAAGAGCATGCTTTATATTTTGCCAAAATTAATGAATTAGAGTGCTTAGATGATCCTTGTTACTTCCGCTGCTGCTGATACATTCCTACATGATCGAGTATGAACGATCGAGTATGATCGAGTATGTTCAAGCACTTAGATGATATACGATACACGGAAAGAAAATGACGGTGAGATACGAAACACGTTTCGGAAATGGGCCCACAAACAATTAAAATCAGTGAGATAGGATAATGGACCTCCAAACACTGAGATGATATAGGATATGGGTATATACCATCTCATGTTGAGCCCCCAAATAGCCCCTTAATATTCCTTTTTGCTACCCCTACAATTTTTCAAAAACAAAAAATGCAACGAGAACAAGAGGCTATAGAGGTCAAATCAAGAGTAAGAAGAGTGAGGAGGGGAGAGGAAAAAGGTAGGGAATAAAAGGGGTAAGACAAATTAAAATAATGAGATTATGAGTACCTTATTTTGGTTAAAGAAAAGGACAAAATGTACCTTATTTTGGTAAATATGGATTATGAGTAATAAGGAAATAAATATGAAGACAATAAGATAGTGTGTAATTTGAAGATTAGAAATTAATGAAAAGGCTTGAAACTAGTTTATTGAAGGAGAATTTAAGTCATAAAATACAAGGTTGCGGAGAGAGGGTTTGAGAATACAATGGATGTTTGTTTAAGATGTTATTTCTTAGCTTAAAGAAGTGACCAAATAAGTAACTTCATACATGATGATTATATTGATGTTTCAGAAAAAATACGAATTGGAGGGCCTTACGACTGAGTCTTGCACATCAAAAGTTTGTGAGTGATTTATTTTATGAAATATTTTATTATTAGTTAAATATTATGAGATTTCATGAAATTTATGATTATGTATGATTTTAGAAAAATTGAAATATTTCCAAAAAAATGTTTAAGAAGTCAAGATTTTCAAGAAAAATCATGTTTTACTAGGGATATATGTTTTAAAGTATCTTAGAGAAAATGTGTTTTATGTGAAATTCTGGACTTGTGAAAATGTTTATAAAGAAAAATCATGGTTTTTGAATGATTTACAAGATATGTGAAAGTAAAATTTTCAAAAGTGACCACTTCTAATATTAAGGTTGAAGTGGTTTTCAAACCACTAGATCGTTGTACACATAGTGCTTTCCCACTGCACGATGTGAATGTGTTTTCATAATGTAGTCATGATATAATACATGAGGCCTTTGTAACACACTTCAACACACACATAATGCTTTCGGTCGTGTGTCGGAGTGTTTTATCTTTTGGGGGCTGCTTTGCATGCATGTACAATTATGTTTCTCTGTTATTTACCTTGAGAGTACTCAATGAACAATATGTCCACACTTTCTCTGCTTTGAATTTGGAGCTTGGTTGATGTATATTACAAACATGTTTCTCTATTATATACGTCGAGTACCTCCATATATAGTATGACCACGTATGTGTTGGGTTTCATGTCCTAAAACTCCTAGTTTATAAAATGATAAACATTTTCTATAATCAATATACTTATTATTGATTTCATAAATTGTATAAAAGTCTAAATCCAATAAACTAAGACCCATAATTATTGTATGGGTACTTGAACTTTATATAGAGACATAAGAGCGGATTAGATTCGAGTAAATAGTCAAAATGATCTATGATACATGAATAAGGTTGGGTACCTTATTCTGGTAACACCATTGGATGTGGCCTACTCTGTAGTTGTTACAAAGAGTTGTAAAGTGCTACATATGATGTGATCCTAATTCGTATATGTTATGACATGAGGAGTGAGGGTGTCCTATGCAATGAGTTTGTATAAAATTGGGACCAAGAAATAAGTCACTCTTACTTTATAACGTTGTTTACTGTTTAAGACTGACTAGTTTGCCTAGATGACCTAGGTAACTCGATCTTAATCCTGAGCTAACTATGAAGTCCTGTTTATTTGAGATTGCCATTAGATTTGCATAGGTAAGGGTTGGCTCAACAGCGCCGTCCCAATAAGACTCTCATTTAGGGGTAAGACCGGATTGATAACTTTAGACATAGGGTGCAAGACGGAGTTCATGCCTACCCGATTTAGGGATAGAAGAAAAGTTGTTCTCTCAAGTATTGAATTCAAGTCTTGAACAAGGGGCCCCACCTTCTCACTGAGGCTGAGAGAGTTTGATTTACTGATTGGATCATAATCCAGTTGTTCATTAGAGGATCAGTAAGGACTTGAGGAATAAGACGTAATCTCGGGGGTAAAACAGATATTTAACCCAGCCGTTATTACGAACAAGCTGTGAACACAAGAAGAAATTCAGCCTTTAATGTCGGTTGGAAAAAGTGAAATCGGATGTATAATGTCAATTTTTTTTAAAAAAAAACGGATCTTTAATGTTGGTTTTAAACCGACATTGAAGATGGACTTGTGTAATGTTTTTTTTTTTATTATTAAATAATATATCCCTAGTTTATACCTTATGTTGCGCCGTTCACCACCCCTTTCTTCAGCATCACCCAAACCCTATTATACATCGCCCAAGCAGAGAAAGTCCCTCAAGGCCACGAAAACGTCACCGCTTTGATCGACTACTTCCATCATCTAGGGCTCGATGTCCTCGATTTAGTCGCACTCTCCGGCTCCCACACCATCGACCGAGCCGCCTGCCATACCTTCCAAGATAGGCGAATCAAGAATCTTGCTTATTTCAAGAATACTGCTTATTCCAAGATAGTCCTCAGCATCGACGTCCTCGATTCAATACTTCTTATTTTAAGAATCTTCAGAAGAAATTAGGGCTTCTGGATTCGATACTGCTTATTTCAAGAATCTCATTTTTGTTTCTTACGAAAATGATCTTAGGTTACATTTTATTTCTCTCCTCTCTCTCTCAGATTTCAGAAAAACCTTCGTAGACGGCGAAGAGAACTGAAACCGAAAGCTATCAAAAATGGCGATAAAAAATGTCAAAAAAGCCAATCTCTTGGATCATCACTCCCTCAAACACCTACTCGATGAATCTGTTTTTGATGTAATTCAATTAGATCTTTTTCGCATCAATTTTAATCTAGATTTGAGCTTTTTCCTTGCAGATTGTCACCATTCGTGGCTATGTTGAAGACGTGAGGTTGAGTAATGTCAAATTGATTATGGGCACTTTCATCATCATAGCTTTGGTGGCTCAATTTTACAAGAAGAAATTCCCTGAAAATCGCGATTTCTTGATCGGCTGCATTATATTATATCCTTATTTTGAATTGCGTGTTCTTTTTTCGGTTTAGATCTTCCGTTAATAGATTGAGTTTCATTTCTTGATTGATATTGGATTAAATGGTGGATGTTTTCGAATGCAGAATCGCGTTGTACTCTGAATCTTACGCCATTTTCTTAGATTATTAGGTTTTGATTTCATTTAATGAAATGAAAATCATTGGATGGTGCCTCTCATGTGATCTTTAACTCTGGCAAGTATGTAGTTTTTAATGGGATCTTGCAGTTTATTGTTTACACAAAGGAGAAGAACGCAATTTTGTTCACATATCCTCCTGCAGTAAGTTTCTTTAACTTTTAGAACAATCCTGTTTTCTAGCCCATTTGTATGTTCGTGCATTAGATTTTTTTTCCCTCTTGAGTTGTAATACTATTTGGCTACATTTTAGGGTTTCTGAATATAAACCAGCTAAAGAAACCACAAAGTGCTAAGAGTTTGGTAATGCGATACATTTTGCATTAGATTTTTTTTCCCTCTTGAGTTGTAATACTATTTGGCTACATTTTAGGGTTTCTGAATATAAACCAGCTACAGAAACCCCAAAGTGCTAAGAGTTTGGTAATGCGATACATTTTTTGTTTCGTCATTCATCTATACTTCTTAGGGGAGAGAGGAATACTAGAGCATTAAAGATTTGGAGAAAGACTCTATTGATGTTTGATTCGTTGTTAGTTCAGGTTTCTTTTTGAGTTTTGATATCAAATATCTTTTGTAAACATTCTAAAGGTATTATTTTGCACAAAGGGAGTCCCTGTATTCTTTATTTTTTATCAGTGAGAGTTGCTGTTTTTAATCCCCCAAAAAACTAAAAAGCCTTCTTAACTTGCATATAGAGTTTGACTTCAGAAAAAGCATAACAAAACTTCGCCAATAGTTTTTTTGTAATATTGTTGGCTTTGCAGTTTCAAATTAATGTAAAGCTGAGTTGTTCGAGTGTGTTCTGAAAAATGTCCTTTTTCTTTTTAGATAAAGATGAACGGAATCATGTTTGGGTAATGGTTTCAAAACATTGTTCTCTCTCTTTTAGTTTGTTTACGTAGATGACATGTTTCTCGAATAACTGAAGTTCTTACTTCCATTTTCCATCAACTTGTGAACAATAATTGTAAATTTTACATTTCAATCTGTGACTGCCCCTTCTCAAATGGGCTCTTATTTAAAGTTTCTCTGAATATACTGGCACTTTTTAGAAGAATCAACTTCTTTGCTTCTTCGTGACTAGAAATTTGGAAGCTTTTCTTATAAGTTTAAGGTTTTTATTTTTTATTATTATTTTTTTAAAAATTTATAATTTTATTCGAGATTTCTTTGCCATTTTTTTTAAGTCTTTTATTAGTGAGTTACCCCTCCATTTTTGGAGTAGGTTGTTATTAGGATACTTCTGGAGTTGGGAAGAGGCTTTCGTTTACGTTTTTTTTCTTTCAAGAATGATAGAATGACACCATGTATAAATATTCTCTATGATTCTGGGCAATTTGTTTGGACTTTATAACTTTTCCAATGCTCTCTAAAACTGCATACATGCTAAACTTTTTGAGATCACTGGTAATCTTGTTGCAATTTTCTTTGCACAGGGTTCCTTCACCAGCACTGGATTAGTAGTCTCTTCAAAGTTGCCCAGATTCTCAGATCTGTATACACTGACCATATCTAGTTCAGATCCCAAATCAATATCTGCTAATGAACCAGTTCAATTTACCAATAGTGTCACTCGTTGGTCTCTTTCTCTTTCCATTACATTATGGAATCTAGTTTCTCAAATATGTTTCTGTACAGTTACGAACCAAAGATATACTATCTTGCAGGTTTACTAAGGATGGAGTTTTAGTTGGGGGCTCTTCTGGAAAGATGTCGAAGCACTGATCGATGATTATACTAGAGAACCAAAGAAGAGCAAGTGATTTCTTAAACAAGCCTTCTTTAATAGGGATCTAACTTTCAAGTAAAGTAACCGCTTTCAATTTTTAATGCCTTCTTTTTTATTACTAGCGGACTGAAATATATTGACCCTAAATTTTCAATATTGTTTTTGCTAATAGGAATATACTGTCTCTTGAAGTCTCTTAGCCCATATGAAAACCACAAGCGACATAGCTGTTTTTCCTTTAGATCTTAGCGGGAATATATGCTCCTATAGCATAATGTTTGATTGAACTTGTTTCTTTTTCATTCTAGTGGTGAGCATGAACCCTTGGTAGAGATGGATTTGCTGTTAGTTTGTTTAAAATTTATTGAGGATTTGTTTGGAACAACTTTCTAAGTGAAAAAGGACGGTATATTTAAGCACTTAGAAACTCATTTAAAACCGGCTCTAATCCATCCTATTAGACTTCTAGTTTCTTCTCGTCCTTTCAACAAATTCCACTGAATCTTTTAATTTTTCACCTCTCGATTGCTTTCATGACTCTAATGATATGAAAATTCATGTTTGAGAAGTTATAGTGTACCTATTTCTCTT
Organism: Benincasa hispida; assembly: GCF_027475165.1. Taxonomy (NCBI): domain Eukaryota; kingdom Viridiplantae; phylum Streptophyta; class Magnoliopsida; order Cucurbitales; family Cucurbitaceae; genus Benincasa; species Benincasa hispida. Next base: position 58,490,570 of record NC_143489.1, read on the forward strand.
AAGACCATATTGGATTAGAATGTAACACCCGTTTATGACTCATGGGTACTATTTATTTGTAGTTTAGATTTGATTCAAGGTGCTCGAGTTTGTAGGTCGCACTATGGTAGTTTGTGGGTTATTCATGCACTATGGTAGTCTTTGTGACAACTTTTGAGGTTTGAAGTATATTGTAAGCTAAATTTGCTTATTGATGTATGTGTTCTTGAATATTCATTTTTTTTGGGAATTTTGATAGTTCTGTTGAGAACAAGTGGTTGTGAAATATTTTTGGGAGTGTGTTTCTTTGAATAGGTTCAAGGTAAATTTTTGGTTTTGTTGTGGTACCATCGTTCTGCTGTCGAAAATTTTCCATTGTCTTCTTACCTCATATCTAGGTAACCAAGCTTCTCTTCTTCAAGATCTTGAAAAAGAAAATTCTCTCATTTATTCAACTATTGAGTTTTTTTGTTTTTCAGATGTAACAAAGGAGTAAATATTTGGTATCGCAACCTCTTTATGGTTTTTCTTGGGGAACTTTAGATCCAACACATTCACTACAAGAATTTTGCCTTGAATGTACCATTTATGCACATTCCCAATAAACACGGTTAGTTGAATATGAATTCTTATCACATTTTCACTTTCAATCCTTTGTCTTAAACGATCCTTTGAACAACAGTGGTCAGACAAAGATGCCTATAACTAGACACTATTGAAGCTAGGGGGTTGGTTCAAGAAGAATTATGAAGGGATCCATACTTACCTAGTGGAGAGAGACAGTAATCTCATAATGTTTGTAAAATCATAATGTTTGTATTACTTTGTAATTTGTGTTTTCAAGGCCTAAATTATTGTACAGCCTATTAAATTATAATTTTATAGTAGAATTTGTGGATTAAAGGTAATAAATTTATAATCCATACATGAATAATATGTCATAGCCCACAACGTTCAATGATGATGTGTCATGTTATACTTTTTGACAAAAAATTGGATTTGGCAACGAAATTTAAAAAAAAAACGGACAGATTCGGGTTTCAATGTCGGTTAATAATTTAAAAAAAAAAAAGAGGCTTTAATGTCGGTTGCAATCGACATTAAAGACCTTTAATGTTGGTCGGAAATTTCACTGAAGGTCTTTAATGTCGGTTGCAACCGACATTGAAGGCTGTGTTATTAAAGTCCTTTAATGTCGGTTTAAAACCGACATTAAAGGCAATCGACATTAAAGGGCTTTAATAACACTATCTTTAATGTTGGTTGTCAACTGACATTAAATCCCTTTAATGTTGGTTTCCCGAATTTCTTCTAGTGGAAGGGTCGACTTGCTAATTATGGTTAAATCATGTAGACATTATGTCTACAGTGAGAGGAGTGCAACATGGGCTTTAGTGGAGTGACCCATTAGTTAACGAATGAGAATTAATCTTGTCTAATGAGTTTAGCCAATTAATCTTGGATCGTCTAATGAGTTTAGCTAATTAATCTTGGATCGTTGGAGCCCATGATCTGTAGGTCCATGAGGTTCCCTTACTAGCTTGTAATAAGTTAATTTGAATTGTTCAAATTAGAATTAAGGGAATTAGTAATTATATGAGATATAATTATATGTTTAATTTAAGAATTAAACGGAATAGGAGAATTTATATATTTAAATATGATTTAAATATATAAAGATAGATACGTGTTAAAATTAATTTAATATTTGATATTAAATTAATTAAGCTTTATTTAATAATTAATTTATGAAATTAATTAATATTTTTAGTTTTAAAATCAAAATAGATTTTATAAAATCATTTTTGATTTTATGATAAAATTGAAAAAGAAAAAAACAAATCACACAAAATGTAAAAAGATCTTCCATTATCCATCTCTTTAGTTGCTCACTCAAATGACATTCACTTTGTCTTGTCTTCTTCAAGCATGAGTTACAACTCATGCAACTCTCTCCTTTGCATGTTGATCTGCAATATAATGAAGAGATTCGAGTGAAAATCGGGTATGCAATCTATAGAGAATTTGAGAGAAAATTCGGTTTGAAGAAAGAGTTCTTCAACAAGATTACTGCAGTGAGCATTTTTCCTTCATTCCTAGATTTAAGCTTGTTTTGAGTCCCACAATTCAATCTAGAGAACCAAAAGAATAGTGGAAAAGATTGGAGCGAAAATCGGGCATGCAATCTATAGAGAATTTGAGAGAAAATTCGGTTTCAAGAAAGAGTTCTTCAAATGGATTACTGCAGTGAGCATTTCTCCTTCATCCCTAAATTCAAGCTTATTTTGAGTCCCACAACTCAATCTAGAGCACCAAGAGAATAGTGGGAAAGATCTTGAGGTCTGCAACAAGATTTAGAGAAGATAGCAGCTGGAGAAGAAGTTTTGAAGAAGTTCTACCAGAGGTATGTCTTGAAACTCACTTGTTTTCTGCAAGAGCATGCTTTATATTTTGCCAAAATTAGTGAATTTAAGTTCTTAGATGATCCTTGTGCTTCCACTGTTGTTGATACAATCTTACAGTATGGTACATATTTAGTGATGTTTTATACAAGTTCATGTTTACGATTGTAAGAGAATGCTCATGGTTTTATTCATGCGATAGTCATTACGTCTCCAAATTACTCATGATTCATATTTGTTTACAGAACTCAAATTTCTATTCAGTATAATTATATAATTTTCTCAAATTATTTTCCTATAAACTTTCACCACTCACTAGGCATTTTAGCTCAACCTTTTATAATTGTTTCTCCCCACCTAGTTGCTATTGAGTTTCAACAGGAATTAGCTTATCAAAAGTTATCACCAGACTCATCAGTTTATTGTTATGTGTAACGAAGCATGGAATTTTGTAAGAGTGTAGTATGTAATGATTCGACACCCTAAGACTCAAGCTAGGCCGTTGCTATAAACATGCATGCATGAAATTTAAAACGAAATTTGTTCATAGCTTAATAAAAACCAAATGAATAATTTAAATTAAATAATGTCATTAAAATCAAATAATTGAAATCCAAGTCACAGGGTACCCAACAAAAACAAATCATAAAACAAATCTAGATAATTTCTTTAAAAGTAAAAAATGCAAATACTAAAACTGTGAGATCCAAATATCAAGAATATAAATTAAAGACAAGAAAATAAAATCTTGGAAACATGAACGGAAGCATATGACTATTCCCAGTAGCCCGATCACGAATTTCGTTTATCATTCACTGGCACGTCCTTACCTTTACTTGAAAAAAAAATAAGCATGAAAAGGATGAGTATAAAATACTCGGTAAGTAACCTCACTACTGAGGATCAGGCTAAGCATCTATGTCCTCTAGATGTCATTCTCTAATGGGACGTACATAATTCTCTAGTTATCATGGAACGACAAATAAATGACTAGTTGAGTCCACCCCAACGTAGTTTAAAAGTACCTACAATCTCTGGTGAATCCCGAAAGAAACACAAACCTCTGATAAAATCTCGAAGGAGCTCACCACCTCTTGTGAATCCTGTAGGAAACACAACCTCTAGTGAATCCCGAAGGAAACACAATCTCTGGTGAATCCCAAAGGAAACACAAACCTCTGGTGAATCTTGTAGGAAGTCACCACCTCTAGTAGGTATCTAAGTAGCGATAAGTGAAACTATCACTAACATAAATATAACATGCGTCATAAACATAGTCCCACAACATACAAATACAATTATCATATTTATAGTTCATCCAACCAATCATATAAATAACTATAACATAGTCCATGCTAGCATTCATAACATTTTGCATATATAATTAAGGCAACTCATTTAACCTCATGTAATTCAATATAATCAACCTCAGAATCCTCAAACGAAAGCTGAAATTTCATCGCCTGACACACAGGTAGTTCCAGTAGTAAGATTACTTACCTCGAAGTTAAATTCAGATGTTAATCCAAGCAAATAGTCTCCAACAAAATAAATCCTAAATTAATTCCTCTATCACCCAAACACAAACACTCAATTTCAATCCTTAGAGCCAAAACCAAAACATACAAAATTTACTCCAATGATCACGAATCAACATACCCAAACGAAGCTTGATCTACAAACATTCCCAAGATTTCAACTCCAAAATCTCCCCTTAATCAGATTCTAATTCTAACGGACGACGACTTGAAACCTTCAAAATACCAGAATTAAGCCAACATTTAATTCAATAGTTAGTGGGTGCCATAAACCAACAACAAGGACCACAAGCCTTACCAATTCTTTGCCCGCTCTTGTCATGAACCAAACAGACAGTAACACCCTTCTTTCCAAATCTCATCCTAACATTAAACCCTGTTTAATATGAACAAATCAAAGTTAAAACTTACTGGGCATCCCAAAATTCTTCAAAAACTCGACCAAAAAAATGGATCTTACCCCAAATCCAAAATATGACAAAAAAATGGTGACCGAAATTTGCATGGTAGACCAGCAGCGGCGAAAAATCATTAAAACTAGATGGACAGAGCAGCGTGCTAGAGAGTGAGATCGACGACTGGATTTAAGATGATCTACTGGTGGCGAGAGTGAGAGAGAGAGAGATGAGCAGACGACAACAACTGATCTGCTCGTTAAGTAGCGGATCGAACGTGTAGCGGCTGGCAGAGAACAAAGGGCGTGGGCGGCACAGATGAAGGTGTGGGGGGGCTAGCTGGAGGCGAGCAATGGTGCGAACTACTGGGCGAAGGGACGAGCGATGGCACACACACACACGCACGTGTTGGATCTGTTACAATCTATATAGGTGCCACTTTCCTCCTTAAAGAACTTTCGTCTTGGAAAGTTCATTCCTAAAAAGGCTCTTGGTACAGGGCTCTCACCTCATCCTCTCGCTCTCAAGTAGCCACCTCGAACTGGTGATTCTACCATAGAACTTTCACAAGTGCTATCTCTCGGTTGTGTAACATCTTCACCTCCCTGGCGAGGATTCTTAAAGGCTTCTCTTAATAACTCAAGTTTTCATTCAACCGTAATGGTTCAAAGTCCACTACATGTGTTGGATCTGTCACATAGTTCCTCAGCATCGAAACATGGAAAACATTATGAACTGAAGAGTGTGACGGTGGCAACGTTAATCGACAAGCTATAAGACCAATTCGCTCCAAAACCTCGAAAGGCCCAATAAATCGAAACTCAACTTTCCCTTTCTTCCAAACCTCGGAACACCTTTCATAGGTGCCATTTTCTAGAACACTCTATCACCAGTCTCAAACTCTCTGTCTTCACGCCTAACATTTGCATAACTTTTCTATCAGCTCTGAGTTGTTTGCATACGAGGTCTAATCTTCTACATTACCTCATTCATGGTTTGTCCTAGCTCAGGTACTGGCAACTTCCTCTCACCAACCTCATCCCAACATACTAGAGACCTGCAACTCTTTCCATATAGGGTCTCAAATGGCAACATGTCAAATGCAGTCGAGATTCCCAACTTCTTGAAAACTAAATCGCACAGGCGTGCAATATATCCTCCAAAATTTGGTTCAAACGTTTTGTCTATCCGTCAATCTATGGGTGAAAAGTCGTACTAAAATCTAATTGAGTACCGATAACGGGCAGAATTGCACGTTATTACAGTGCTAAGTTATTAAACAATGCAGGGTTACGTTGATAAAATATATAGGATTGCGTCCAAAAAGCATTAAGTTTGTAACATTGCGATCGCATACGTTCATCGCATAAAAACAGTTAACTATTATATTTTTGTGTAAAATATGTGTTGACGCAAAGCGTAAAATGCAATCACAAGGAAGCAACGGTCGAGCGCAGCGTTACCACAAGGCTTTGCGGTGATTTGTGCTCGCAAACATCTGTTGAAGAAGGATTGCCGCATAAAGCCGCTGCAACTTGGTGGGTGCATCTGGGTGAAAAGCATAATAAATCACGATGGGACAGAACGCTGGTGACGGTCGAGTCCGAATTAAGTTGATAAGCCGTTAACAAACTACTGTAACAAGTACACTCAACTTTTCGATGACAAATATTTTGTGCATCAGACAGAGAATTATTGCCATCCCATCTGTGCAATTATAAGAGAGAAGAAGCCTTTCACCCAGAAGCTCTATAAATACCAAAGGCAACCTTCAGTGAAGGAGTTCAGCTGGTTCGATTAGTTCGTCTAGTTCGGATAGTTAGAGAATTTTCCCTTAGATAGAATATCCTTGTTCTTAGTTTTTCTTTTATTTAAAGCGGAAGCGAGAGAAGCGAGATTGTGCCGATAGATCATTCCGGTGAACTTGGGAGAGTGCCGGAAGTGTCGAGATCAGAGAGAGGGCCAGCTCCTACGGAAGCAGGAATATCTTTTGAACAGAATAGAGTTGACAGTGTAAAAGCCTTGGGAAGCAAGGGATTGCTACCAGGCTCTCTATCCTTATTTTCCATTGTCATTTTGTACTTAAACTTATCTATAGAAATGGAATTTACTTCTCTATATCTGCTCACTCTCTGTTTGTTACGCATCAGTAGCTAAATCTGTCAAATGGGTTGAGAAGCATTTAGCTAGCATAACTGGGGATCTTCAATCTATGCGATTATCTTGTATTATGTATGCTTCATTCGTCCATTAGGGATACTCAGGAGGGTAGTCTAAGGACAGAATCTAGGCTTGAAAAAGTCAGGTTAGAATCTAGGCTCAGGAGAGTTAGATTGAACGTATAATCAAGAGATAGGAGCTTAGGAATAAACATTGTTTGCTATTAACGAATCACATGCATCCTAGAGATAGGATATGATTGTATGCAGTCACCTTGTCTTTGTGTGCATCTTGCATCATCGCATTGGAAAAAAGTAGAGACTTAAGAATTAGCTCTATAGACATTATTACATGCAACACATGCTTCTTAGAACTAGGAGCACTGCATTTGCATTGGAAAATGATTTGCTGTCGCATGAGTGTAGCATGATCACATAGTTTGAACGCATCCTCGGGAAACGCTAGCTAAAGACCTTCTCAACCTGTTCCTCTGCATACTCAGTGTATCTACCACATAATCAATCTTTTTCTCAAATCTGCTGCATACTTTTGTTACCGCATATAACAACCCAAAACCAACTCTTTAATTTATCAGTTACCGCAAAGTCTTCTTGAAAATTATCCCCACATACTGTTTTCCCTAGTCCCTGAGTTCGACCCTGGACTTACCAGGAAACTCAGTGGAGTTTATACTTGGATTTCAATAAGAAAACTTGTTGCTCAACGCATTTCCATCATTGCATTTCATTCCATTATTTCATCACATAAAACAACGCATCAAGTACCCATAATAATTTGAAGACTCTTCCAAAAGTGAGATGTAAAACGAGGGTCTCTGTCTGACACAATGGACATAGGTACTCCGTGTAATCTCACCACCTCCTTCATGTATATGCACCCATTTATTTATTGAAAAAGTAGGCTTCCCCGGTATGAAATGTGCTAGCTTAGTGAGTTTGTCTACTACAACCCAGATTATGGTGAAACCCTTTGTTGTTCGGGGCAACCTCATAATGAAGCCATAGACATATTCTCCCACTTCTGCTTAAGGGCTGCAATAAACCTACTGGCTTTTGCCTCAGAGCTTTCACTTTCTGGCATACCAAGCACTTACTAATGAACTCAACTATCTCTCTTTTCATGTCATTCCACCAGTAGCAATGCTTCAAGTCCTGGTACATCTTGGTACTGCCATAATGTATTGAAAATGGGGAACTATGAGCTTCCAACAACAAATTGTTCTTAAGGTCACTACTTGTCGGTATGCATAAGCCTCCCTGTTAAAGAAAATCATTCTCCATGAGTACAGAGAACTCACCACCCTTCCCTAACTCCTCCTTGCAAACTTTCTCAACCAGGTAAGGATCACTCCACTGAGCATTGATAATCCTCTTCCTTAAACTAGGTTGCCCGACAATTGTGCAAACTGTGTCGTGACTTCCTCCACTACTACTGCAATCTCAGCCTATTCAAGATCCTTACATAAATGAGTCTGTCTAATAATAAGGGCTACTGAATGAGCTACCTTCCTTTTTAAAGCATCTGCTACTACATTCGCTTCTTGAATGGTACAAAACCTCACAATCATAATCCTTCACCAACTCCAACCACCTACGCTGTTTCATGTTCAACTCCTTTTGAGTGAAGAAGTGTTTTAAACTCTTATGGTCGGTGAAAATCTGTATCTTTTCTCCATATAAATAATGTCTCCAGATCTTTAAAGCAAAAATCACTGCTGCCAATTCCAAATCATGGGTGGGGTAGTTTCGTTCATGATTCTTCAATTGATAAAAGGCATAAGCAACTACTTTACCTTGCTGCATTAGCATGAATCCCAATCCTTTCTTGGAGGCATCATTATAGATAACAAAACTGCCTGATCTGTCTGATACTATAAGAACGGTTGCTGAAACTAAATTCTGCTTGAAATTTTGGAAACTATTGTCACAAGCCTTATTCCAGACAAAAGAAGCTCCCTTCCTAGTCAACTGAGTCAAGAGAGTGGCTATACGAGACAAATCCTTCACAAACCGCCAGAAGTAGCATACTAACCCCAAGAAACTGTGCACCTTGCTGACTGTGGTTGGGCATGACTAGCTCGTAACTACCTCAATCTTTGCGGGATCCATAGAGACTCTTTCCTTTAACACCACATGTCCTAGAAAGGACACATGCTTCAACCAAAACTCACATTTAGAAAACATAGCGTACAACTTATTTTCCCTCAAAGTCTCCAAAACTTTTCGTAAATGCTCCTCATGTTTTGCCTCTGTCTTGGAACAAACCAAGATATCATCGATGAAAACTATCACAAAAGTGTCAAGGAATTCCTTGAACATCTTATTCATTAGGTCCATAAATACTGTTGGAGCATTCGTCAAACCGAACGACATTATGATGAACTCATAATTCCCATACCTGGAACGAAAGGCGGTCTTGGGTATATCATTGTTCTTTATCCTCAACTGATGGTATCCTGACTGAAGATCAATCTTGGACAACACCGTAGCTCCCTTCAATAGCTCGAACAAGTCAACAATCATAGGAAGTGGGTACTTATTCTTTATAGTCACTTTTATTTAACTCCTTGTAGGCAATGCAAAGACACAATGATCCATCCTTCTTTTTCACAAAAAGTACTGGTGCACCCCTCGGTGACATACTTGGGCATATGAAACCCTTATCCAAACACTCTTGTAACTGAACCTTAAGCTCTTTCAATTCAATTGGAGCCACCTTGTATGGAGCCTTCGAGATAGAAGTTGTGCCAGGCTCCAACTCGATAGCAAAATCTATTTCCCGCTGAGACGGCAAACCTAAGAGATCCTCTAGAAAAACATCTGGGTAGTCTCTTACTATTGGCTCTAAAGTAAAGGAGACCTCAACCATTATAGTGTCAACCACACTGGCCAAGATACCTAAGCACCTTGATCAAACAACTTATGGGCCTTCAAAGCTGAAATCATCTTGGGCAAGACCACAGTCCCAGCCCCTTTAAACTTAAAGCTGGCTTTCTTAGGAGGATTAAAAATAACCTCCTTGTAAGAGTAGTCTATGCTGGCATGATGAGCAGCTGGCCAATCCATGGCCAATATCACATGAAAATCATGCATGTTTAGAACTATCAGGTTCACATCTAAGGCATGATTCACTATTTCTACCTGACATGCCTTTATCTTTTCAGTAGCTAACATGATTTCTACTGATGGATTGGAAACTGACAGAGCATATTGTAAGAGTCCTGATCCTAACATGGCATGTTTTATAAATGTTGATCATATGAATGAGTGCGATGAACCGGAGTCAAACAAAACTAACACATAATTTCCCAAGATGGGAAGCGTACCTATCACAACTGTGTTGAACTTCTTGACCTCACGCCGAGTGGTGGAAAACACTCTACCCTGTTGCTATTGACGGCTTGGGCCTCCCTGATATGACCTTGAAGGTTGGCCCCTATTTTTATACACATTCTTCCTTGGACATTTCTCCAACATGTGCCCCCTCTAGCTACAGTGGAAAAACTCCAGTACCGGTCAAACAACGTCGCCAATGGTGTCTACCATAAGTTGAACAGACCGGCTTATCTTCTCTAACAGTTACCACTTGAGAGCCCTATTGTGCCCACTGATGTGAAGCATTACTCGTATTTTGGTTATTTTGTTGAGGCTCAGAAGCTCTCGGCTTGGCCTTCCTTCTCTGACCTATAGAGGTCCCAATTCTACGACTTGTTGTACTCTTATCTCTTCTGGGAATCAGTGTCAATACTTATGATTGCTTGCAGTTCCGCAATGTAAGTCTTGAGGTCAAGAGCATGCACTATATCTCACAATCCACTCCTCAGACACTGAAGGGACCTCCCTATCCTCGCTGCCTCAGTGGCTATCAGCTCAGGGGTAAAGTGGGACAACTTGTCAAATTCTTGCTCATATTCTTCTATTAACATAACCCCTGCTTCAAATTCAGGAATTCAGCTTGCTTGCTATACGAAGTGTTGGCAGAGAAATACTTCTCGTGAACACGTTCCTTAAACTGATCCCACATCGCAAGTCCTCCACTTGTGTCAATCATCTTCTTTGCTGAATGCCACCATATTTCGGTCTTTCTGTCAACACAAAAACTACTCATCGGAGCTCGTGTTACTTTTGACACTTCATGTAACGAAAGACTGTTTCAATAGAGGATAACCACATCCTTGCCTTCTTTGGATCCTTCAACAACCCATCGAAGGTACGAGGGTCAAACTTCCTGAAATCTCTCAAGGTTTTAGCTTTAAGGGATAGGTTCTGCATGTTCTGGTTTTGCGATTAGGTTCAGGTGCTGGTATCGATTCCTATTGAGTCTGATTTTGAGCATTTTGCCCTGTCGTTGTACTACAGATCAAGTCTTGTATTCTCTTCATCAAGGATAATACAACAGCTTCCCCAATTCTTGCTTCCATCACCTTTTCATCCATTTGAGCCATAGGTGGGTTTTTAGGTGTCGAGACATTTGACTTCCTTCGGCTCCCTCTTTCTGCACCCCTGACGGGGGAGGGTCCTTGACTTGTGGGTGTTGCACTGGGGGGTCTCGAATCGCTCTTCTAACTGTCCTCTTCACTCTCAGCTTAGGTTCCATGTCCCGACATGTACCTAAAGATCAACTCCTACTAGATACCTTATCAAGAAAGCATGTTTACTAAAGCATTACATCAACTAGTCTCATGCATTACATACTGAGAACTATTACTAGTAAAACATACTTGGCGATGACGAGGAATCTGTTACTGAGTCACAGAGACTAACTAGACTCACGTAGTAAGTCAATCTTCAGAACCCAAAACATGGGCTCTAATACCAAGTGTAACAACCCAACTCTCTAGGATTTAAGCTATGTCGTTACTATAAACATGCATGCATGAAATAAACGATATCTATTCATAGCTTAATGAAAACCAAATGAATAATGTAAATTAAATAATGTCATTAAAATAAATTAATTGAAATCCAAGTCACAGGATACCCAACAAAAAAAAAATCATAAAACAAATCTAGAAATTTTCCTTAAAAGTAAAAAATGCAAATATTAAAATTGTGAGATCCAAATATGAAGACCAGAAATTAAAAACACGAAAAGAAAATCTTAAAAACATGAGTAGAAGCATATGACTCGTCCCAGTAGCCCGATCGCAGATTCTACTTGTCATTCACCGACGTGTCCTTACCCTCACTTGAAAAAAATAAGCATGAAAAGGATGAGTATAAAATGCTTAGTAAGTAGCCCCCGGGCTAAGCATCTATGTCCTCTAGATGCCATCCTCTAGTGGGATGTACATAATCCTCTAGTTATCATGGAACGAAAAATAAATGACTAGTTGAGTCCACCCTACTGTAGTTTAAAAGTATCCACAACCTCTAGTGAATCCCGAAGGAAACATAAACATTTGGTGAAGTCCGGAAGGAGCTCACCACCTCTGCGAATCCCGTAGGAAACATAACCTCAAGTGAATCCCGAAGGAAACATAACCTCTGGTGAATCCCAAAGGAAACAAAAACCTCTGGTGAATCCCGTAGCGGTTAGTGGGATCGGCTGGCAGCAACAGCTAATTTACTTGTCAAGTTGTAGCACGGACGTGTAGCGGCTGATAGTGAACATAGGGTGTGGGCAGCGTGAACGAAGAAGAAGGGGGCTGCAAAAGGAAGCGGCGATGCGGACTACTAGGCAAAGGGACGAGCAGTGACACAAAGAAGAGGGAACAGCAAGCGGCGCACGGCATAGGTAGCGATGAGGGGGTGGGTTGGCAGCTGAGGGGTTTCGAAAAAATAAATTTAAAGGGGGAGGCAGGAAGGTCGCGTGAAGGATTTGAAGGAACTCATTTTACAAAGAACCTATGAGTAGAAGCAGATCGTTGAAATCCTATTTTGATTGAAACAAATATTTACAGTAAAACAGTACAGGTTATGCATCAAAACATAAATTAAACATGTTTTTTTAATAAGAAATAAGGGTTTAAAGATTATACCTTTGAAGAATTATTCTTCAAGTAAATCCCTCATACAATCACGAATGCTTCGAACAACAACAAAACTCCTCGAACAGCAACAAGAACTGGAACCAAAAGGGAGAGGACACTACAACATGGTAACCTTGGTATTCTCGGGGTGAGAACCCAGGAGTGGTGGGCTCTGGCTATTTGGGTTAGGAAGGAGTTTAGGAGGTTAGAGGAGGAAGATGATTGAAGGAAGAACACACTCTATCACATAGAAAATTACTTCAATCGTTTAGGCGAAGAGACTATCGTATAGGCTCTCTCAACGTATCGTATAGAATTTCCACAATTCGCGTAACTCTTTTCTAGAATATAATAAAATCTTATTTTATTCATTCCATTTACCATAAAAAACCAACTAACCTCCCACTAAGATGGTTAGAGAGAAAAAGGGATCAATTATCAAATAATTAAGAATATAAATAAATATGATAACCAACTTATCATATTATATTTGTAACCTATAATTTTAATATTGCATCATATACAATATAAACTATAGTTATTTTTCTCTATTTTATGGCATTTAAATATTTATATTAAATAATGTAACAAATATGAATCTTATTCATAGAAAATATATTTGAATCATATTCAAATATTTGTTCCTCCAATTAAACTGTAATGTATCATATACATCATGTCAATTATATCATATATAATTGAATTAATTTATATCATATATAATTAAATTCTCTCTTATTAATTTGAACATTTCAAATTAACCCAAAATCTGATTCTCAACTAAATCCTTTTGAGCTACCAAAACTGTCGAGCATATTATCTACTAAATTTGTTAACTGTCGGGCACTCTACTAAAGACCTTTGAACCAGGAGAGATCCGCATGCCCACCTCCGAAGTTTTATTGAAATCTGTAAAACTTTTGTGTTTTCGAACATCTCTGCTGAAGAAGTTCAATTAACGTTATTCCCATTTTCTCTCTATGATCAGGCTAGGAAATGGGCTTATTTGTTAGAACCAGGAGAGATTACTTCTTAGGGGCAGGTAGTGGAGAATTCGTGAAAAAGTATTTTCCACCTACCGAGAACGCAAGACGAAGAAAGCTTATTACTAATTTTGAACAAGACATGGACGAATTGCTCAGCGACGCTTGGGCAAGGTTTAAAAGGTTGGTCCAAGATTGTCCGCATAATGGGCTACCAGACTGCCTTCAAATTTATGAGGAGACCGTTCCCAATGCAGCAGCCACTGGTGGTCTGCTTGACAAAACTTATGAGGAGGCGAAGAATATTCTGGACCGCATCTCCAAGAACCATGAAGATTGGCGGGAGAGTGACCAGAGATTGAGACTCAAAGATTCTGACGCTAATAACGGTGCCATTGTTTTGTTACAAAACCAAATGACTACAATGATGAATTCGATTCAAAGAATGGCGATTAGTAGCCCAACACCGCACGGTGGGCAAATCAACGCAATAAGTCAAAACACCGCAAGGTGTGTGACTTGCGGTGATGGGCATGCGATGGAGGATTACACGCAAAATCCACAGTCTGTATATTTTGTAAAGAATAATCCCTTTTCAAAACACTTACAACCCTGGGTGGAGAAACCACCTTAATTTTTCTTGGAAGAATCAACAACAAAATTTTCAATCAGTGGCGCAGAAAGAAGGGCCACTAGGATTCTTTCAATGCAACAACGGTCAACTGAGCAATTAAGTAAGTAGCTCAAAACAACCAACACAATCTTCCTCTCTAGAGAGCCTATTGAAGCAATATATAGAGAAAAACGAGACAGTGCTTCAGAGTCATGCTACATCCATCCGCAACCTGGAATTGCAAATGGGCCAAATTGCGAGTGAGCTGAAAGGTAGACCGCAAGGGACGTTGCCAAGTTCAACCGAGTTTCCACGCATTCCAGGGGGATCAGGTAAGGAGCAATGTCAGGCTGTGACATTGCACAGTGGAAAGACTATGGAGGGAGAAAGGAAGGATTAGAGTAGAACAACTTCCATCGCAACTGAGCCTGAGATTGCGGTAACGCAAGAAGAAGAAAAAGAGAATGAAGCAGTGGAACCTGAGGTTGCATCGACCTCAAAGTCGAATGAAACAGGAACCGTAAAAGTCTAGTTACCACCTTTCCCTCAGAGGTTAAGAAAGAAGAAAAACGAAGAGGTACAGTACCAACGCTTCTTATCTAAGTTAAAGCAATTACATGTTAACATTCCTTTCAGTGAAGCGATTTAGGAAATTCCTGCCTATGCAGTGTTTTTGAAGGACATGGTAACTAAAAAAAGAGGCACTGGAAAATTTGCCACGGTGGCATTAACGCAAAGTTCCAAATCTATTATCCCACCGAAGATGAGCAACCCTGGAAGCTTCACTATTCCTTGCTCCATAGGAGGACTCTACATTAGGCAAGCCCTGTGTGACTCGGGGGCCAGCATAAATTTGATGTCGCTGTCAACCTTTCGACAATTAAATGTGGGGCAACTTGTACCCACCTCCGTGACTCTCCAATAGCAAATAGATCTCTGGTTCATCCAGAAGGTAAGGTGAAGGATGTGCTGATCACGATTGATAAATTTATTTTACCAGCTGACTTCATCATCCTAGACTATGAGGCCAACAAAGATGTGCCCATCATTTTGGGGCGACCCTTCCTATCAACGGGTTGTGCTCAAATTGATGTGCACAAGGGAGAAATCACTTTGAGCATAAACGGACAGAAGATCAAGTTTAATATAATTCATGCCATGAAATTTCCTGATGAGGAAGACCTGCAAGATTCTAATGATGACCTGAATTCGATTGAAAAAGAAAAGTCTGATGAAGAGTGTGACGAAGAGGATGCCAACGCATCCGTAGTAGCCTCCAATACGATTGTAGCAAAAACAAACAAATAAGAAGGATCGATCGCAACGCATGAAGAAGAGCCAAAAGAAGAAAGAAAAATAACGCAACCTTCTCTCGTGGAACCACCAACCCTTGAACTAAAAGCCCTACCAACACATTTGAAGTACGTATTTCTGGGGTAGGATGAGAAGTTGCTAGTGATTATTTCCTCTGCACTCAACGCAGATCAAGAGAATGCAGTGATGAGCATTCTCAAGAAACATGTGCGAGCAATTGGTTTGAAGCTCACTGACATCAGAGGAATTAGCCCCGCGTACTGCATGCACCACATTCGTCTTGAGGACGACCACAAAGCAACTATTGAAAATCAACGCAAACTTAACCCTGCGATGAAGGAATTCGTCAAAAAGGAGATTATCAAGTGGTTGGATGCGGGCATTATCTATCCCATTGCAGATAGCACATGGGTCAACCCCGTGCAATGTGTGTCGAAGAAGGGCGGAATGACGGTAGTTCCCTATGAGAACAATGAATTAATACTACAAAGAACCATCACTGGATGGTGCATATGTATGGACTACCGCAAATTGAATGCGGCTACAAAGAAAGATCACTTCCCTCTGCCATTCATTGATCAAATGCTAGATAGACTAGCAGGGAATGGCTTTTATTGCTTTTTGGATGGATATACCAGGTACAATCAATCATGATAGCTTCTAAAGACCAAGACAAGACCACATTCACCTACCCATATGAGACATTCGCTTTTCGCCGCATGCCGTTTGGCCTCTGCAATGCACCAAGCACGTTCCAAAGGTGCATGATGGCGATCTTTTCAGATTATCTCGAGGACTCAGTGGAAATATTTATGGATGACTTCTCCATTTATGGGAACACTTATGAAGTCTGCTTGGCAAATTTGGAGAAAATTCTAAAAAGATGTGAAGAGACGAACCTGATGCTCAACTGGGATAAATGTCACTTCATGGTGAAAGAGGGTATAGTGTTCGGACACAGTCTCCTGAGAAGGGTTGGAGGTGGACAAAGCAAAGATCCACGCAATTGAAAAGCTTCCACCTCCAACAAGCGTGAAGGCTGTGCGGAGCTTCTTGGGGCACGCTAAATTTTACAGACGATTCGTCAAGGACTTTTCTAAAATAGCACGACCACTAAGTGCATTGTTAGAGGCGAACAGAAGGTTTGAATTTGACAACAATTGCCTCAACATATTTCGAGTTTTAAAAGATGCACTGATTATCGCGCCCGTCTTGGTTGCGTCGGATTGGACACTACCGTTCGAAATCATGTGTGATATAAGCGGGTATGCGATGGGAGCCGCATTAGCACAAAAGAAGAAAACCATTTTGCACCCTATCGCATATACGAGTAAAACTCTGAACCCTGCTCAAGTCAATTATACCACCACTGAAAAAGAACTCCTAGCTGTGATTTTTGCGTTCGAAAAATTTCGGGCATATCTATTTGGAACCAAGGTGCTCATTCACACTGATCACCCGACAATCAAATATTTGATGAAAGCCGAGGTTCATCAGATGGTTCTTCTCCTTTAAGAATTTGATATCGAAATAATTGATCGGAAGGGGACAGAGAATCAAATCGCGGATCACTTGTCCAGACTGGAAAATCCCAAGGTTGACCGCAACGAATCTGAAGTGAGTGCTGCGTTTCTGGACGAGCAGCTGTTCCACATAGAAGAATTGCTCTGGTATGCAGACATCGTTAATTATTTGGTTTGTGAACAATTTCCTGAAGATTACATATACCATCAACAGAAGAAGCTCAAGCATGAATGCAAGCATTATTATTGGGATGAGCCGAATCTGTATAAAAGAGGTGCAAACCAAATCGTTCAATTATGCGTACCAAATGCTGCTCAACAACGCATATTGTCATAGTGCCACGATTCGCCATATGGAGGGCACTTTGGAGGACAACATACTGGAGCCAAAGTTTTGCAAAGTAGATTCTTTTGGCCTTCATTATTCAAGGATTTTGCTGACTACGCAACGAAATGTGATCGGTGTCAACGCACCGGTAGCATTTCATGGAAGAACGCAATGCCAATGAACACTATCTTGGAGCTGGAATTATTTGACGTTTGGGGGATTGATTTCATGGGACCATTCCCTCCTTTGCATGGCAAGAATTATATCTTATTGGCCGTCAATTACGTTTCTAAGTGGGTAGAGGCAATTGCATGCACCGCAAGTGATATGGCGATAGTCTCCCAGTTCCTCAAGAAAATTATTTTCACTCATTTTGGCACTCCCCGTGACATCATAAGTGATGAAGGGTCACACTTTGTCAACCACAATATAAATGAGTTGCTGCGTAAGTACAATCTTCTCCACAAGGTGGCCACTGCATACCACCCACAAATAAATGGCCAGGCTGATGTGTCCAATCGTGAAATTAAATTGATACTTGAGAAGGTAGTAAAATCTTTGTGGAAGAATTGGGCCATGAAGCTTGATGATGCATTATGGGCATGCCAGACCGCATTTAAAACACCAATAGGTCTGTCTCTCTATGCGTTGGTATTTGGCAAGGCATGTCATCTGCCTTTGGAGTTGGAGTATAAAGTATTATGGGTGGTATAGAAACTGAATTTTGATTTAAAGAAAGTAGGAGAAGTGCAAAAACTGCAATTGGTCGAGCTTGAAGAATGGAGGATCAAAGCATATGAGAATGCGAAGATTTATAAAGAGCGCACCAAGCGCTGGCATGATAAACGCATATGCGCTAGAAACCTCCAAATCAGGCAGAAGGTCTTACTCTTCAATTCAAGATTGCGGCTCTTCCTAGGAAAATTAAAATCACGCTGGTCTGGTCCCTCCATCATCAAAGAAGTATTTCCACATGGTGCGGTGGAACTAATCACCGAGGATGGCAGTCGAACATTTAAAGTTAATGGACAACGGATCAAAGAATATTGCGGAGGAGATTTTCAGCTAAAAACAACCTCCGCAAAGTTGAAAAACCCAGAATATCCCTTACTCAACTCTTGAACATTTAACTCTTCGTCACATTACTACTATCTGTATTTTACTTTTTTTCCCCTCTAAAAAAAAACTTGTTGTTTTGTTTTGAAATCATTTGACCCTCTCTTTGTCCGTTTACAAGGATTAAGGTACAAGATTGCGGAGCTACTACAAGAAGAAGCAAATATTCTGATTCCATCATCACAATCCACAGAAGCAAAGATCGCCGCAAGAATGGATGCATCAATACTCAATGCGGGCGACAGCGCAAAATTTGGGGGTGTACTCTTCCTTATCTTTATTTCAAATTGTGCGCTATCACATTGTATTTCATTTTTCAAAGCTTTATCACCACATCCTCCCTGATTACTGCAATCATTTTCCGAGTGATAAATTTATTAATTTACCGAATGTTGTTTCTTTACCAAGTATGATTTCAATGATGAAAAATATGCTTCTATCTCTTTCGTCTATACTCTAGTCAAATTAAATCTTAAGATAGTCACCTCAAGAAATATTTCTAGAAGTTAGGAGTTTGCTAGCTTTCTTTCAAACTCTCTTTATAATGCATTCTATGACCATCGCATGACTTATTTTACATATATATATATATATATAATATTTGAAAATAACAACTCCACTGTCAACGCAATGGAGAACCCATGTTGATAAGAGTTAGGTTGTGAAAGGTACTTACCCGTAGTTGGATGTCCACATGATACACGTGGGGGCAAGCCAAAACGAAAGTAAGTCACCAGGATCAACGCATAAATCAATGACCGCAACTCCACTACCAAATCGGTATGAGTTTAGTCTGAGAAAGAGTGCATTTCTCGTAGTTGGATGTCCGCATCAAACACGTGGGGGCAAGCCAAAACAAAGGCAAGGCACTCGGATCAACGAATGGTAAAAAAAAAAAATAGCAATGAAGAAATTTTTTTTGCAAGGATAAATCATTTGACACCCCAGTGAAAAATTTTCTTAGTCGTAGAAATATTTTAGGAAGAGACTTGAATAAGAAAATTTGCATATAGGATTTGAACAAAGTATCATTGAGAAATCTAGGGAAAGAAAATTTGCAGTTAACTTTCTAAAGGAATCTTTAGCTTATACTTGAGGACAAGCATTGTTTAAATTTGAAAATCAAAGTCAATGTATCCTGGAAGGATCAAATCCTTAGAACGATACACAAACATGTAGTTCCTTGTTGTCTGTACATACTTGAGGATGTTCTTAACGACTGTTCAGTGATCATATCCTGGATTAGACAAATATCTACTTTTTGGGATTGGTGTCCTAATTCTCCCGGAGTCTCGTTGTTTTGTAAAGATGCACATTGTTAAATGAATAAAATAAGTGTTATTTAATTCTGGCATTAACTCATATCCAATAAACAAAGCTCCTTGGTTATCTTATGTGAACTTAAGCATGTATATGTGATATACAAGTGGATCGTGCCTTAAGTGATAACCAAAATCGGTTTGTAGTATAAGGATTACGGTGGGATACCTGATCTTGGTGACACTATGGATACGACCCGCTTTGTAGAGGTTTGCAAGTGTTGTAAACTACTACAGATGGTTGATCTTGACCATTCGTGTGGAGACGTGGAGCGGAGGTGTCCTATACAAAAAGTTTGTATAAGACCTTGACCACGAGATGACTAGACTCTGTATATAACACCGTTGATACTAGAGACTTGCATCTCACCTAAACAACCATAAGTAACACGACCTCAATCCTCAGTGTTTTGTGAACTCTTACCTTTAAGGGCGGTCCTTTGATTAGTATGGGTGAAAGTGGCCAGATTGCCAACTCAACATACCTACCTTTTTGGGGACTTGTCTGATCTGGGAGCTGGGAACTCAATCCACAATATGGAATTCATTCCTTTCCCAAAGCAGGGATAAGTAGAGAGATTGCTCCCTTAAGGGCTGATTCTGAGGCTTGAACATAGTGGCCACAACTTCTCTTTGGAAGAGAAGACCTAGTCATAGTAGGACTATGATTTATGTTCATTAGAGGGATCAGTGGTACTTAAGGTGACAGATGTAACTACAGAGGCGTAACAGTTATTGGCCTCGTTATACTTATAAGCGATCTGTGAATGGTTGTCGTACTGCTGATTAGTTAAGATGGACACATAATATATTTGTAGTGAGGAGAGTTTAGTTGTCGGCCTTTAGTGGAGTGTCTGGCAGTTAACAGATGGTGGATTTCGTGACTAAAGAGTTTAGTCAGTTATTCACGTACCGTTGGAGCTTCGAATCTACAAGTCCATGAGATCCCCTTGGTAGCTTGGATTCTGTTGAAGGATCAAGTTCTTAGTGTTGATTTGAAATGTCAAATTGACAAGAGGTTTTTTGATTATATGTGATATAATCGGTATGATGTATGAGATACATCTAGTGGAGGATTGATGTAAATGAGATTTACATTAAGTACCATGGAATAGAAAAAGAACTATGGTTTATATATTTCATGAGATGAAATATTAAAACTATAGATTATAAATATTGTATGATAAGTTGGTTATCATTTATGTTTATAATAATATTAATTATTAGATAATTAATACTTTTTCTTTTAAATAACCAAATGTAGTTGGTGGTTATTGATCATGGTAACTGTGAGGTTTTAAAGAAAAAATGGTTTCCTATTTTAAAAAAGAAAGTGTTTAATAAAAGTTTGAAAAAGAATTTTGAGTTTTCTCTCCACGAAAAAAAACTAACAGTGATCGTTAAGTAAATACAAATTTACTAAACGATGGCTGGGCTGAGCTAAACGATCATGCAGGTGCTAGCTAAACAATCGTGCAATGTTTACTAAACAATCGCATAGCTTTGCTAAACGATCGCTAGCCCAAGGTAAACGATCATGTAGAGTCTATCGAACTAAACGATCGCATAGCTTTTGCTAGATGATCACATAGTTTTATCTAAACGATTGGGCATCAACCTATACGATAGGTCTCCAACTTCTCCCACTTGCCCAGTCGTGTATGCGATCGTTGTTTCCTCCGTTCATCTACCTCACACCAAGTCCGAATAGAGCCCACCCTTTGGATTCTCACACTGAGAATTCCAAGATGGCCTTGTTGGTGGTGTCAGACTCAACTCGACACCGTCGAGGTTTACTGGAGACCGTTCGTGGTGCTTTGGAGGTTTCCATTCATGGTGTTGCGGAGGAGATCGTGACCAAAGAGATCATTGAGGACAAGCACGAAGAGTTCATGCTATGTTCGCGTGGTGTTGCAGTCGTGTAGATCGAGCGCTCGTGGTTGCGGTTTTTCGATCTGAGTCACACATCAGAGCTTGGAGACGTTACTGTATATGTGTGTGTAGTTCTCTTTGTACATTTGTATTGTTTCATGCTGTAATTTCTCTATAATTTGCATAACCGTTTATGTTTGAAGTCGACTGTAAATGTATAGTCGATTAATGATTGTAATTTGGAATTGTCTTGTTCCGCTGCTTATGGAAATCTCAAGTTCGATTTCTTTCACTATTGACTATCCCCACTGCATAACAGATGTCAGATCTAGTACATAACATCGCATACATCAAACTACTCACGGCAGATGCATAGGGGACCCGTCTCATTTCCTCAACCTCTTGAGGTGTCTTAGGACACTGTTCCTTAGACAAAGTAACTCCATGCCTGAAAGGAAATAAGCCCCTCTTGGAGTTCTGCATCCAATACTTGATCAACATCTTGTCAATATACGATGCCTGAGACTGTGCTAGCATTTTTTTCTTTCGATCTCGAAAGATCTAAACATCAAGAAAAAAATCTTTCATTTAGAATTGGGTCGCTAGCCAGTTCTTAACTGTAATTCGTAAGCCTATGTCATTCCCAATAAGTAGGATATCATCTACATACAACACTAAGAAAACTACTGAATTGTTGATGATCTTCTTGTAGACAAAGGCTCATCAACATTCTGATCAAAGCTATAAGGTTTGATCGTAGTATCAAACCTTATATTCCAAGATCGAAATTCCTGTTTCAGTCCATAAATGGATCGATTAATCTTACAAACCTTTTGCTCTTGATTTTGGACTATGAATCCTTGTGCACCATATAAATTGTCTCCTGAAGATTGCCATTTAGAAAAGCAGTCTTGACATCCATTTTCCAAATCTCGTAGTCATAATATAAGGCAATGGATAGGAGGATCCGGATAGACTTCAACATGGAAACAGGCGAGAAAGTCTCCTCATAGTCGACTTCCTCTATCTGGGTATAACCCTTTACCACCAGTCTAGCCTTGAAGGTTTTCACCTTCCCATCAGCACCCTGTTTTCTCTTATAGATCCATTTGCAACCTATAGGTTTAACCCCCATCAGGTTAATCTACAAGATCCCACACTGAATTGAAGTACATAGACTCCATTTCGAGATCCATTGCTTTGATTCATTCATCTCTGTCAACATCCTCCATTGTCTTTTTATAAGACAATATATCCTCAACCTCGCCTAAGCTACAATAGCTAGGATTTCAGTTAAACCCATATAGCGAATAGGTGGGTTCACAACCCTTAGGCTCTTTAACAACTCTTGTTGAAGATTCGGTAGTTTCTTTGGAAAGCTCATTCAACACGATTTTGCTTCTAAGTCTGTGCTCCCTTACATGATCCTCCTCAAGAAAAGTAGTATTTATCGATACAAACATTTTGTTTTCTTTAGGATCATTAAAATAACCACCTCTCGTTTCCTTGGGGTAGCCTACAAATAGGCATAACCTTGAACGTGGTTCCAGTTTCTTAGGATTAGCTTCAAGCACATGTGTCGGGCAACCCCAAATTCTGAAATGACGTAAACTAACTTTACGATCATTCCATAACTCCAAATGTGTTCTAGCAATACTCTTGGAGGGAACACAATTTAGGATATAAGCTGCAGTCTCTCCTGCATAACCCCAAAACAAGTCAAGTAATGAAGCGTAACTCATCATAGACCGAACCATGTCTAACAGGGTTCAATTTGTCCTCTTTGATACACCATTCTTTTGAGGTGTACTAGGTGCTGAGAGTTGGCAAACTATTCCATGTTCTATCATATAGTTCTGGAATAATGAATCCAAAAACTCTCCACCTCCATCAGATCGAAGTGTTTTTATCGTTTTATTTAATGCGTTTTGAACTTTAGCCTTGAATTCTTTGAACTTTTCAAATGACTCAGACTTATGTTGCATTAAATAAACGTACCCATACTATAAAACTCACATCTTACTTTCTATTTTTAATTATGTTTATTGTTTGAGTTAAGCAAAGTAATGGGGTTAAATATTTAAGTTAGAAAGAAATAGTGAGTTTTGGGGTAAAGGATAAGTTTGAAGAAGGAAAAATGTCTAAGTATGAGAAACTTAGCTCTCGGATACTTATTAGTCTAGCCTTACAAAAAGAATTTTCTGGTTAAGTGTTAGTTGTAAAGAGTGGTGGCTAAGCATCGATTAATCATAAGCCGGGTATCAAGTAAATGTTGCTGAGTGTCGAGTATGAGAGACCGATGAAGGTTCGAGCATTGAGTATGAGCGATTGAGGAAGGGTCAAGCCATCGAGCATTGAGTATGAGCGATTGAGAAAGGGTCAAGCCATCGAGCATTGAGTATCCCATCGAGCATCGAGTGTCATGACTCGACTCCCTAGGACTTAAGTTAGGCTGTTACTGAAATACATGCATGCATGAAACTTAAAACGACACTTTTTTATGGTGAAATAAATGCTAAATAAATATAGTCAAATAAAATATTTTCCTTAAAACTAAATAAAAGTCAAATAACAGGGTACCCATAAATCATATTTAGAAATATAATGAGTCTAGAAAACTGTAAAAGTTTGGAAACGAATACTAATCAGTAAGTTTCAAACATGAAGAATAGAAGTGGAAAAACATTAAAGAAATCTAAACATCCTGAGTGGAAGCATAAAACTGATCCCAGTGGCTCAATCACGGATTCTGCTTGTCACTCGCCAGTGCGTCCCTACTCTTACCTAAAACATAAACATGAGAAAGGGTGAGTATAAAAATACTCAATAAGTAACCCCATTACTGGGGCCAGGCTAGGCATCTATATCATCTAGATGCCTACCTCAAGTGGAACATATAAACTACTCTAGTCCTCATGAGACTCATACATGCATGAAAAACTTATTTCTATACTATTGTAGTTAAGTATGTCCACTACCTCTAGTAAGTCCTGTAGGACCCGCAACCTCTAGTGAATCCCGAAGGAAACAAAATCTCTTACATACGCATGGTTATACATACATCTCTTTCGTATACACATAACCCACTTAATGTGTACCTCTCTCGTACACATGGTTACATACACACCTCTTTCGTATATATATAACCCACTGAATATGCATCTCTTTCGTACATCTAGTTATGTATACACCTTTTTCGTATACACATAACCTACTGAATGTGTACCTCTTTCGTACACCTGGTTAAGTATACACCTTTTTAGCATACACCTAACCTACTAAGTATGTACCTTTTTTGTACATCTAGTTATGTATACACCTCTTTCGTATACACATATGTTGGATCGATATGGCAACTCTAAAGGGGGGGGGGGTGAATAGGGTTTAAATAATTTTTTTAAAAAAAAATTAACCCAATTAAACTAATTAATGCATAAATAATAAGAAAAATTCAATTTATGCAACAAATAAGATGACAAAAAATGTGATAATTTAATTCTATCAAAGTTTAGCAAATGAGTAAAAACAAACTAAAACATAGAATAAATTGCTTAAATTAATTGCAAAAATAAAAAGGAAAGAGTTAGAGAAGAAGACACCGTAATTTTTATAGTGGTTCGGTCAAACTCGACCTACTCCACTCCCCAAGCGCCTCTTGGGAATATGAATAAAATATTTCCGACTCTTTCCACGGATTAGAGCCCAACCGTTACACCACCACTCCTTTTACAGGTTTAAGAGCAAACCCGATCCTTTCCACTGTTTAGGATCAAACCGTTACAAATGTTGGAATTTTTGAACACAATACAACTCTCACTAGAATGGATTTACAAATTTAAGCACTCAACAAATTTATCCTTACAATACAATAACACTCTCTCAAGAATAAGATGAAAAGAAAAAAATTGAGAGCTTAGAGAGAGTAACAATGGAAACTTTTGAGTTTTGGAGGATTATGAAATGTAAAATTTGTTAGTACAAAATTTGGAGAGGGAGATGGTTTATATAGAGATGGAAAAATTTTTAGAAACCACAATTAATTTGGATCATTGGATTTTGGAAAAGAAAAATCAATGGTGGAGATTTTAAACTAAACTAGTCATTAGATACAAACAAAATATAATATTAAATTCATTTTCTTTTGAAATTCATTTTATTTTTAAAATTAATCCAAAAAATAAAAAAAATATATCATGTGTCAAAAACTAGCCGTTAGACACAAACATAAAATAATATTAAATTTATTTTTCTTTTAATTCATTTTCTTTTTAAATTCATTCTTTTTAAAGTCAATCCAAAAATAAAAAAACATACCATGTGTAAAAAACTAGCCGTTAGACACAAACATAAAATAATATTAAATTTATTTTTCTTTTAAATTTCTTTTAAATTTCATTTTTTTAATAAAATAATATATATATATATATATATAATATTTTAAATAACCAAAAGCCCCATGTGTCACTCTCCCAAAGCTCCACGTGTCGTCACCGGATTGGTCATTGATGCTGACTCAGTCGCCATGTCATCGCCACGGGTATTTTTCGATAAAACTCGTTTCAGTCATAACTTCTTCGTTTTAGCTCTGATTTGAGTGATTCAAAAGGTGTTGGAATCGTTGTTCCAAGCTCTATGCTATGGACATATTAAAACACTAAAATTTTCAGTAATTAAAAATTAAGTTTGTTATCATCAAAACATTCATTAATTAATTAACTAAAATTAATTAATTTGAGATTAAGGGCCGAAAAGCCAACAATCTCCCCATTTTTGATGATGAAAAACCATTCAAGAAAAATAGCTTGAAATACATGTAAACCATATGTAGCACATAATAAAATTCAACATATCACTATAAAAATCATTCTTGAAATTCACTCCAAAAAATAAATTCTCCCCCTAATTAATACAATCAAAATCATAACAAATTTATAGCATATTTTTCTTAAACTTCTCCCCCTTTGGAATCATAAAAAAGAATAATTAAGAAAAATTTAGAACTACATAAATGTTTCCCTTAAAAACATGAACATAAATTTAGCACAACTCCCCTTAAGAATATTAACGCATGCTTTCTATATTTCCCCTTATCAAAATGCCTTCTAAAAGATTTAACAAATAAAATTATAAAATCAAGAGGGATCACAACGAATAATACTGAGCTCAAGCCTATTTTTGCAAAAGTTTTCTTCATTCAAAGACTTGGTAAAAATATCTGCTAATTGATTATTAGAGTCTACAAATTCAAGAGTAATATTATCATTTTGCACATGCTCTCTAATAAAATAATGCCTAATATCAATATGCTTAGTCCTAGAATGATGTATAGGAATTTTAGTCAAACTAATAGCACTAGTATTATCACAAAAGCAAACTTTAATCCAAAATCACAAAGAGTTTGTTTCATCCAAAGAATTTGAGCACAACAACTATCAACTGCAATATATTCTGCTTCGATAGTGGATAAGGCAACCAAATTTTGCTTTTTACTAAACCAAGAAACTATGGAACTACAAAAAAATTGACAAGTCCCACTAGTACTCTTATGGTCAAGTAAACTACCCGCAAAATCCACATCGGAATATCCTACCAAATTAAATTTAACATTTCTAGGATACCATAAGCCTAAATCAATAGTACCAAGCAAATATTTAAAAATTCTTTTAACGGCATGTAAATGTGATTCCTTAGGACAAGATTGAAATCTAGCACAAAGACATACACTAAACATAATATTGGGTCTACTAGCGGTTAAATAAAGTAAAGATCCAGTCATACCTCTATAAGTTTTTATATCCACACACTTACCTTTTTCATCCTTGTCAAGCTTAGTGGAAGTGCTCATGGGAGTTTTTGCAATTTTACCTTCATTGAATTTGAACCTTTTGAGCAAATCCCTTGTGTATTTTTCTTGACTTATGAAAATACCATCCTTGAGTTATTTGATTTGGAGTCCAAGGAAGAAGCTAAGTTCTCCCATCATACTCATCTCAAACTCACTATGCATACACTTAGAAAATTCTTCACACAAAGATGGATTAGTAGAACCAAAAACAATATCATCCACATATATTTGTACTAAAAGCATATCATTTTCTTTAGTCTTAATAAAAAGAGTAGTATCAATTTTATCCATTTTAAATCCATTCTCAAGCAAGAAATTACTAAGTCTATCATACCAAGCTGTTGGAGCTTGTTTTAAGCCATAAAGAGCCTTTTTCAACTTATAGACATGATTAGGAAAATCAAAACTTTCAAAGCCCGGAGGTTATTCTACATAAACTTTCTCCATGATATAACCATTTAAAAATGCATTTTTCACATCCATTTGATACAGAATTGAAATTCTTATAAGAAGCAAAAGCAAGAAACATTCTAATAGTTTCTAATCTAGCAAATGGGTGCAAAAGTTTCTCCATAATCTATTCCTTTCTCTTGACAATATCATTGAGCTACAAGTCTAGCTTTATTTCTAATGATATTTCCATTTTCATCCATTTTATTTCTAAAGACCCATTTAGTTCCAATTGTAGAAGCATGAGAGGGCCTAGGGACTAACTCCCAAACTTTATTCCTTTCACATTGATTTAATTCTTCTTGCATAGCTAAAATCTAAAATTCATCATTTTCGGCATCTTTAAAACTTTTTAGTTCAATTTGAGAAACAAAAGCAAGATTATTAAACATATTAAGAGAGGAACGAGTTTTCACACCTTGTTTGGGATCACCAAGAATTAATTCTATGGGATAGGAAGGAGCATACCTCCACTCTTTAGGCATGGATGAAGAACCAACTTCGTTCTTTTCGATTAAGCTCACCTCTTGCTTACTTGAAACAATTTCCTTACCTTTGTCACTAACAAGTAAATCTCCAAAATTTCCTTCTAAAACATCACTATAAATAGGCTCATTAGAAATAACATTGCAAGATTCATCAAATACTACATGCATAGATTCCTCAATTACTAAATTTCTTTTATTGAAAACTCTATAAGCTTTACTAGTAGAGGAATAGCCAAGGAAAATACCAACATCCATCTTAGAATCAAATTTTCCAAGTTTTTCTTTGTTATTCAAAATAAAACATTTGCAACAAAAAACTTTGAAATACCCAATATTTGGAATTTTGTTATGCCAAAGTTCATAAGGAGTTTTATCAAAGAAGGTTTAATTAAAACTCTATTTAAAATATAACAAGCAATGTTAACGAATTCCGCCCAAAAGTATGTAGGTAAACCATACTCACGCAACATTGATCTAGCAAATTCTTGAAAAGTACGATTTTTCCTTTCAACTACACCGTTTTGTTGAAGAGTTCTTGAAGCGGAGAAATTATGAGAAAAACCATTTTCTTCACAAAAAGTTTCAAAAGCATTGCTCTCAAATTCTCCTCCATGATCACTCCTAATTTTAGAAATCAAAAAACCTTTTTCATATTGAACTCTTTTTGCAAAACTAGAAAAGCTTTTCAAAGCATCATCCTTATGTATTAGCATCAAAACCCAAGTAAATCTTGAAAAATCATCAACTATCACAAAGGCATAATAGTTCCCTCCAAAACTAGCAATTCTAGAAGGGCCAAATAAGTCATGTGTAATAGTTGAAGGGGTCTAGTTGTAGAGATTACATTTTTAGATTTGAAAGAGAACTTAGTTTGCTTACCCATTTGACAAGCATCACAAACTTTGTCTTTTTCAAATTTAAATTTGGGAAGACCTCTAACCAAAGAATTCTTGGAAATATTTGAAATTAAGTGCATGCTAGCATGTCCTAGTCTTCTATGCCATAACCAAGAATCATTATGCAAAGCCGATAAACATTTATCATTAATAGGACAATCATTCAAATCAATAGTATAAACATTTTCATCTCTATTTCCAACAAATATAACTTTTCTATCACTAGCATTTTCAATGATGCAATTCTTTTTATCAAACACAACTCTAAAGCCTTTATCACATAATTGACTAATACTAAGTAAATCATGCTTCAAACCATCAACCAAAAGTATATTTTCAATTAAAATAGAAGATTCATTACCTATACTACCTTTACCAATTATTTTACCTTTCTTGTTGTCACCAAAGGTTACAAGACCTCCATCCTTTTTGGAGAGAGAGACAAACTTGGATGGGTCTCCCGTCATGTGCCTCGAACAACCACTATCCAAGTACCACTTGTTTTTCTTAGAGGCTTTCAAACAAACCTACAAACACAAATGTTCAAGTTTGATTCTTTGGTACCCACACTTGTTTGGGTCCTAGATGGTTAGCATTGACAAACTTGGGAATCCATTTCATTTTTGCATAGACATTTAAGGCATTGGATTTAGACAAGTAACAAGAATAAGTTGTATGTCCAAACTTGCCACATGAGAAACAAACAACATTATGCAAAGATTTATCTCTTACAACAAATTTATGCACTCTACTTTTCTTGGAGAAATTATTCCTTGGAGCATTGTGAAACTTTGCCCTTTGAGAAAAATTTCTTCTTGGAGAAGTAGTATGAGCATATTTCAATTTAAAACACTTAGGTCTAATATGGCCTTCAACACCACAATAATGACATATAGGCACAAAGTTAGATTTAACATGCTTAGACACAACCTTAGGCATATTAAGCTTAGGCATATTATGAGATGCTTCAACAAAGATAGTTTTACTTGAAGGAGTAGAACATTCATCAATATAGCCTAAACCTCTTTTATCACCAAAAGGCTTGCCTACTTCAATTATCTTGTCTAATCTTTGAGCACCTATTGTCAACTTTTTAATAGATTCTTTAGCCTTATCAAGTTCTTGCAAAGCACTAAATTCTTTTTCTTTGAGTAATTTAATCAAATTATCTTTTTCACAACTATCATGCTCAAGAAATTTAACTTTGTCAAGTAAGGCATTTTTCTCATCACAATCAAAAGCATGCTTGTTACAAGAGATATTCATTTCATCAATATGCATAGCATCATGCTCATTCTCTTTTAAGCAAGCAATTTCTTCAAGTAAAGACTTATTTTTACTAGATAAAACATTATATTTCTTTTTAAGCACAACATACTTAGAACTAAGTTTTTCTAAATCATTTTGCATATTTTCAAAAGCTTCAAACAATTCATTATAAGAAAGAGGTTCTAGAGTTACCTCATCATTTTGTTCATCCTCTTTGTCACTATGAGCCATGAAGCAAAAATTGGCCACTTCTTCATTATCACTCCTACTTTCGCTTTCATCGCTATCATCCCAAGTAACTTTCATTGCTTTCTTCTTGGATTTCTTGGACGATTTGAGAAAAGGACAATCGGTTCTAATATGACCCGACTTCTTGCATTCATAGCATATTACCTCATCATTTTTGCTCTTTTCACCTTTTGACTCTTTTTGGTTGGAGAGATGCTTCTTGAATTGCTTCTTTCTCTTGATAAAGTTCTTATACTTACGTGAAAGATAGGCAACATCATCTTCATCAAGGTCATCTTCATCTTGGGAATCAACTTCTAAAGAGATGGTCTTTAAAGCTATACTCTTTTCTTTCTTTTTCTTCTCATCCTCCATGTTTTTCTTGATCTTTATCTCATGCGTCAACAACGAGCCCATGAGTTCATCAATGGAGAGAGATTTGAGATCCTTTGCCTCTTGAATGGCGGTGACTTTAGGCTCCCATTGTTTAGGCAAAGACCACAATAGCTTCTTTATCTTCTCAAGATTTGAGTACTTTTTCCCAAGTCCTTCTAAAGCATTGACAATGTTAGTACATCTAATAAACATATCGGAAATAGCTTCATTTTCATCAATTTTAAACATTTCATATTGATGAACTAACATATCAATCTTTGTTTCTTTTTCTTGACTAGTTCCTTCATGAGTAATTTCTAATTTATCCCATATCTCTTTAGCGGTTGCAAATAGACACTCTATTATACTCAACTTCATTCAAAGCACAAAATAAGCAATTAATAGCTTTGGCATTTAAAGAGCATGCTTTCTTTTCATTTATTGACCATTCTTCTTTAGGTTTTATAATGCTAACACCATCAACATCTTTTTTTGGAATTTTAAAACCTTCTTCAATAATATCCCATAAATCATAATCAATAGAAAGCAAGAAAAATCTCATTCTATTTTTTCAATAACTATAATTAGTACCATTAAAGAAAGGAGGCTTTGTAATAGATTAGCTATCGGTAAAAAGGATAAAATCTAAAGTTGTCATAGCTCAAAAACAATTAAGTTTATCAAGAAATAAATATTTCAAGCAGAGCAACCCACTCTGATACCAATTGTTGGATCGATATGGCAATCCTAGGGGGTGAATAGGGTTTAATTAAACTTTTTTTAAAAAAATTAACCCAATTAAACTAATTAATACACTTTTTATAAATAATAAGAAAAATTCAATTTATGCAACAAATAAGATGACAAAAAGTGTGATAATTTAATTCTATCAAATTTTAGAAAATGAATAAGAACAAACTAAAACATACAATAAATTGGTTAAATTAATTGCAAAAATAAAAAGGAAAGAGTTAGAGAAGACGACACCGTAATTTTTATAGTGGTTCGGTCAAACTCGACCTACTCCACTCCCCAAGCGCCTCTTGGGAATATGAATAAAATCTTTCCGACTCTTTCCACGGATTAGAGCCCAACCGTTACACCACCACTCCTTTTACAGGTTCAAGAGCAAACCCAATCCTTTCCACGGTTTAGGATCAAACCGTTACAAATGTTGAAATTTTTGAAGAACACAATACAACTCTCACTAGAGTGGATTTATAAGTTTAAGCACTCAACAAATTTATCCTCACAATACAATAACACTCTCTCAAGAATAAGATGAAAAGAAAAAAATTGAGAGCTTAGAGAGAGCAACAATGGAAACTTTTGAGTTTTGGAGGATTATGAAATGTAAAATTTGTTAGTACAAAATTTGGAGAGGAAGATGGTTTATATAGAGATAGAAAATTTTTAGAAACCACAATTAATTTGGACCACTGGATTTCGGAAAAGAAAAATCAATGGTGGAGATTTTAAACTAAACTAGTAGTTAGATACAAACAAAATATAATATTAAATTTATTTTCTTTTGAAATTCATTTTCTTTTTAAAATTAATCCAAAAAATAAAAAAACATACCATATGTCAAAAACTAGCCGTTAGACACACATCAAATAATATTAAATTCATTTTTCTTTTAATTCATTTTCTTTTTAAATTCATTCTTTTTAAAGTCAATCCAAAAATAAAAAAACATACCATGTGTAAAAAACTAGTCGTTAGACACAAACATAAAATAATATTAAATTTATTTTCCTTTTAAATTTCTTTTAAATTTCATTTTTTAATAAATAATATATATATATATATATATATAATATTTTAAATAACCAAAATCCCCACGTGTCACTCTCCCAAAGCTCCATGTGTCGTCGCCGGATTGGTCATTGATGCTGACTCAGTCGCCATGTCATCGCCACCGGTATTTTTCAATAAAACTCGTTTCGGTCATAACTTCTTCGTTTTATCTCTGATTTGAGTGATTCAAGCAGTGTTGGAATTGTTGTTCCGAGCTCTACGCTATGGATATATTAAAAAGCTAAATTTTTCAGTAATTAAAAATTAAGTTTGTTATCATCAAAACATTGATTAATTAATTAATTAAAATTAATTAATTTGAGATTAAGGGCCGAAAAGCCAACAACATAACCCAATGAGTATATACCTCTTTCCTACACCCCAGATCCTCTCTATAAAGGTAGGGATGCGTACCTCTTTCGTACACACGGTTAGGCATACACCTCTTTCGTATACACATAACCCACTGAGTATGTACCTCTTTCGTACACCCTAGTACCCTCTAGGTATGTATCACTTTCATACATACCAGCCCTAGTACATCTCTTTTATGTACTAGCACCTTTGGACGTGCATCACTTTCATGCAGTCACATAGTCTGGAAAGGCAAAGAGATTGCATCTA
The DNA here is from genome assembly GCF_027475165.1 of Benincasa hispida. Taxonomy (NCBI): domain Eukaryota; kingdom Viridiplantae; phylum Streptophyta; class Magnoliopsida; order Cucurbitales; family Cucurbitaceae; genus Benincasa; species Benincasa hispida. Next base: position 58,524,079 of record NC_143489.1, read on the forward strand.
ACTTCATATTACATATAACATTCACCTAATCATGAATCCTCTAAAATCTCCTAATCAAGGTCAAGCTAGTTAACCTCAACATACGTAATTAATCTAGTATTAATGGATCCACTCTAGTACATCACTTTCACGCACTAACTCATGTAACAATCAAACATTTGAAATTTCATAATACATACTATAACTTACGCACTTTGATAATAAATCACATCAATAAGCACATCAACAAAATGCTCCATCTTTCACCTAACTTTAAGACATTTCTATAGTGGTGTCACTTAACTCATAATTTAGGGTCATGCCCAATCGTCCTTTTAATATATTTCATAAAATTCTAAATCATGCTCATACATTAACGTGCTTCAGTCATATTATCACATGCTCATATATCTTTTCTAAACAGTCTATTAAATCTCAGAACAGTCAAAATTATCCTTATAACTAGTCTTCAATCCTCAACATCAATAGATTAAATACAACCATATGGAATCACATACCATCTCATGCTAGCATTCAAGTGTCTATGTGCACAAATAAATCTTTCAGATCTCATACCAGAACATACATTGGTCATACTATACTATCAGTCCATCATGCTATCATTCTGCCATATCATTCATTTATCATGCTAGCATACATCTAATGCCTAGCCCATGGGCAGTTCCAGTAGTAAGATTACTTACCTCTAATCGCAAACTCTAGAAACTACAAGCTCAACCTTTTCGTTGCCCAATAGAACCTTGAATCAAACAAACATGCAAAACAACTTTAATCCTTGTTGGTTGTTGTTCGAAATTTGGAGCCATTAAGAACTGGGTAACTCAAATCTAAGTCGCAAGCTTTGTGGCCGTTGAAGTTATATTTGGCGGCATTAGAGGACATTGCTTGGAGATCGTGGGCATTGCCAATGTTCATTGGAAGGAGAAAACGAACAGATGGGAGGTGGGGTTTGACTTTTTATAAAAAAAACAATAATAATAATAATAAAACAAAAAAAGGAAGTAAATATAATTACATTTAATTCCTTTCCGTTTTATACTATTAAATTCCATTACATTTAATTCCTTTCCGTTTTACTATTAAATTTCTTTCTGTTTCAAAAGAAAATCAATTCCTGCCATTAATTTTTAAATTGAATTTCGAATTGAATAATTTCACGCCAACAATTAAATTCTCACACTTACACTTGACGTCCAAAATTCCAAAATGCCCTCCAACTAATAACAATTACTGAAATTCCAAATAATAAAGTACTGAAATTTTATTATTACTAAAAAAATGTATGGGGTGTTACATTCTTCCCTCCTCAAAGAACTTTCGTCCTCGAAAGTTCATTCTTGAAAAAAAAAAAAACTCCGGGGGTGTTACATTCTTCCCTCCTCAAAGAACTTTCGTCCTCGAAAGTTCATTCTTGAAAAAGCTCCGGGTACTGGGTCTTCATCTTTAGACCCCGCTGCGAACGAGTCCAGAATTCCCCCCGAAAATGAGGTTTTGAAGTCCTTGGATGCTAAAGCATAAGTCAATTGATAACACATTTTCATAACCTCGTAATAACCGTAATTGATCCTTAAAGTCTTTTTTTTTTAACGATAAAACCTTCTTGATTCATAAATCCTAGCTTGGATTACTCATACTCCCTAAAGCTAGTTAACTCATTGCCCATGCAAGAGAATACATACTATCTTGTAATGCTCCAAACCCACTTTTAGTACTTACTATCAACTCAACTTTATTGCCAAGTCTATCCCTTATACCAATGGTTATATTGGAAGATCCAACTTACTTACTTTTGTGCATATACCATTATTGTCTACCTCGAGTTGGATTATTTTCTTTTCTCAATCAAATTGATGGTCTTGCTAGTTCATGTTTCCAACACTTGCACACAAAGTCAAAATCCCTTAAATCTTACTAATGCCCTCAATGTTTTACGTCTTAACTAATGAAGCCTCAACATACCATATCAATAATTCTCGAACATCTATTGTTACTAGTAACTCCATTTTAACTTATCCCTTCTCAACCTTCTATTTCGGCAACAGATTCTTGCGTTAAAACAAAGTTCTATACCAATCACCTACATAAGCTATCTTTCCATCTAACACATATTGTCCTAAAGTTCCACATGATAATGAGGTATTCTTCTTTTACACCAAAACAAATACCTTGTAACCCCTCTTATCAAGCCTTCAAACCATACTTAACTAGGAGTTTTGAACACATTAAATTTCTTCCTCTTTCCAAAAGAGTAAACTTTCTTGGATACTTTTCTCTCATTCACACTTATCTCTGATAAAACCACTAAATTCAAGACACCTCCCTTTTTTTTTCCACTTTCCATGTGGAACATAATCTCTTTACTAAATTATATTTTACTTAACTCCTCCATAAATTATCTCTCTCACTAAGAATTTCCATCTTGTAGAATTCCTCTTTTCCAATTTACATACGTTTAAACTCCAAAAGACTTTTGTTTCTTCAAATCTGTCTAACTTGGATCTCCTTAACACAACAAGGCTCTGGGTTTAGTCTAGGTATACTAAAATAATCCTTCAACCAAAACAAATAACACCTTGCTTTAACTCCTTTAAGTCCAAGGTCGTGTCCAACTATTTTAGCTTCCTTTAATGACATCTACCTAGCTAGATATTTGAAAAGAATTCTTTATATCATTACACATACTTTACCTAATGCATCAAGTCGTAGTATTACCCAAATGATTATGACTTATGAATACTTTCTAAAATTCATCTCGAAATGTTGGGTTCTTAATATCTCAGAACCTTTAATAAATCATAGTCTCTTCTTTTTCTCCTTCTTATCCATAAAAAAAATTTTAACCTTATAATTGGGTATGTGGCCTATGAAGAAATTTATTTATATCGCCTCCAATTGCACCACAAAACATAACACTAGTCCTTAATGAATTATCATCAAGAAAATTTCATTCCTGGGCTTAAACATATACATACCTTTATTTCTAAACTGTCATAACTCTACATAGTTTCATCAATCTTTAAGATCTCTGAACTGAAGTATATGCACTTTATCGTTTCTAAAATAATTTTCATGAGATTAACTAGTGCTAAGTGACCTCATAATTTACTCTATTTTATTTTTCTCCTTTTGTAGTGTCATACCTGATAATCCTCTTATAATAACTTCTAACAAGTCACTAGCATTAGAACATAACTGGTGCATTTAAGCTAAAAAATATTTTAATGCATAACTATCATAAAACTTATAATTGATAAGACGTACTTGGCGATGACAAGGAATTCGTTCATGGGCCACAGGGACATTCTAGACTTACATAGTAAGTCAGTCTATAGAACCCAAAACATGGGCTCTGATACCAACTGTAACGACCCGACACCCTATGACTTAAGTTAGGCCGTTACTGAAATACATGCATGCATGGAACTTAAAACGACACTCTTTTATGGTGAAATAAATGCTAAATAAATAAAGTCAAATAAAATATTTTCATTAAAACTAAATAAAAGTCAAATAACAGGGTACCCATAAATCATAATTAAAAATATAATGAGTCTAGAAAACTGTAAAAGTTTGGAAACAAATACTAATCAGTAAGTTTCAAACATGAAGACTAGAAGTGGAAAAACATTAAAGAAATCTAAACATCCTGAGCGGAAGCATAAAACTGGTCCCAGTGGCTCGATCACGGATTCCGTTTGTCACTCGTCAGTGCGTCCCTACTCTTACCTAAAACATAAACATGAGAAAGGGTGAGTATAAAAATACTCAGCAAGTAACCCCATTACTGGGGTCAGGCTAGACATCTATATCCTCTAGATGCCTACCTCTAGTGGAACATATAAACTGCTCTAGTCCTCATGGGACTCATACATGCATGAAAACCTTATTTCTATCCTACTGTAGTTAAGTATGTCCACTACCTCTATTAAGTCCCGTAGGACTCGCAACCTCTAGTAAATCCCGAAGGAAACACAATCTCTTACATATGCATGGTTATGCATACACCTCTTTCATATACACATAACCCACTTAATGTGTACCTCTTTCATATACATGGTTGTGTATACACCTCTTTCGTATACACATAACCAACTGAATATGTACCTCTTTCGTACATCTAGTTATGTATACACCTCTTTCGTATACACATAACCCACTGAATGTGTACCTCTTTTGTACACTTGGTTAAGTATACACCTCTTCCGTATACACCTAACCTACTGAGTATGTACCTCTTTCATACATCTAGTTATGTATACACCTCTTTCATATACACATAACCCACTGAGTATGTACCTCTTTCGTACACCCCAGATCCTCTCTATAAAGGTAGGAATGCGTACCTCTTTCATACACACGGTTAGGCATACACCACTTTCATATACACATAACCCACTGAGTATGTACCTCTTTCGTACACCCTAGTACCCTCTAGGTATGTATCACTTTCATACATACCAGCCCTAGTACATCTCTTTCATGTACTAGCACCTTTGGACGTGCATCACTTTCATGCAGTCACATAGTCTGGAAAGGCAAAGAGATTGCATCTAACTTCATATTACATATAACATTCACCTGGTCATGAATCTTCTAAAATCTCTTGATCAAGTTCAGGCTAGTTAACCTCAATATACGTAATTAATCTAGTATTAATGGATCCACTCTAGTACGTCACTTTCATGCACTAACTCATGTAACAATCAAACATTTGAAATTTCATAATACAGAATATAACTTACGCACTTTCATAATAAATCACATCAATAAGCACATCAACAAAATGCTTCAACTTTCACCTAACTTTAAGACATTTCCGTTGTGGTGTCACTTAACTCATAATTTAGCGTCATGTCCAATCGTCCTTTTAATATATTTCATAAAATTCTAAATCATGATCATACATTAACGTGCTTCAGTCATATTATCACATGCTCCTATATCTTTTCTAAATAGTCTATTAAATCTCAGAACAGTCAAAATTATCCTTTTTACTAGTCTTACAATCCTCAACATTAATAAATCAAATACAACCATATGGAATCACATACCATCTCATGCTAGCATTCAAGTGTCTATGTGCACAAATAAATCTTTCAGATCTCATACCAGAACATACATTGGTCATACTATACTATCAATTCATCATGCTGTCATTCTGCCATATCATTCATTTATCATGCTAGCATATATCTAATGCATGGCCCATGGGTAGTTCCAGTAGTAAGATTACTTACCTCTAATCGCAAACTCTAGAAACTACAAGCTCAACCTCTTTCTTGCCCAATGAAACCTTGAATCAAACAAACATGCAAAACAACTTTAATCCTTGTTGGTTGTTGTTCGAAATTTGGAGCCATTAAGAAGTGGGTAACTCAAATCTAAGTCGCAAGCGTTGTGACCGTTGAAGTTGTATGCTGCGGCGTTAGAGAAAATTGGTTAGAGATCGTGGGCATTGCCAATGTTCATTGGAAGGAGAAAACGAACAAATGGGAGGTGGGGTTTGACTTTTTATAAAAAAAAAAAACAATAATAATAATAATAAAACAAAAAAAGGAAATAAATATAATTACATTTAATTCCTTTCCATTTTATACTATTAAATTCCATCACATTTAATTCCTTTCCATTTTACTATTAAATTCCTTTCCGTTTCAAAAGAAAATTAATTCATGCCATTAATTTTCAAATTGAATAATTTCACGCCAACAATTAAATTCTCGCACTTACACTTGAAGTCCAAAATTCCAAAAATGCCCTCCAACGAATAACAATTACTGAAATTTCAAATAATAAAGTTACTGAAATTACATTATTACTAAAAAATGTGTGGGGTCATCGAGTCCTTCCCATCGAGTATTAAGTAGAGAACCATTGAATTTTTAATCGAGTAATGACCATTCTCCATTGAGTTTTTCCATCGAGGATGGAGTTTGCTCGAAATGCTCAGTTTTAGAATTTTCTTTTAGTTATTTGGACAGATGGCTTAATCTGGGCCCTTAATCTTCACTAGTGGGTGAGGTGGCTTAAGGAGATTTCTTGCAAAAGGGCTTGACAGTAGCATAAAAAGGGAAGTAAACTTCAAAAACTCGTTTCGGATGATTCCCTCGAGTAAACCAGATAATCTTGATATCATTGGAAAGCTCTGTGAGTCTAGTTCCTGAATTAGAGCCTTTGGAAGGGAGTTTTCATCGAAAAGAGGGCAAAAAAGGAAGGAAAAAACGAAGGTTCGTTGTCGGGCATTTTCGGGTACTCGACAAAGAATAGTAGATCTAGGGCTAAACCACTTGGATTTTCAAGTCGAAATTTTAAGATATTATTGTTTACCATTTCACGCAAGTTTGTAGAAGAAATTTTTGCAAGATAAGGTCTGGGGTTTGAGTTACATATTTTGGAAATTAAACCTAGAATCTTTGATCAAGCAGGGAGTTGCGGTTTAGGGCCATTGGGAAAGATTTAGAGGCCCAGGTCAAAACACAAGGATTTTTATGCTGAAATTTTGAGGTAACATTGTTAAAAAAATTCTGAGCATATTTAAAAAAGGAACTTTCTTAAAATGAGTCCTAGTTTTCAAGTTATTGATGTTGGAATCTGAATTTGCAAATTTTGGACGAACAGGCAATTTCTTGCTAAGTATGAGTTTGGTTTAAAAGAGTAGTCTCAACAGAGGGACCAAAGTATTAACTAAAATTGTTATTCTTACGTGTAGGAGCGATGTTCATTGGAGAGGCCTACCAAGCCTAGGAAAAACAAGCCTGAAGACCTATGAGTGACTAAATGTCTTCAAAAGATATATGTATAAAAGGAGCATGCTTTCCAAATGAATTTCATATTAAGGTTATGGGTTTTCCAAGGAACTAAGTCTATACTTATGATTTTAATGGTTTCATGGCATTTCTTAAGAACGATGTTTTAAGCTATTTAAATAAGTTTTACTAATTCTAGCGCATGTCAAAGTTGAATGCTAAAGTATTGCAAAACTACATGTTTATATTCGTGAAGCATGCGTGATGAATTGTGATAATGCTCTTATGGTGAAAGCTAGGTAACTTCTATGCCTAAAGCTTATAGTACTCAACTCTTCTACGAATGTTACGATTCGAACAAATCGAATGTCGAAGGTATAGAAGGTGAAGAAACTCTTAAACAAGAGTATCCATGAGCGGGTTCAGATCTTTCCTATTTCATTGTGACTGAATTACCACACACACATTCTAACAAACTGGTATGCATTTTAACACTAATTATAGGCATGCTTTGACAAATAAAATACAACAGATTGAGTAAACATACCAGTTGAAGACTATCTTCACTCGAACTCAATCCAGCGGAAGCGACTTCTCTACGGTCCAAATCGCCCAGCAATCAGTTGCCTAGCAGCACAATTGTCTACACGAATGGAAACGCACAAACAAGCAGCAACCAGGGATGACACCACCATTTGAAGCCCTTGGTTTCTCAGAGTGAGAATCCAAAGGGTGGACTTTGATGGAATTGGTAGAGCAAGAAGGAGGAGATGAACATATAGAACAACAAGTAAGTGGGAGATAGTAGGTGACTATCATATAGTCGGGTGCTCGTCACTTAGAGAAGGGTACATGATCGTGTAGGTTTTACTAAGTGATCGTTTAGTAAAGAGTAAGCAATCATTTATAAAAGCTTGGCATGCTAAGTGATCGTTTAGAAAAGATGAGCGATCGTTTAGAGAGCGTGTGCGATCCTTTAGTGCTTGGGTGTGCGATCGTTTAGGCGATGGGGTGTTATTGTATAGGCTCTCAACTAAGCGATTGTGAAGTTTCCACGTCGTGAGCGATTTTTTCGAACTCCTTTCAAAACATGAAAACCAATTTTCATTTTATTCTTCAGTTACAATAACAAAAATCAATCTTCCCACTTTCGCACGATTCAGGAGAAATTCTTGATCAATTATCACATAACTGACTAATTAATTAATAAATGAATATAATCATATTATATTCTTAACCTATAGTTTGATATCATATATCTACTATAGTAATTTATACTCTACTTGATATAAGTCATATTTATATCTAATTTTCTCCAAAATAATGTATCTCATACATTTAGTCAATTATATCATATATAATCTAACTTTCTCTTGTCAATTTGAACATTTCAAACTGACCCAAAAGCTGATTCTCGACTTTATCCAAGCTACCAAGGGGACCTTATGGACTTGTGGTTCGAAGCTCCAACAGTACATGAATAGCTGACTAAACTCTTTAGTCACAAGATCCACCATCCGTCAGCTGCCAGGCACTCCACTAAAGACCAACAGCTGAACTCTTCTTACCATAGATATATTTCTGTGTCCATTGGATATAACCAATCATGAGTACGATGACCCTTCACAGATGCTCGTAAATATAGTTGGGCAAATTTACTGTTTTTCCCCTACAGTTACATCACACTCTTGAAGTACCACTTATTCCTCTAATGAACAATACAATATAGTCCAAGTATGTGTGAACACCTATCAGGCCAAGAGAAGGTGTGTAGCGCCACATCGTTCAAGCCCTGGAATCAGCCCTTAAGGGGCCTATCAATCTACTTGCCCCTGCTTTAAGGAATGAGTGAATTTCATCTTGTGTAGCTGAGCTCTCAGCTCCCAAATCAGACGAATGCCAAAAATGGTAGGTTTGAGTTGGCAACTTGGCCACTCGCACCCATAAAAATTAAAGGACCGCCATCAATGGTAGGAGTTCCCAACTCATTCAGGATTGAGGTCATGTTACCTATGGTCATCCTAGTGAATAAAGTCTCTGTCATGAACGGTGTTATATAACGAGACACTAACACTTCGTGGTCAGGTCTTATACAAACTCTTTGTATAGGATGCCCCCACTCGCATGTTCCCTACATGAATGATCAGGATCAGATCATTTGTGACAAGTTACAACATTTGTGACCATTCAACAAAGCAGGTCGCATCTGTAGCGTTACTAGGATAAGGTTTCCCTCCTATATCCATATACTACAGACTGATAACTTGTAGAAATACAAGTTATTTATACCGTTTTATTTAGATATTGCGGCAAAAAGAGAGGAAAGTTGCGTCGATAGTATAAAAATTGGCTAAGAAATACGAAAATTATGAAATGTTGTAAACACACCCACTAACACCATTGCGATGGCGAAATAGAATGTTTTAGTCTATGTTTTGCAGGAAAAAGGTCACCACATGCGTTAATGGCTCGAAGACGAAATGTACAACGCATCTACATCGCATGTGCCCATCAATCAAGAACGAAGAGATGATCAACGCAATGACGGCGCATGCGACAATCGATCAAGAGCTTTAGCGATCCAACGCATTTCAACCACATGCGGCGATAGATCGAAGATGTGAAAAGCAACGCATTCGCGGACGATTCTGATAAGTGTACAGCTTTTAGTTGTGCAATTCTGACGGATTGATCGTGTAACAGAAAGGAATTATCCATTCCGCCATTGCAGGAACTACCATAATTAGACAATGGGGACCACAAATTCAAAGAGCCAAGGTCTCGCCTATAAATAGCTTCCTCAAATTTGCTGATACATATACATACAGATACATATTCATAGATACATATAGATAGATATATAAAGAGATACAGGCATATACTGATACTGAGAGAGAGGCTGGTCTGAAGCGACTTGACAGAGTAAATTCGGGAGAACTACAAGACAAGACCGAAAGGTGAGTCTCGGAGCAAAGAATTCCTTCGATTCCCAAAGTTGAAGCTCTAGGCAAAAGGTCAATTATACCGGGAAAGCAAACCTGAGAGGGAAGCTTTCCTCTCCACCACATCCACAAGCCGGCAAGCATAAGTCTCTGATCTAGATCCGTGTCAAGATGTTGACACTCTTTCCGTATTTGTTTCTATTCTCTAATTCACCTTCTGTATTCATCTTCTTTAATCCCTCATTCACAAACATGTATCAAACGCTTAATTTTAGAATTAAATGTTATCATCAACATCATTATCATCTCTATGTCTCTTTCCATACATTTATCATCCATTTTCTCCATGATGTATTCTTAATCCCCAGGGTAAATAGCGTGAATTAATTGAGTGAGTTAATCTGTGTCAAGGAATCAATTAAGTTTAGCTAAAGCATGCTCGATGGCATCTTCACCTGTGAGAGTAGAAGTGAAGATGTTATTCCTCCTATCGAGAGAAGGTTGGAAGAATGCATTAACTAAAGCAAGAAGTATTTCCAGAGATGGAAACAACCTTGCGTTCATCACGTTCATCTCTGTTTCACCATAGACATATGGGAACGTGGCCGATCACTGAAAGGTGTACGCTAAGGGAAAGCGGAACCTTAGTTGCGTCCTTAACACGATTGACAAACTTGCGATGTTTTACTCTTTACTCTTTCTCTTTCTGCTTCATTCATAAGACTTATCATTGCATTCATCGATACTTTTGTACAACTTCACGGTCAGTCCTCGACCCCAGTATCATGTATCATGTATCATAGTAGATTAGGATTTTACTTTATCAACGCATCTTTACTTTACACTGCATTTTACTTTATTAATGCATTTTTACTTCAACGCAATTTACATTTCTGTATAAACCAAATTCTTTATTCATTATTAAAATCGATCGCATGTATCACATAAGTATCGCATTTAACGACAACAATTCCAGTGTTCGATCTCTTATCATTCTGAGAAACTTGCGTTGGAATTATACTTGGTTTCCGCACAAGGAAACTTGTGACACGCACTACTTCATCGCATACTATAAGCATATCACTATCAACGCATATACTTAGAACGTAGTATCGCATAAAATGTCTTTATCGCAAAACACTTTAGCACATATAGAGCATCATTCATTTCATTCGCAAGCCATGCGTTAGAGTTATATAAAGAACATTAAAGATATAAATTTTAGTCATAAAGTTTATGGCAACATGAACTTGAATCATTTTCATCATCAGTAGTGTGCATAAGCGATACAAAACATACACAACATAACACTCCATTCATATCCTCCCAACTCACTCAGGATTGAGGTCATGTTACCTATGGTCATCCTAGTGAAGTGAAGTCTCTGTCATGAACAGTGTTATATAGTGAGACATTAAGACTTCGTGGTTAGGTCTTATACAAACTCTTTGTTTAGGATGCCCCTGCTCGCATGTTCCCTACATGAATGATCAGGATCAGATCATCTGTGACAAGTCACAACATTTGTGACTATTCAACAAAGCAGGCCGCATCTGTAGCATTACCAGGATAAGGTTTCCCTCTTATATCCATATACTATAGACCATTTTGGTTATCATTTAAGACACGATCCACTTATGTGTCACCACATACATGCTTAAGTTACATACAGATAACTAGGGATTTTAGGTTTATTTGTTTGTCGTAAAGCAAATAAAACAAACATCTGAGAAAAATCAAGAAGTGAAGTAAAATATCATATATTATACATCACAAGCGTTTGTAAAACTATTTATAAAATACAGGACACGAGACTTTAGGGCATTAACCCCAACAGTCTCCCACTTGTCCTAAAGCGAAGTGGGGTGTACATAAAACTGGTACAAAACAATAAACTAGAGCATAAAAGCCTTGTCCTAGTCCAGCCGCAGGCGATCCTGTAGACCTATGCTCTGAAGGTGACCCTCAAACACTGTAGGCGTGAGAGCCTTCGTAAACGGGTCAGCAACTATGCCTGAGACAGTGCTATCACTTTGTTCTTATGATCCCGAAAGATCTGTATACCTAGAACAAACTGAGTCTCTCCCAAATAATTTATTTGGAATTGGGTTGCTAACCAGTTTTTAACTACAATCATTAGACCTACATCATTGCCAATGAGTAGTATATTGTCTACATACAACACTAAGAAGACTACTGAAGCATTAATGATCTTCTTGTCGAGACAAGGTTCATCAACGTTTTGGTCAAAGCCATATGACTTGATCGCAGTGAAGGAAATCGAACTTGAGATTTCCATGAGCAGCGAAAAAAAAGATCATTCCAAATTACAATCATGAATGAACATTACAAATACAGTCGTAAACAAAACATACAGTTTTGCAATCAATACAGAAATTACAACATGATCACTACAAATGGACAAGGCGAAAGCTACAAACATTTGTAGACTCGTCTCCACACTCCTTGCTGACGAATGCTCGAACACAGCAACCTCGAACGCTTGAACAACATGACCACAACTCTACACGAACACTTCGCGCTCCAACTCAATGATTGCCTCGATCACGAACTCCTCAGTAACACGAACGACTGCCACAGAACCTCGACGGTGTCGAGTTGAGTATGACACCACCAAGAAGGTTACCTTGGTATTCTCGGTATTCTTGATCAATCACAATATAAAGGAGCAGCTGCGCAAATACAATATCCTCCACAAAGTGGCCACCGCATACCACCCGCAAACGAATGGCTAGGCTGAAGTATCCAATCGAGAAATTAAATTGATACTTGAGATGGTAGTAAAACCTTCACGGAAAGATTGGGAAATGAAGCTTGATGATGCGTTGTGGGCATACCGAACCACATTTAAAACACCAATAGGTATGTCTTCCTATGCGTTGGTATTTGGCAAGGCGTGTCATTTGCCTTTGGAACTGAAGTATAAAGCATTGTGGGTGGTCAAGAAACTGAATTTTGATTTGAAGAAAGCAGGGGAAGCACGAAAATTGTAGCTGGTCGAGCTAGAAGAATGGAGGATCAATGCATATGAGAATGTGAAGATTTATAAAGAGTGAACCAAACGCTAACATGATAAATGCATATGCGCTAGAAACCTCCAAGTCGGGCAAAAGTTCTTACTCTTCAATTCAAGATTACGGCTCTTCCCGGGAAAATTAAAATCGCGTTGGTCCGGTCCCTTCATCATCGAAGAAATATTTCCACATGGTACGGTGGAACTGATCACTGAGGATGGTAGTCGAACATTTAAAGTTAATAGACAACGGATCAAGGCATATTACGAAGGAGATTTCCAGCCAGAAACAGCCTCCGCAAAGTTAAAAAACCCGGACTATCCCTTACTCGACTCTTGAACATTCAACTCTTCGTCACTTTACTATTATCTGTATTTTACTTATTCTTCTTTCTCTAAAAAAAAAAAAGAAAAAGAAAACCTTGTTGTTTTGTTTTAAAATCATTTAACCCTCTCTTTCTCTGTTTACAAGGATTAAGGCATAGGATTGCGAAGAAGAAAATGATCTCATTCCATCACCACAATCCACAGAGGCAAAGATCACCGCAAGGATGGATGCATCAATACATAATGCGGGCGACAGCGCAAAATTTGGGGGTGTACTCTTCGTTATCCTTATTTCAAAATTATGCGCTATCACATTGCATTTTAAGTTTTATCACTGCATCCTTTCTAATTAGCACAATCATTTGCCGAGTAGATAAATTTAGTAGTTTACTGCATGTTGTTTCTTTTCCAAGTATGATTTCAATGATGACAAATATGCTTCTATGTCTTTCATATATATTAAAGTCAACTTAGTCTTAAGATAGTCATCTCATGAAATATTTCTCGAAGTTAGGGGTTTGCTAGCTTTCTTTCAAAGTTTCTTTACAATGCATTCTATGACCATCACATGACTTATTTGAATTTCTTTTGGCAATGAGGACATTGCCGCATTTTAAATTTGGGGGTAAGGTATTTATTTTCGACCTTGCTATAAAAAAAGAAAATGAGAATAACAACTCCACTATCAACACAATGGGAAACCCATGTTGATAAGAGTTAAGTTGTGAAAGGCACTTACCCATAGCTGAAAGTCCGCATGACACACGTGAGGGTAAGCCAAAACGAAAGTAAGTCACCAGGATCAACGCATAAATCAATGACCGCAACTCCACTGCCAAATCGGTATGAGTTTAGTTTGAGAAAGAGTGCATTGCTTGTAATTGGATGTCTGCATGACACCCGTGGGGGCAAGCCAAAACGAAGGCAATGCACTCGGATTAGTGCAAGGTCAGAAAAAAATAGCAATGAAGAAAATTTTTGTGCAAGGATAAAATCATTTGACACCCCGGTAGAAAATTTTCTTTCTGAAATAAATCATGCGATGTTCCAGAATTTAGTAAAGTCCTTTTGAAAGGTAAGCTTGTAGTCCCTAAGTCTTAGAAATATTTTAAGAAGAGACTTGAATAAGACTTAAGGAAATTCTGGTATATAGGAGTTGAACGGAGTATTCTTGAGAAATCTAGGAAAAGAACTTTGTGGTTGACTTGCTAAAGGAATCTTTAGCTTATGCTTGAGGACAAGTATTGTTTAAATTTGGGGATGTGATAACGGGCAGAAATAATGCACGTTATCTTGGTGCTAAGATCTTAAACAATGTTGGATTGCATTGATAAAATATGTTAAATTGCGTCCATTAAGCATAAATCCTTTAATATTGCGGTCGCATGCGTCCAACGCATTAAAACAGTTGATCTTTATATTTTCATGCAGAATATGCATTAACGCAATGCAAAGATGGCGACCATAGGAATTCACTGGTCAAGCGCAACTTCACCGCAAGACTTTGCATTGATCGTGCTCACAAATATTCGCCCAAGAAGAATCACTGCAACTTGGTCAGCGCAACATGATGGGTGCATCTGGATAAAAGGATAATTAAGAGCGATGGGATAGAAAGCTGACAACAGTCGGATCCAAATTAAGTTGACAGCCGATCACGGTCACGAAGTACATTCAGCTTTATCGGTGACAATTATCCAGCGCATCAGTCAGGAATTAAAGTTGTCCCATCTGTACAATCGGGAGAGAGAAGCCGCCTTTCACCATGGAAACTCTATAAATACCAAGTGCATTCTTCAGAGAAGGGGTTAAGTAGTCGATTAATTCCTCACTTTACAAGTTCACACCTCTGTCCATAGTTTTCTTTTACTTTAAGATGGACGCGAGGAAGAAAGTGAGCCGATAGATTGTACCGGTAAGCTTGGGAAAGCGCCGGAAGCTCCAAGACAGAGAGAGAGCCGACGCCTACGGAAGAGGGAACATTTGTAGATCAGAATAGAAATTCAGTGTAAAAAGCCTCGGTCAGCAAGGAATTTCTACCAGGCTCTCTACCTTTACTTTCCAGTGTCATTTTGTACTCAACTCGTTTATAAGAATGGAATTTCTTTCTCTATATCTGTTCACTCTCTATCATTTATGCATGAGTATCATTTCTTTCTCTAAATTAGTTAGCTACCATAACGAGGGAATCTTCATTCTTTGTGATTATCTTGTTTATGTATGCTTCATTCGTCTATTAGAGATACTCGTGAGGGTAGTCTAAAGACAGGATCTAGATTTGGGAAGGTCAGGTCAGAATCTAGGTTTCGAAGGACCAGATTAGAATGCATAAACGGGAGATAGGCGCTTAGAAATAAGCACTATTTGTTATTAACGCATCGCATGCATCTTAACGATAAGATATGATTGTATGCAGTCACCTTGCTTTCATGCATTTTGCATCAACGCATAGGACAAGAGTAGAGACTTAGGGAAAAACTCTATGGACACTTTGCATTCAACACATGCGTCCTAGACTTAGGAGCATTACATTTACATTGAGAAATGGCTTGCTGTGCATGGTTGTAGCTTGATCGCATAGTTTGACGCATTCCCGAGTAAAGCTAGCTAAAGATCTTCTCAACCCGTTCATCTCATACTCATTGCATCTATCAACGCAACTATCTTTCTCTAATCTGCCACCTTTATTTACTTCTTTTTCATCAACGCAACAACACTCCCAATACTTTATTTATTTACTTGGTTACCACAAGGTTTTCATAAAAATCACCAACGCAACTATTTTCACAAGTCCCTGTGTTCGACCCTGGACTTACCAGGAAACACAGATGAATTTACACTTGAATTTCACTGGGGAAACTTGAGTGAAAAATGCAATCCATCAACGCATATCATCCATATTTCCACTTAATAAAATAACGCATCACAACGCAAGACCATCGACGCATGACTATCAACGCATATCTTAGGAACATGCATCGCATACCGCATCCAAGGGAATTTGGTTGTCGAGTAAAATCGACTTCCTAATTCCCATCATCAAGTTTTTGGCGCCGTTGCCAGGGACTTGGCAACTAAATGTTTGTAAGTTGTGTGTCTCTGCGAGCAAACTTTTTATCTTGGGAGTATTGCAGCTTGTGCGACCAGGTTGCAAACAATATTGAAGTGTAGGCGATGCACTGAAAACCAATGTTGACCCTAAGGTAGAAGGGCAATTAGTCGCAAAAGAGTTGAAGGTGATTCTAAGCACATGACGGCCACATGCGCCCAACAATTGCCGAAAGTTCCAATGGTCAGGGCAACTTGACCCAAGCAGTTGAGAACCATCTCCTGCATGGAAGACTCCTTGCTGTGACAACACTCTTATTTTTCCAGGGACGTCTTCTGCTCTATCTTTACTTTGCTTTCATAGTATAGGTTATTTATTTTATTGTTATTTTGGATATATGGCTGCTTCCTTGGTTGTGGTACGTTCGCTCTTGTAGGTGCAACAATAAGTTTCCTCAGTTCGTAGAACAATGGAAGAATTACTTTCACACTTCAACGCATGGCTTCAATCGCGTGGATTCCAACGCATGAGCGCATGCGTTGTTCCGCCTAAGGTCTTTTCTTGTTATCTTGTATGCCTTATCCTTTTGAAATCCTTTCTTTCCCGATTCCGTTGTTTTGCGATGTTTCTATGATGGTACGTATAGTTCACCGCAGTCTCTAACTAATCAACGCAAGGCATTCATTACTTTTATTCTGTGCAAACCTTCGTTCAAACATTTATTATCGCATTCTTGTAATTTTGTTTTTAGCTTTATGATGAGAACACTGTCAACCTCTATGTTTGGGGGTGGTAGCGGTCTCTGAGAATTGCGTTCATTATATTGCGATCAATGCAAAATAATAATAATAATAATAAAGTTGAAGTAAGATTTTGAGAATAATAACTCCACTGTCAACGCAATGGGGAAATCCATATTGATAAGAGTTCAGTTGTGAAAGGCACTTTCTCGTAGTTGGATGTCCATATGACACATGTGGGGGCAAGCCAAAACGAAGGCAAGTTGCCAGAATCAACGCATTAGCGCAACTCCTCTGTCCGGCGCAAGCCAAAACAAACGAGACAAGAGTTGAGCTGAATATGGAACACAACCGAAGTTGGATGCTTGCATGGCACACGTGGGGGTAAGCCAAAACGAAGGGCGTAACCAGGTTCAATGTCGTATTTGAATAAACCATCGCAAAGTTTTGAAGTATTTTTTAATGAACGCATTCTCAAAAGCTAAACACAAAATTGCAGTGAATGAATACAAATTTTTTAGCAAAGGCTTGCCAGATCTAAACTTAGACAAGATCTTTTTGAAGAAGTAACCAAAGTGGAGGAGAGCATTGTGATGATGGTCAAAGGTGTGTGTAAATTATATTCTGAGAAGTTGGCCATTGCAAAGAAAAGCATGAAGGTGAGTTAGAATTTCTTGAGTATAATGCATGCTTGAGGACAAGCATGATTTTAAGTTTGAGGGTGTGATGACATGCAGAAATGCATGTCATCTTAGGCCTTTTACTTAGAATTATAAAGGTTGTTAGGCAGAATATGCATCGATCATGATAGGAATTCACGAGAATATGAGTTTACGTCTATCAGCATGTCGAATCTCAGCTAACCCATTATTTTACGTTAATTATTCGTTCAATGTTCTATCTTTGTAGCTAATGCAGGAAATGAACGTAAACGCGAAAACTGGACCACCGCATAGACGACCGCATGCAGAGAAACACTCCATCGCAAAGGAAAACACATTGATCAATGCATGGATGTTGCGGTAATCAGTCGTATGCGTCCATTGCATGAGAGTTGCGCTCGTCAAGCGATTGCGGTCATTGTGTAGAGTCGTGGTATTAAATGAATGTGGTCATTGAATAATTGTGGTTACACGGCAATGGAAACTAATGGGATCAACACAAGGTAGGTGGAATGAATGCATCAACGCATCTACCTCGAGAAAATCCAAAGATGATGTTGACATTTCACCTACCACGCCGTTAGTGGCAAAGGTTCAGAAAGGACGAATGCGTCGAACGTCAGACTCAGAGCAGTTCAATTAATGTTGTTGGCGACCCAAGCTCTATAAATAGAAGCTGATGAGCTGAAATTCAAGTTATTCGAAGATTATCCCTCAAACCGAGGGTTTTCCCCGTGATTCAGACGAACTGCGTGAGAAGATGGCTGCAAGTTCTTCATCTTCTTCCTCCATTCCATGTGACGACCGGAGCCTTCGACCGGAGCTAGATCTCGAGAGAGTCAGTTCCTCCGCCTATCCATGGCACCACCGGTAGCCTTGATGCACATCCGTTGGGAGCAAATCTTTGCTTCCAGCTGGTCATTTCCTTTTCCTTTCTTTTCTCATATTGTATTGTATGACATTTTGGAATTAAGGAATTAATACAATTTTTTTTCAATGCATTTCTCTGTTCCTTTGACTCTATCACCATCTTCTGTGCTTAGCATCTTCACTTTCATTGCAACATTTAGTGGAATTTCTTGGGTATTGCATACTTAGTCATGTGGATTAAGGATATGAAGTGTGTAGCAACCTATCGAGAGATGTGCATTGCGTGAGTGTGCGAGTAACCTTATTTGCTTAGTGTGAAGCTGCTGCAACGCCTGTTGATGCGTTATTTTATTGAAATATGGATGATATGCGTTGATGGAATTGCATTGTGCACTCAAGTTTCCCTAGCGGAATTCAAGTGTAAATTCTTCTGAGTTTCTTGGTAAGTCCAAGGTCGAACACAGGGACTTGTGATAATAGTTGCGTTGGTGATTTTTATGAAGACTTGCGGTAATCAGTTAAATAAATAAATCGTTGGGTTTGTTGTTTGCGTTGATGAAAATAAATAACGAATGCGGCGGAGTTTGAAAAGAGTTGGTAAACAGGAAATACGATGAATATGTGGTGAACGGGTTGAGAAAAGTTTCTATTAACACTCCCTAGAATGCGTTCATGCTTTGCGATCATGCAACATGCATACAATAGTAAACCACCTCTCGGTGTGAATGCTACGGCTTCTAAGGCTAGAACGCACGTGATAAATATGCGATAAGTCTACAAGGTTTACACATAAACCTCTATCTCTATTTATGCAATGACAACATGACATTCAAACAAATATGCGACCACATAATATCATTCCCATTCCTAGGATGCATGCGATGCAAGTTGACAAACAGAGCTTATCTCTAAGTCCCTATCTCTTGTTTATACAAGCCTAATCTTGCTCTTTCGAGTCCAAATTCTAACCTAGCTCTCTCGAGACATTAGGTTCTTTCTTTAGATTCTCTCTCGAGTAACTCCAAAGGGTATTTTGCACAGCAGAAAACAAGACAATCGCAAGCAATGAACTTCTTAGGTCATGTTAGCTTAGTTCTTCTCAACCCATTCAACTAGTTTAGCTACTCATGCGTATTCAGAGTGAGCAGATGTAGAAATAGTACTTCCATTGAATAGATATGAAGATGAAGTACAAAATAACAATGCAAGTATAGTAAAGAGCCTGGTAGCAATTTCTTGCTGCCAGGCATTTACACTGTTTCTACTTGCACTCTAAAGATATTCTCGCTCTCGCGAGAGTCGGCCTGCTCTCTGCTCTTATGCCCCAAGGTTCTCTCTCGAGTTGCCTGGGCGGTCTCCAGCGCCACCACTATTCTCTTGCTTCGTCGTAAAATGGAAAAGAAAACTATGAACAGAAGCAACTGGTTAACTCGTCAACTGATCAACCCCTTTTCTGAAGAATGCAAAGGCGGCTTCTCTCTCTCGGTTGTACAGATGGGACAACTTTAATTCCTGATTGACGCACCGAATAATTATCACCAATAAAGCTAAATGTACTTCGTGACCGTTATCGGCTGTCAATTAATTTGGATCCGACTGTCATCAACTTTCTGTCCCATCGCTCTTAATTATCCTTTCACCCGGATGCGCCCACCATGTTACGCTGACCAAGTTGTGGGGATTGTTCTTGGGCAAATGTTTGCAAACAAGATCAATACAAAGCCTTGCGGTGAAGTTGCACTCGACCAATGAATTCTTATGATCGCAATCTTTGCATTGCGTTAACGCATATTCTGCACAAAAATATAAAGATCAACTGTTCTAGTGCATTGGACGCATGCGACCGCAATATTATAGATAGACGCAATTTATCATATTTTATCAATGCAATCCAACATTGTTTAAGAACTTAGCACTATGATAATGTGCATTTCTGCCCGTTATCATCTGTTTATAGGCTAACGCATTGTTTTTCTATGAGTAAAGTCAGCAACAATCAACTGCTCAGGAGGGTAGGTGGTTGGTCGCATTAAGCAAGGTATGTTTTGTTCACTAGGCATAGTAACAATCTTAGGTCAGCAAAATTCGTGCGGTTACCTTGTCCTATGAGCACTTCATTCATCATTTAGGCATACTTGGGAGAGTAGTCTAAAACACAAATCTAAGACTCGAGAGAGCGGATTGGAATGCATAGGCAAGAATGGGGATCTTAGAGATAAGCTCTGTTTGTCAACACTGCATCGCATGCACCCTAGGAATAGGAATGATGATATGTGGTCGCCTTGTTTGTGTATCATTGCATAGACAAGAATTAGAGGCTTAGATGTAGGCTCTATAGACACCTTTGCACATACATCGCATGCGTTCTAGTATTAGAAGCCGTAGCATTCACACCGGGAGGTGGTTTACTATTGTATGAGTGTTGCATTCGCATGGTTTGCGTTGACTAAGGTTGCCCTTGTGATCAATCTTAAGTATTGCAATGAAAATATCTCTGCATTTTATCTATTTTCCCACACATTCATTTCATGTCAAGTTTTGTCACATCTCTACCTTTCATGCATATTCTCATTGCGTTGTCTGTTATATAGGAGTAGGAGTAGGATTAACTTAGCAACATCCCCTCCATTCTTTTATTTAAACTGCCGCATGCACATCACCGCAAACATATAGTCACAAGTCCCTGTGTTCGATCTCGGATTATCCGAGAAACTTGCATCCATGTTATACTTGGCGTGAACGCAAGAAAACTTGTGGCAGGATGCATGGTCATCGCATACATTCATTAACGCATTATCATTTCAATGCATGACCATCGATGCATGACTATCAATGCATATCTTAGGAACATGCATTGCATATCACGTCCAAGGGAATTTGGTTGTTGAGTAAAATTGACTTCCTAATTCCCGTCATCAATCGCATAGGTCGATGCCCAATCGTTTAGCTAAATTAAGCGATCGTTTAGCTCATCATTTAGCTTAGTGTCTATCGCCTACAAAACACTACACGATCGTTTACTTCACTCAACCTATCGCTTAGTAAATCTGTATTTACTTGACAAGCTCCGTGAGTTTCTTTTTGCGAGAGAAAACTCAACAAAATTTTTCAAACTTTGTAAAAACTTAATAAAATTAGGAAAATAATTTTCCTTTTATCTCACGGTTACCATGAATCACCAATAACCACCCACTCATTTTGTTATTAAAGAAAAAGAATTAATTATCCAATAATTAATATTATTATAAATATAAATGATAACCAACTTATCATACTATATTTATAACCTATAGTTTTAATATTTCATCTCATGAAACATATAAACCATAGTTCTTTTTCTATTCCATGGTACTTAATGTAAATCTCACTTACATTAATCCTCCACTAGATGTATCTCATACATCATACCGATTATATAATATATAATCAAAATACCTCTTGTCAATTTGAACATTTCAAATCAACACCAAGAACTGATCCTCAACTGAATCCATTGAGCTACCAAGGTAACCTTATGGACCTGTAGTTCGAAGCTCCAACGGTACGTGAATAACTGACTAAACTCTTTAGTCACGGGATCCACCATTCGTTAACTGACAGGTACTCCACTAAAGACCGATAGTTGAACTCTCCTTACCACAGATATATTATGTGTCCATCTTAACCAATCAGCAATACGACAACCCTTCACAGATCGCTCGTAAGTACAGCTGGGACAATAACCGTTATGCCCCTATAGTTACATCTAACTCCTTAAGTACTACTGATCCCTCTAATGAACATAAGTCATAGTCCTACTATGACTAAGTCCTCTCTTCCAAAGAGAAGTTATGACCACTATGTTCAAGCTCCGGAATCAGCCCTTAAGGGAGAAATCTCTCTACTTATCCCTGCTTCGGGAAAGGAGCGAATTCCATCTTATGGATTGAGTTCCTAGCTCCCAGATTAGACAAGTCCCCAAAAAGTAGGCATGTTGAGTTGGCAATCTGGCCACTCTCACCCATACTAATCAAAGGACCGCTTTCAAAGGCAGGAGTTCCCAAAACACTCAGGATTGAGGTCGTGTCACCTGTGGTAGTTTAGATGAGATGTAAGTCTCTAGTATCAACGCGTTATATATAGAATCTAAGCATCTCGTGGTCCAGGTCTTATACAAACTCTTTGTATAGGACACCTCCGCTCGCACGTCTCCACATGAATGGTTAAGATCTACCATCTGTAGTAGTTTACAATACTTGCAAACCTCTACAAAGCGAGTCATATTCGTAGTGTCACCAGGATCAGGTATCCCACCTTAATCCTTATACTACATACCTATTTAGGTTATCATTTAAGGCATGATTTACTTGTATATCACATATACATGCTTAAGTTCATATAAGATAACCAAGGAGCTTTGTTTATTGGATATGAGTAAATGCCAAAATTAAATACACTTATTTTATTCATCAAACAATGTGTATCTTTACAAAACAACGAGACTCCGGGAGAATTAGGACACCAATCCCAACACGTAGTATCAAATCGTATGTTCCAAGACCTAGACGCCTATTTCAGCCCATAAATGGACTGATTCAGCTTGCAAACATTTTGCTCTTGACCTTGGGCTATGAATCCCTCGGGTTGTACCATGTAAATGGTCTTCTCAAGATTGTCATTCAGAAAGGCCGTTTTGACGTCCATTTTCCAGATTTCATAATTATAATAAGCTACAACGGTCAGGAGGATGCGGATCGACTTGAACATGGCAACAGGCAAGAAAGTCTCCTCATAGTCAACTCCCTCTACCTGGGTATAACCCTTTGCCATAAATCGAGCCTTGAAGGTTTGTACCTTCCCATCAGCACCTCGTTTGCACTTGTAGATCCATTTACAACCTGTAGGTCTTACCCTATCAGGCTGATCTACAAGATCCCATATTGAGTTGAAGTACATCGACTCCATCTCGAGATCTATGGCTTTGACCCATTCATCCTAGTCAACATCTTCCATTGCCTTCTGATAAGACAGCGGATCCTCAACGTCGCCATCAGCTTCCATAGCAAGGATTTTCGTGAAACCCAAATAGCGAACATGCGGGTTCGCAACCCTCCTATTGCATCGAGGTTCCCTCAACTCTTGAGGTGGAACTGACCTACTAGATTAACTACCATCAATAACTCTTGCTGATGTAGTAGGCTCTTCAACAACTCTTATTGATGTTTCAATAGTTTCATTGGAAAGCTCACGCAATTTACTTCGTGGACTATGCTCCCTTATATGATCTTCCTCTAGGAAAGTGGCATTCGTGGAAACAAACACCCTATTTTCCAACCGATCATAAAAATAACCCCCTCGTGTACCTTTGGAATAGCCTATAAAGAGGCATAACCTCGACCGTGGTTCCAACTTCTTGAGACTTGCCTCAAGCACATGTGTAGGGCAACCACAAATGCGGAAGTGACGTAAACTAGCTTTACGCCTGTTCCACAACTCAAGAGGTGTTCTCGCAACCCTTTTGGAGGGAACACAGTTGAGTATGTATACCGCAGTCTCCACTGCAAAACCCCAAAACAAGTCTGGTAAGAAAGTCTAACTCATCATCGAACGAACCATGTTCGACAAGGTTCTATTTCTCCTCTCCGCTACACCATTTTGCTGAGGTGTACCCAGCGCTGAGTGTTAGGAAATGATTCCATGCTCTATCAAATAGTTCTGGAATGCCGATTCCAAAAATTCTCTACCTCGATCCGATCAAAGTGTTTAATCCGTCTATCCGATGCGTTTTCAAATTCAGCCTTGAACTCTTTGAACTTTTCAAAGGATTCAGACTTTTGTTGCATAAGATAAACATACCCATACCTAGAATAATCATCAGTAAAACTGATAAAATATGCATAGCCACCTCGAGCTCGCACATTCATAGGACCACAAAGGTCAGAATGTACTAACTCAAGAGACTCTTTGGCTCAATAACCTTTTCCAGTAAAAGGTCATTTAATCATCTTACCCTCAAGGCAAGATTCACACACCAGTAAAGAATTTTCTTGTAACTCACTTAGAAGTCCATTCTTCACCAATCTCTCAATCCTATTGAGATTGATGTTCCCTAATCGAAGGTGCCAAAGTTGGTTATTTTCTTTTGGAGAAATATGTGTACAAATATTAACACCATCTTTATGAATTAAACGTTTTATCTACATTTAAAAAATAGTATATTTACTTTGTAGCAAGCACTTTACAGAAATAAGGTTCCTCTTAAGTTCAGGAATAATATATACATCATTCAAAATTAGAAACCTATTCTATAAAGATAACTGGAGCCCTCCAACTACGATAGCTGAGACGATGTGCCTGGTGCCTACTCGCATCATCATCTCACCAGCCTTCAGCTGTCGCCAAGATCTAATCCCTTGAAAAGAAGAACAAATGTGATTAGTGGTGCCCAAATCAATTATTCAAGCAGACATCATTCTCCATTAAACAAGTTTCAAGTACAAGTAAATCATATTTACCTTTATCAGCCTTGGCGGCCTTCCTTTCCTTTAGCCAGCAAGGACAGTTCCTCATCCAGTGTCCATCCTGGTTGCAGTGGAAACATTTTTTCTTCTCAACCGGCGGCAGACGCCTTCTTGGGGCAACAGGCGACGGGTTAGTAGGCGCCTTCTATTTTCTCTTACCACCCTTTTTCTTCTTCCCCTTTGCAGAGTTAGAAGTAAAAGGTGTAGACTTCGTTCCTGAGGTCAAACCTCTATGGAACGACCTGGAAGATGAAGCAACATTTGCCTTAGCCTTCTTCCTCTTCTTACTATTCAGTAAAGATTGGTAGGTCTACAACTCATTGAGGAGAGTTGTAAGATTGTATTTTACTTTGTTAAGAATCACATTGCTAACAAAGTGCAGAAAGCTCTCTGGAAAAGAATGCAGGATTATGCTAATCTGGCTAGCCTCATCGATGGTAGACCCATTCAACTCTGCCACATTGAAGTGGACCATCATGTTAAGCACATGTTCATGAACAGAGGTGACTTCTTCCATTTTGGAGTTGAATATATACTTAAGACTCGTGCATAAACTGTTCAGACGGTTGTCCAAACATTCCCCGCAAAGACTCCATGATTTCACGCGCTAAGACCATGGGCTCGTGCTTCTTAGCCAAGACGTTAGAAATACTTGCCAAGATATAGGCTCAGGCCTTTTCATTCGCCCATGTCCATCGCTCGTATGCCTCCCAAACATTTTGAGCGGTATTGGGAGCTGGAATAGAAGAACAAACCTCCGTAAGGGCAAACATGAGATCCTCGATGATCAGTTTTGTCGTGATCATGTGTTTCCATGTTGAAAAGTTATCGCCAGCTAATTTCTCAGTGCTAAGAAAAGCTAAAGTGATTGTGGCCATTTTTCAAAAGATTGTGCTAAAAAACGAACAAAACTTTTATTACATTTTGCTAAACCACATTTTAACCAATTAATTTTGCAAAAAAGTTTCAAGTACCCTAAGTGAAAGACTTCTATTTTGCAATGATGCCCCAGCGAAGCAGGACAAACGTCACCGGTGGGATGATCAGATGCCCCTTCACTGAGATGAGACCTTCTCAACCATTAGGCAAACCCAACTCTTGGAACTGAACCTAACAGCCACCATTTATTTGGTCCAGAACTGTTAACCTTTAACAATTTCGTGTAAGTGTGACCCCTCGCTTTCGGTGCCAGAGTCCCGCCCTAATGAGCCCACCGTAGGGAAGAAGCAGATTAGGACAAGAGACTAAGTAACCTTATCCTCTTACAGGAGATCAAATAAAGAAACGCGTAAAATTGGCATTCTATAGGGGGACATTCCCAGGGTGCCTCGAGGCGATGCACATAAACTTTATTCAATCCAACAAGGGAGACAATGGGATATGCTGTCGCACTTCCCGCTCCCACTTATTATGAACACTCTCTCCATCCACCTTGATATTGACCTACCCAAACACCATCCTTTAGGGGGACACTCCGAGGGTGCCACAAGGCCGATGGTAGATCTCACGGTGTGGACTATATAGGAGAAACGTGAAAGGTTTAAGTGAAGCATCATATACCCCAAGTACCTCCCACTTAATGTTCTACCTAGGGGTTCATTAACCTAGACAATTCGGCTATTGATTTTAGTCTAAGTCATCTTTTTAAGTCCGCTCATAAACAACTTTTGTCTATGAATTATGAACAAGTTCAAGTAGTCACATTTAGATACTTGAATGGACTGTCCTTAACTTGCATGCATGCATCAAATCTATCTGATTCACCTTTCCAGGTAAATTCCCAGGTAGGGATGTTACGTTTTCATCAACTTAAATACCCTAGCCTAGACAGAACCCACCTTAGACAAAAGGTCCTTTATAGATAGATTTGCTACACTTTAACCTTTTATTAGTCAATTTAATCCTATTAAACTGACTAAAAGATTAAAGCCTAATGGTTGCTAATCATATTAGAACCGTGATCTTAGGTCTATGTCATCCAAGTTTTAAACATTTTAAAACCATGAATTAAACCTAAGTGAGCATGCATGTCCGGTCATTACTATACATAACTTTTATATATAAGCGTAATAACCAAGAAACATGCTTTGCATACACCCTTATACTATAACAATTATAATATAAAGATGATGCATGTCATTGCTTTTATGCATGCATAAATATAACTCTTATATTATATGATGCATGAGCATGCTCTTACATAATTAAATCATGCTTCTCTAAATTATAACATTTACAATACAGAGATGATACATGACCAATGCATAACCTAAGGTGGGATTTACTATATGTGCATACCATATGACATATAAAAAACCATACATCTCATGTAAAAAACCAAGGATTAATGGACCGGGATGAACCTTTACAAAAACCAAAATGAAATAACTCTATCTATTATATTTTCCATCGAGCAAACCGGTTCATAGGTGAACCGGGTCTTGAACCGCCAAGAGAAACTCCACCGTTTAGTAAATGCCGCAGGTAAACAATTGCTTATCGCACACTAGATGATAGCGCAAAAGCTAAACGATCGCTTAGATGACAATGAGGCTGTGAAGCCTGATCGTCTAGGCGATCGCTTAACGTGGCGAAAGGTAAACGATTTACCGTGCGTTATTCCGTGATCATTTAGTCAGTTACTAAGCGATAAAGCTTCTTGAGCTAAACGACCGTCTAATGCACGTGTGCATTAAATGACACCCGAGCATCTGATACTCAGCGATCGCTTACCCTATCGTCTACACGACCCGATCAACCCTTGATCGTCTTCTTCCTTGAAGAACAACAACCCTTGCTTCGAACATCAGACCATAAAGGTCTCAATGCATTAGCTCTAGAGGTTCTTTGGCCCTATGACGTTTTCCAGTAAAAGGTTCTTTAGGAGAAATATTAAGTCGTTTGTTTTGAGTTACGACAGTTCTAAACATCTATATGTTATGGAGGCCATTTGTTGCTAACGATCTTAACACATACAAATTACTTTCCAGTTGTGTAGAACAAATATCAACACCATTTTTGGGAATAAACACTTTATTAAATGAAAAATGTAGTTGATATTTACATTCAAGCAAACACTTTACAGAAACTAAGTTCCTCTTTAAATCGGGAACTACATATACATCATTCATAATGAGAAATTTGTTCTGTAAAGTCAATTGGAGACCTCCCATTACCACAGCTGAGACGACGTGCCCAGTTCCAACTCGCATCATCATCGCACCAGCATCAAGCTACCGCCAAGAACTAATTCCCTGAAATAAAAAACAAACATGGCTAGTGGCCCCAGAGTCAATAATCAAGACATAATCATCATTCTCCACTAAACAAGTTTTCAAAACTAGTAAATCACATTTACTTTGTTTGGTCTTCCTCTTCTCTACCAAATATTTAGGGCAATTCCGCTTCCAGTATCCGTCTTGATTACAATGGAAACATTTTTCCTTGTCAACCCTCATTGGTTGTCTACCCCTTAGAGGTGCTGTTTGTGGGTTAGCAGGCGCCTTCCCCTTACCACCCTTCTCCTTCTTCCACTTTCTAGTGCCAGAAGAAGAAGGTGCAGAATTAGTTCCAAAGATCGAACCTTTGTGGAACTTTTTGGATGATGAAGCAACATTTGCTTCACCAGCCTTCTTCTCTTTGCTTTTCAGCAAAGATTGGAAAGTCTGCAACTCGTTGAGTAGAGTTGTAAGGTTGTAGTCAACCCTGTTCAAAACAACATTGCTAACAAAATGAAAGAAGATTTCTGATAACGATTTCAGAATAATGCTAACCTGGTTGGCCTCATCGATGCTCGACCCGTTCATCTTCACCACGTTGAAGTGGACCATCATGTTGAGAACATGTTTCCGAACAGATGTCCCCTCTTTCAATCGTGAATTAAAGATGTACTTTAGAGCATCGTGCCTGAGGGTTGTCCGAATATTCACCTCAGGGACTCCATGATCTCTCGTATAGTGACTATAGGCTCATGCTACTTGGCCAAAACTTCATTAAGGCTGGCGAAGAAATACGCTCGGGCCTTTTCGTTAGCCCATGTCCAACGCTCATACACGTCTCGAACGTTTCAAGCAGAGATAGAATGTGGAATAGAAGGACACTCCTCTATAAGGACGAATCTTAGATCGGCGATAATCAAAATCGTATTAATGGTGTTTCTCTAACTAGCGTAATTTTCATCAGTTAATTTATCAGCGGCAAGCAAACTAAGTGTAGCGGTAGCCATATTTAAATTGTTGAAAAATAAACAAACTAAATTAATTCTACTTGCATTCAACCACTTTTAAAACCAATCATGTTTTAACAAAATAGTCTAGTGTACCCTAAGTGACATCTATTTTGCAATGATGCTTTAGTGAGGCAGGACAAAAGTCTCTGTAGGGTGATCAAGTGCCTCTTCACTGAAATGAGACATTCTTAACCATTAAACAGAAACAATTCCTTGTAATTGAATCTAATAGTCACCATGTTCGGTCCAAAATTTGTTAACATCCTTAACAATTTTGTGTAAGTGTAACCCCTCATTTTAGGTCCTAGAGTCTCACCCTAATGAGCTAACCTTAGGGAAAGCCTATTAGGAGAAGAGACTAAAGAAACCCTATCCATTTATGGAAATCAAATAAAGAGTTGTGCAAAACTGCCATCCTTTAGAGGACACCCACAATGCCACGAGGTGATGCACAAAAACTTTATCCAACCTAATGAGAGACCGAGGGATATGTTGTCACACGTCCCACTCCTACTTACTATTAACATTCTCTCCATTATCCTTGCTATTGACCTACCCAAATGTCACCCGTAGGGGGACACTCTCATGGTGCCTCGAGGCCGAGAATAAATTTCATGGTGTGAACTTTTAGGGAGATACGTGTAGAGGTTAAAGTGAAGTATCATATACCCTATTTACCTCCCACTGAATGTTCTACCTAGGTTTCATTAACTTAGAAAATCCGGGTACTGATTTTAACTAAGTGATTTGTTTAATTTGCTTAAAAACAACATTTGCTTTTGATGATTAAACAACATTGATTCAAGTCTTATTAAACTCTTTAACAGACTTTCATCAAACTTGCATGCATGTAACAAATCTATCTAATTCACCTTTCCAGGTAGGTTCCCAGATAGGAGTGCGATGTTTCCATCGACTTAAGTATCCCAGCCTAGCCAGAACCAGCCTTAGACAAAAGGTCCTTATAGATACACTTGTTACATATTTAATCTTTTATTAGAAATCAATTTAATCATATTAAACTGATTTAAAAGATTAAAGTTAGATTTCTAATATTATTAGAAATGTGATCTTAGGTTTATCTAAATCAAATTTTAAAACACTTTTAAAAGATGATTAAAGCCTAAGGTTTGCATGCAATTCTTTATTATTGATTTTAATTCTAATTTCATTAATTATAACACTTATAAAAAATGAAACAACTAAAACCATTCAACATTGCTAGCTAGACGTACATAAGTTATTTGTAACACTTATAAATAAACCTAAGGTAGTGTTATGCTTCATGCAATGTTCATTCATTACCAATATATAACTTTTATATAATTAAGTGATGAACTAAGCTATGACATACATTCCATACATACATACAACCTTATATTATAACATTTATAATATAAATGATGCATGGATATGCTATAATGCATGTATTTATTATAACTCTTATATTATATGATGCATGAACATGCTTTATGTAATTTAATCATGCATACTAATATATTATAACACTTATAATATAAATTGATGCATGAAAAAAAATGTATAACTTATGGTGGGTTTTAAAACTATATGTCATACATTATGGCATATATAATAAACATACATCAAATGCATATTTAAATAAAATTGATGGACCGGGATAATAAATCTCATAACCTGGAAAAGTAAAGGCTAAACTATTACAAAAGTTGAGTCCACCAGTTCGGAACAAGTGAACCGGATCTTGAACCACTCGCCTTGAAGCCTTGCAACTTAATCGTGTAGCAAACCTTCTGGTCATCGAGCAACGAGCGTCAAGTATAAACGATCATGTAGCTTTGGACTATGCGATGAGTATGAAAGTTCACGCAATCGTGCAGCGTGCTTCAAATAGCGCATACCATATGATCGTGTAGCTAATGTTTATGCGATGAGCATGATAGTCTACACGATCGAGTAACGTGCGTCGAGTATCGAATACTACATGATCGTGTAGCTATTGACCATGCGATGAGCACGCATGCCTTGCGTCGAGTTTCAAATACCGCACGATCGTTTACTCCTCGAGTGCCTATGCGATCATGCAGCCAACACAACACAATTACATGATCACGTAGCATTAGCTATGTGATCATTTAGCAGATGCTACATAATCGTATAGAAAATTCTACACAAACACATAGCCAAATCTAAATGATCGTTTAGCTTAAGCTACACGATGTGACCATCGTTTCTTCTTTTCCATTAAAACGAACTGAAACTTTTACGTTTGAAGCTTCATGAATGACTCAAAAAACAAAACAAATATAGACTCGATTGCACCTTACAAATTAACTTTTGTAACTAAAACAGAAAGCCAAAACTGAGATTACTACCTCGAAACATCCATCAACAATCCATCCACATTGACAGTTAAACGCAATGCAAAAGTTAAAAACCTACCAGACTGTAAACGATTTCAATACAACAAATGGAATTTGGAATCAGAACTACAACCTGGTTCTGATACCAATTGAAGGAACTCGTTTTACAAAGAACCTATGATTGGAAGTGGATTGTCCAAATCCTATTTTGATTGAAACAAATATTTACAGTAAAACAATACAGATTATGCATCATAACATAAATTATAGCATGCTTTTTAATAAGAAACAAGGGTTTAGAGATTATACCTTTGAAGAATCGTTCTTCAAGTAAATCCCTCGTACAGTTAAGAACACTTCGAACAGCAATAGAACTCCTCGTACAGCAACGAGAACTCTAACCAAAAGGCAGAGAACACTACCACTGGTGACCTTGATATTCTCAGAGTGAGAACCTAGGAGAGGTGGCCTCTGGTTATTTTGGTTAGGAGGGAGTTTAGGAGTGGAGGAGGAAGACGATTAAAGGAAGAACACACTCTATCACATAGATAATTACTTCAATCGTTTAAGCGATGAGACTATCGTATAGGCTCTCTCAATGTATCATATAGATCTCCACAATTCGTGTAACTCTTTTCTAAAATATAATAAAATCTTATTTTATTTAGTCCATTTACCATAAAAACTCAACTAACCTCCCACTAAGATGCTTAGAAAAGAAAAAAGATTAATTATCAAATAATTAATAATATAAATAAATATGATAACCAACTTATCATATTATATTTATATCCTATAGTTTTAATATTGCATCATATATAATATAAACTATAGTAATTTTTCTCTATTTTATGGCATTTAATATAAATCATATTTATATTAAATTGAACAACTATGAATCCAATTCATAGAAAATATATTTGAATCATATTCAAATATTTGTTCCTCTAATTAAACTGTAATGTATCATATACATCATGTTAATTATATCATATATAATTGAATTAATTAAATTATATCATATATAATTAAATTCTCTCTTATTAATTTGAACATTTCAAATTAACCCAAAATCTAATTCTCAACTAAATTCTTTTGAGCTACTAAGGGGACCTTATGGACCTGTAGCTTGAAGCTCCAATGGTACGTGAATAATTAATTAAACTCTTTAATCACATTATCCACCATCCGTTAATTGTCGGACACTCCACTAACGACCGACAGCTGCACTCTTCGCACTACAGATATATTTCTATGTTCATTGGATATAACCAATCAATAGTACAATGATCCTTCACAAAATGCTCATAAGTACAAGTGGGTCAAATTACCGTATTGCCCTATAGTTACATCTAACTCCTTAAGTACCAATGATTCCTCTAATGAGGAATAGATCATAGTTCCACTATGACTAAACCCCTCTCAGGCCAAGAGAGGGTGTGACACCACATTGTTCAAGACCTGGAATCAGCCCTTAAGGGAGCAATTTATCTACTTACTCATGCTTCAAGGAAAGAGTGAATTCCATCTTGTATAGTTGAGTTCCCAGCTTCCCAATCAGATGAATCCCCAAAATGGTAGGTTGTTGAATCGGTGATTTGGCCACTCTCACCCATATAAATCAAAGAACCGCCCTCATAGGCAGAAGTTCACAACTCACTCTTGATTAAGGTCATGTTACCTATGGTAATCCTTGTGAAATGAAAGTCTCTATTATGAAAGTCTCAATCAAGAGTGAATCTATTAATTAGTAGCCATGTCTTGTGGATGTTGTTGGTTGTTTTCAAGCACGAAACTACTTTTTAACCTATCACAATAACAAAGTCCTTAGTTAAGGTGTATAACATTTAGGCTAGCTATTTGTAGGTTTAAATTTTCTTAACTTGCTTTTAACCACAATTAAATATATCATTATCAATATTTTCATTATCTTGTCGGTCAAATTACTTTCTTGTGATCATCTTTATTTATTTATTTATTTTTTTTTATTTTTATTATTATTATTATTATTATTATTATTATTATTATTATTATTATTATTATTATTATTATTATTATTATTATTCCTGTCGTCTTCATTTGTATCAAACCAATGAAGTTAGATCATTTGTCATTGCAGAAAAAAAGCCATAATCAAGGAAATACGTGTCGATGAAGAAGATTTTTCTTGATTCTAAATTAATAAGTAGTAAGTATTTATTAGTCTCACTTCCCACCAAGAAATACACATGTTTGTATTAAGTTTTTCTTGATATTGTGACTTTTGCAAAGGTTTGAAATTCATATTGTGTTAAAATGTTGTTGAGTACTTAAGTTTAGTTTTGTGGGTTGCTATTCATATTATTTATTTTCTTCCCTTTTTTCCTTTTATTTTTTTTAGAACAAGCTAAAGTACATGAAAAAAGTAATTAATGTGTTGCAATTGCTCTTATCTACACGATGTTTTAAGTATGACCATGATATTTCTCTTTATAATGTTTTGTTAGACATAGTAAAAGTGTATTTATTGCTCATATTTTCTTTGATTTGTTAAAACTATTATAGCTCTACTGTGTTCGTATATAAGTTTAAGTTGTTTGTTCCCACGAGGTGAATAAAATATAAGCTTAAAACCATTATAACTACTCTCTATTAAAACCATTATGACTTTATTGTGTTATTGCACACCCAAGAAATAATAAATAAAAAGCACCTTATATTAAAATTCTTGAGTAATATTTCCATCATTGAGATACCATATTGATATGCCTTAATTTTGTATTTGGTGTGTGGAGGTTGTGGATTCAATATAAGCTAGTGATGGAATGATGGGTCTATTGTTTATGATTTAGGCTATTCTTCGAGCTACAAAAATATGAACATGGATCCAAAGAGGTAGGTTGCCAAATGACTTTTCACACTGAAAAATCCAAAAGGCTCTGACTCACAAAGACCTCAATGAAAATTTAGTTGGCTCTTTTGTCGTTTCCACAAGGTGTTTCATCTTCTTTCTGTCTCATTACTTCTTTTGACTTATGAGTTTCGTAAGAATTTATTGGTAGCTGTAAATTCTTGTTTTTGTTTTGGTAGTTTTGAATATATGGTAATTATTTTTCTTTTTTTTTAATTGTTTTTGTAGGTGGATGGAATGAGACTTTGCATATAGATGAAGATACCCGAATCAAATGATTCTTAAATTTTGTTTTCATCACTTTAATCTTCAAGTTTTTGTGAATCTTGTATTTTGTTTACTCACTTTGTAGGGATTACTCTATAACTTTCTTTCATTGTATTCCATGCTAATTAAATGTGTTATTTAATGAATTTTAAAATTTTTAATTATGAGATGAGACTTGTTATAATCTAAATGTCATGATAACAATCCATGTTTTGTAGCTATCATTTAGGTTTTATTAAGAGAATTGTATCATTTTACATGATAGTTTGACGAATATTAGTGATATGGTTTATTGCATCTCTATAAATATTACTTAGGCCTCCTCTCAATATATCTTAGGACCCCCACCCCCCCCCCCCCCCCCCCCAAGTACTAGTATATAAGTAGGTGAACACTTAAACTCCCTCTAAATTCGAGACTCCTACTCCAAAGTCGTTTATCTTTCCTTCTTTTTGTGAAGTTCACTTCATTTTACAAACTTAGGCTCCCCCTAAGTTAAAAAATCTCTCTCAACTTATTGTGAACTCAACCAGTATTCTCTAGATGAGAATTGGTGAGATAAGAACGCATAGCCTTCAAAGAAAATGACACACACTTGTGATTTAGCTTCTAACAAGAAAACTGCACCGATAGTAGTCTTTTTAGAATTGAATGTGCGAACCCTAATAGACAACAGGACCATCTTTCAATATGCTCAGCGAAACGAAAAAATCAACAATAATAAAATAGTCAGAGATCAACAGAAAAGGAAACATCTTTTATGAAAGTATTATGTCACAATCTTCCCAATAAGAAAATAAAATGTCTACACAAACTGCATCTTTGACATAAACACCAAACTACCAGAAAACACGCATGTTGAGACATTCTAACAACCACCCATCGCAAGAGAACAACTAACCTTAAATAAGGATTTGCCAATATCATAACTTTAGCCGACATAAATAATAATAAGCTAAAAGTTTGTTTAAATGGCAATAATAGAAATGAAAAGAAACCAATTAAATAAATAAACGTCCTTTATTTGATGTACTAGTTCTTACATAAGATGATAATATTTAAGCAAATACATAAAGTATACCAAAAAGGGGAAAAACAACATTTAAGCAAATAATACAAAGCGCATACAAAGCGCATACAAAGCGCAATAAATGCAATAATAATACTATTGTTTATTATTAGTAGTAGTAATATAATAGCATATAATTATAATGGAAATCACATTAGAGGACCTCCATGACAGCACTTGAAGCTAATACCAGTCTCCATGAAACGAGGGCATTCAGGACAATTCACAATCATAGGAATCCATCCACTGAATCCTGGAAGAATTACTCGATCACATTGGTGATTTTTTGCAGCCAATTCATTAAAGTATTCTCTAAAAGCATCAGGGAAGCCTTTGAGGCGTAAAGCTTGTTTCCATTTAGGGAAATCTTCGAGCAATCTTAGAATCAAGAAGCCACGACCAACAAGAAGAGGAGTAGGACCAACAGTAAGAACAACCCAACCATTTTCATTTTCGTAGGAAATTAACCTTAGAATGTCTTCTGTTGTTTCAGTTGCACTTGAACCTTTGATTTGGCTCTTGATGATGAAATAAGCCCATTGTGTTGTCCAGAAACGAGCCATGAGCATTGGATCTTCTTCTCCTCTCGAGTTCTTTCCTATGTGAACTATCTCAAATGAACGGCCTTCGATGATTAGAGGATCGGATTTTAAGATTTCTGTTCTTTCCTCAAATTGTTGGATCCATTTTGGATCTTTTCCTCCATAGAATAGGATGCTTCTCTCTTGGTTGAACTAATGGAATCATTAGAGAAATTAGTGATATAAACAATTGAAACAAATTAAAAGATAAATGCATACATCCGGGTCGTAGAATTATTTCGTTTTTTAATTTTCTATTGAGAATGCGATCAAAGTTTCACACTTACTAGATATGGGGATGATCGTAGATATATAGGACAACTATTTCAAATAGTATGAGGTGTTTAAGTGAAACGAAAAAAGTTGTGAGGATTTGTACTAAAATGGACAAGATCATACAATTGTGAAGATTTTTGGAGGATCAATTTCTATAACACACTACCTCCTAATTTTGAAGTTATTTTTTAAAAAACAAATACTTAAAAAAGTAAATGTTGAAATTTGGCATGTAAGAGAAAATGTATCAGAGTCATCGCATGCACTAGACTTAGCCATGCCTGAGTACAAATCCTGATTGACGAACAAAGGTTGTAAAATACAGATGACACAATGATAGTGATCTATGGTTAAGCCCTATTAAGCATGTGAAGTATTCTCGAAAGAAGAATCGTTAGGATCTAAATAAAGTCACGTGAACGGATAAAAGAATATTTGAGGGGATGTTATATGCTTCTAGTTCGAAGAAAGGATTTGTAGAAGTACAAATGAAGTCTCACACTAGCTAAGAAAAGGGAAGACTGTCAATATATTAAGTGAGGAATGATATCACTTCATTGGTATGAAGTCTTTTTTGGGATGATTCTAGAAATAAAACCACGAAAGCTTATACCTAATATTGATACATATTATACAAATGTAGATATATGTGGAAGTTTCATTGCCCCAAACAATATGAAAAGCTTAAAAAAAAAAAAAAGACGAAAATCGAAAAATTAAAAGTGAAATGATTATCAAACGAGATGTAAGAATTGTAATAATATACGTACCCAACTCAATAATCTTGGTTGGTGAGTGAAATTGACAAGGGTTGATTCAGGCCAATGTTTTCTCAGAAGAAAGTCAGTTCTATTATGAGTGAAAGGAATTGCTTCAGTTCCCCAAACTCGAATTAAATGAATTGCATTAGTGAATTCCACTTTAGATTGTGAGTTGAGTACCACAATTAATGGGTCCTCTCTAAGTTGCCATTTCTCCTCAATATATCTCATGCCAGCAATTCTTGTAGTGAATTGCATTGAGTACCATTTCATTGTAGACCTCAAATATTCATATCTCCTTCTATCTTCTTCAAGATATTTCTCTGGGATTATTGGAATCCAAACAATCTCATACTTGTTGTCTCTTTTCAATTCATTGTAAACTTGGTGAAGAGCTATGATATCATCATTTGAGATACTCAATTCCGAAATTACTAATACAACATTCTTTCCTGATAAAATTTCTTGAATGCTAACCTGTAACACACGTGATACATGTGAAATTGTATAATTTTATATTAAATTGTTAAAAATATAAGGAGAAAATGAACATCTAAATCAAGTACTTTAAAAAGTATTTTATTATGAGTAAAACAAATCAAACAAATGTTATCTTGACTTTGTTGAAAACAAATATGAAATTAACTTGTTACTCAAAATTGAAATAAGAATCAATAACTCTTTTATATGCTAAATGAAAAAAAAAATTAAAAAAAAAATCATACAACTATAAAGGGTCCCACACGTTGGACGAAAGATGAAGAATACCTCAAAATCTTTATAAAAGATTCACGCGTACTTCTTTCATACTAGAATCTTTATCTAATATGATATCATATTAGATAAGAATGATGAAACTAAAAAGGTAGAAAGTAAATAAACTCTATTGACCATCAAAGTAGTGAGTGATTTGCTCTTTTGATGACTTTTGCTTGCTTTTCAATGGTAGGGCCATCTTGGCTATGAAAAAATGAGTAGGGTTATGGAACTTTTCTTTTTTCCAAAGTTGTTTGAAAATTGAACTTTTCTTTTTTCAAAGATGTTCCGAATTTTAATTATAATATGAATGCATGAAAAGAAAGACGTAATGCACGTATAATTTCATTAATGCTTGAACCAAAAAATCCCACATAAATATGGACAACAAGTTATATAAAAAAAAAACAATTAAGTAGAGACTAAAAAATATATTTGTTGAAAATTATATATATGTTATCATGTTTTATAATTTAACCTAATAGTATTTTAAGACAATGCCTAGAACAAGCAATTAAGTTAGATTATAGAAGAGACCTCTCTTAGAGTAGAGCCGTCAATAAGGGGTTTGGTTTCAATTTTTCCGCTAAGCAGCTTGGAAATTACTAATGTAATGTCAGTATGATAATGCTCAATGTGGTCAACCAGCCACCGATAAAGATCAACCTCCTCTGCATTAAAATATTTACAACAAATTTAATAATGTTAATTTTAGGTCATAGTCATACCAATAGATTTGAAAATTAATGATATCGATAATGAATATATTATATATTGTAAAGTATTTGACCATATTGTTCTCGGATGGCGTCTAGATGCTTTTCTAGCACAGCGAGTACAATGGCCATCTTTTCAGATAGTTCATTTAAGTATTTCTGTGGTTGGTTCCTGAAAAAAGAAAAAAAAAACATATTGAATTAACAAATCTTGCTCGTGACAAAGCCTTAACATTTGACTAGTCACAACGTTTGTATCTACAAAACTCTCGTGGCCTTTCATTTTCTTAATAATGTTGATAATATAGCTCATTTTCTTTTAAAACAATTATAATGTTTTATATGCTAAGCTAAATTACAGTGAGTCCCTAACTTTCTATGGTTGTGTCAAATAGTTCTATGAACTTTACAAAGTTCCTCTCTAGGCTTTTAATTTTGTTAAGTTTTTAAAATTAACAAACTTAGATATGAAATTAAATACTTTGGGGAATATATACAAATTTCAAAGTTGATTTATTAGACACATGTTTTAAAATTCAATGACATATAATATTAATTATAAAATTGAAAATTGAAAACCTATTAAAAAAAAAAAAAAAAAAAAAAAAAAATCTACTCGACACAAATTGAAAAGTTAAGGGGTTGATTTAACTTGGTTTCCGATCAAGGTTTTTTTCTAGTTACGACTCTTACACTATTGTTCTCAATTTCTATACTTTCTTCTTATTGCTATTACTGTATATTTCTCACCTACGTTTCTGATAATAAAGTATCCTAGTTTAATTAAGGATAATTATTTTAAATAGTAAATTATTGAAAATATTTTCAAGTATAGCAAAATGTCACTATTTATCGGTGATAGATAATAATAGACTGCGATAGACGTCTATTATTGAGCGATAGGCTGCGATACACATCTATCGCGATCTACGTGTGATAGATAGTGATATTTTGTTATATTTGTAAATAGTTTACCCAATTTTTTAAATTTGAAAACACTCTTTTAATTAACTGAACTACTATTAATATCCCTGCAAGAAGAAAAGAGGAATTAATGAGAAAAATAGATTAAAAATAAAAATAAATAAAACTTACTCAGTTTCACTTAGGTAGCTGGAGAGCTCAATTCTAGAAGCAACAAGAGTGTGTATAACCCAGTAAGTAATCAAAGGAATCTGACGAAGAGCAGAAGGTAATTCAGGAAGTTCCTTCACATCATATTTTGAGAATTCTCTAAGTTGATTCATATATTTAATTGCTTGTAAGCAGCTATTGATCAAACTGTTGGGGCTGAGAAGCACTTGTCGATATCGAAGTGAATCTAAGTGCTTCTTCAAATTAGCTACTCGCTTGATAATTGCCAAAGATTTAGCCAATGGATCAGTTTGGGAATATTGGTAGAGATGCCATAAATCTCCATAATCAGTTGCAAAGGCTATCAAACTCAGAGCTGCCTTGGCTTCCCACGGATAATTTGTCAATATTTCAAAGATTTTTAGTGTAATCTCGTGTGCTTTTTCTATCCCCGGAGCCTTGCATGATAGCTAAAAAAAACACACATTATATTCAGATTACGTTTTCAAAACAGAAAATTTTTTAAGCACTTAGAACGTCATTTTAAATAGACTATCACCTCACTCGTGATATGATGAAGAGTACAAAGTGGTGGCTCAACTGCAACACTAGATGCTAGAGATTCATCTGAATATACTAAACGTCCATCACTCCCCTGCATTGATAGATATAATAACAATTAGGGTAATTGCAATGGATAGTACTTTTAGGACTAATAATTAAGTGTATAATAACATTTTTAAAGAATTGCAAATATAGCAAAATCTTCAGTGGTAGACTCTCTCTGATAGATTCTTATCTGCTATATTTGCAAATTCTTTTTCATTTGCTATAAATACTAATACTTTGGGTTTTATTGCTATATTTGCAACTACTCCTAATAACTTGCAAATTGAAAATTAAGAGAATAAAGTTGAGTGAAATGTAGTACCCGATGAACAGCATCGGTAATTCGATCAGCAAGGGTGAGAATGCTTTCAATAACTGAGATGTAATGAGGGAGGTCGATCCTGGTCGTGTCGTCATCGCGATGTTTGGCATAGATGTGGCCAGTGACGAGGTCGTCGGAGTAATATTTCATGCTTATCTCCTCCTTGAGGGTGGATGATTGCTTAGCATGAAGCAATGCAGATGCAGCAATAATGGGTGTCTTGAGTGAAGTAGCCATGGTTTGGGTGTAGATAGAAGAGAACAAAAGAAAAATAAATTAGAAGGTAAGCTAATACTTTGGTTGTGTTGTTGATTGGATTTGGTAAGCTCTATTTATGCACATTGAGTTGTTCAAGAAGAGACAAAAAGAAAAAGGAGTCTGTAAGAAAGGAGTCTGTAAGAAATTAACTAATTTTCATTAGTGTGAGAAGAAAGGAATTTGTGCTGCTGGATATGAGCTGTTTTTTTAGTTGAAAATCCTATTTACCAAGTGGATCATACTCTACTTTATTGTCTCTTCCTTTAATTTTTCTGTTTATTTTATATCATTATTTTTTTTCAATTTTAACCCCACAAACACTGAGATGTGGGATTAGAAAAATGTTTTAGCCATCCAGCTTTGATATAATATGATTAAAATTCTTTAGCTATGATATTGTGTTGGATTTTTTTTTTTTCCTTAAAAAAAAAAATGATTTTCTACTCCGAGTTCGTTATGAATATCTATACTTTCAAAATGTTCATTTTTCGGTTATCGTACTTTTAAAAGATGGTGATTTTGATATCTCTTCCTTTTCTTTTTCATTTCATTTTGAAGAGGTCCACAACGATCCTTCTTTAAAAGTTTAGTGACCAAAATAAACTAAAATTAAAAGAAATACGTGTTTCAAATTGACATTTTGGAACACATAGACTATAAAATAAAAATTATTAGAAGAAAGTAGTATTTAAAATTTAGTTTCATTATTTTCTACCGTTAAATACATTTCTAATGTAACTCAGTAAAATAAAATAGAAATTATAAGGCTCTTATTAGTTTATTTTTGTTATTTTGTTATTGTGTTATTTTGTTATTTTGTTATTATTATTATTATTTTTTGTTTAGAGATCTCATATGATATTGTATTTTCTTTTGTTATTTAGAGTTAAAGTTGGTAATTGTTAGCATATAGTTCGTTGTTCATTTATTAAAATCCTTTTGATTTCTTTTTAAATTAAACAAAATTAAAAGACTTTGTTAACATTTATTTTTAAAGTTTAAATATTGTTTGGCTCTAACATTTAAAAATATATAAATGTTTTCAAAAATAGATTACAGAGTTTAAAAAAAACACTCAAAAATTAAAGTTACATAAGACAAATAATTTTGTCAATAATAAAAAAAAAAAAAAATTGTTGATAAACTCTTTTTAAAAGAGTGAAATATTATCAAATGAGCACTTAATTATTTATTAGATAGTGTATATATGCATGCTGATTGATATTGTAAAATCTCGATATAAAATCTGATCAACACAATTCATATATCTATCTCAGTATAGTTGTAGATATGAAAATCATTAAAATTGTACCAAAAGTAATGTGTGTGGGGGCAGAGGACTCATTAACTTTCTATTACTTTTCTAATTCTTTTTTAAGTGGCATGTAATAGAATCCTAAAAAATAATCTCACGTTTATTTGAAAAGAATTAGAGCTTTTTAAAACAATCTCCAAAATAATTTTCTCATAACAAAGCTCCATCGAAATATGTCAG
This sequence comes from Benincasa hispida, assembly GCF_027475165.1. Taxonomy (NCBI): domain Eukaryota; kingdom Viridiplantae; phylum Streptophyta; class Magnoliopsida; order Cucurbitales; family Cucurbitaceae; genus Benincasa; species Benincasa hispida. Next base: position 58,566,593 of record NC_143489.1, read on the forward strand.
TTGATTATTTAGGTCCCATTTCATAATCATTTTATTTTTTGTTTTTATTTTTTAAAATTAAGTGTATGGACACCATTTTCATCTCTAAATTTCTTCTTTTGTTATCTACTTTTCACCAATAGTTTAAAAAATCAAGCAAAATTCTGAGAACTAAAAAAAGTAGCTTTCAAAATGTTGTTTTTGTTTTTGAAATTTGACTAAGAATTCAACAATTGCACTTCAAAAAGTTGAAAATTATGGTAAGAAATGTAGATGATATAGACTTAATTTTCAAAAACAAAATGATTACCAAAATCGAGCCTTAGTAATTTACAACTATTTTCACTTGATTCCATTTAAAATCATCTCAAAATCACCTAAATGACGTTATTCTTTTTAAAAAATTCTCCTAAGTAGAAAGAAAAAAACATCATATATGTCTTCCTAAATAAGTAAAAGAAAAATAGAGGTGGAATAAAAAGATGAAAAGTCACTCATGTACTAATGAAAGTCTTTACTGTCCTTTCTAAATTTTCATTAATTGTTGCAATCAAAGAAGTCCCATACATTCACATGAGTAATAATCATGTCTTTAACGCTTTTAAAATAGAATTCTAACCGGAGTATTTAAAGAATCTTCCATAAAAGTTTGAGTTTTAGACTTAATTTAGAATCAATAATAGTTAGCAATTATGTTTTTAGGAAAATGAGTTATAATATGAGACAAATTATTGTTTGGAAAATTTCAACCCTAAACCTCAACAAATTTGTTATATTGTTTAGTAAATAAATACTAAATTATTTTGTTTTATAAATATCTAGTTCAAATGTTCTAGTGTGCATCTTGATCTTGTTTTCCCAATAGTCTTTTAAAAATATATATATATAATAACTAAAATAAACCTAGTATTAACCTTCGTAATTTTTTATAATTTATAATTTTTAAATAGTTGTTAAAATATTATATTTGGTTGCTTTAGATTAAAGAAAGTATTAAGGAAAATAACTTTAATTTTTTTTAAATCCCGTGTTTAATCCAATATGGTATCAAAATTCATAAAATCCACACAAATATTTTATCAAAAAAAGAAATAAGATCCCAATGAAATGATATGAGCCAAAGAAACACCATCTTGAAGGACATATTAAAGATCTCACGTTAGAAAACAAAGAGACCTCACAATGGTTAAAAAAGATATATACATAAACTATTCATTTTCATTACCAATTGAATTTGAGATAGAGTAAAATTTTTATTATAGATTTGTCAATATATAGTTATTTGAAGATGATAATAACTTTAACTTGTGTGAGTAGTAGGTGGAAAAATGGATAAGTTAAGAAAAAATTGTTTGTACAAAAGCTGACAGGGAACAGAGAGAATGAAGACTGAGTTGGAACACCCCCAATTGTTCCTTTTCCATGTCGTGGGAGAAAGTGAGTCTTCAAAATTACAACGCCGAAGATTTTGAATACTTTCTATAAAGAAGAACCAACAAAATCTTGGGGATAATTGATTAAAGTATTACATTAATAATACCCCAACCGTCGTCACAAGGAAAAGAATATATGCTTCTATTTCTAATCATATAATAGTATATGCACTATTAATCAATTCACAAATCACATCCAAATGTGATCCAAAATTGTCGCTTTTTAGTTTATTGGGTTAAATTCCAAATTCAGTTAAATAGGCCTCTTCTTGAAATTTTAATAAATTTATTAGGTTAAGTTTGATAACTAATTTTATTTATTATTTATTCTTTTTAATTATATTTTTTTCTCATTTTTTATAGGATAATGGTAATGAATAACACTTTTTGAACTAATAATTAACTGTATAGAAATTTTTAAACAATTGCAAATATAGCAATTTTCTCAAATCTCCATACATCATTTTATTTTTATTCCTATTATACATTTTCTTAATTCAGTAATATGTGTTGTTCAGAGATTCTATCTTCTGACCTTTTGATTTTTTTTTTTTCAAATGTTCTCTATATTTGTTCATCTTGTTTCTCCTTCTTGATTAACATTGGAATTTTTTTCTTAATTTTGTAGAAACTACCTTTTTTAGTTTAAAAAAATGGCTTGGTTTGATAACTGAAAACTTTTTTCAAACGTAGATAATAAAACAAGAAAACTGTTGGAATTTATGACCTAAATTTTGTAGTTTGTAATGTATAAACAATATTCATTTATTCAATAAAATAAGGAGTTATTTTCAACTGAGTATTGTGTAACTCAATCCAATAACTTAAACAATATGTAATAGACATACAAGTGTTTCGTGTTCAAGTAATAACCTAAAAGGTCTGCAGTATATAGATAAGGTTAGATGTCTTATCTTGGTGACACTGCAGATACAATCCACTTTGTAAATATTACAAGAGTTGTAAGTTACAAACGATTTGATCCAAATAGTTTATATGGAGACATGCAAGTGGAGGTATCCTATACAAAGAGTTGTGTAAGACCATACCGCGAAATGATTAATCTCTTATTATAACACGGTTGACTGAAGATATTAACATTTCACAGGATAACCATGTAACTCAATCTCATTCTTGAGTGAGTTATGGACTCTTGTCTATAAGAACAATCTTTTGATTCGTATGAGTGAGAGTGACCCACGTTGTCGACTCAATGAGCCTACCATCTTTGACTTGTTCAAGTAGGGAGTTGGGAACATAGCTGCACAAGATGGAATTCGCTCATTCTTATCTTTATGGTAAGTAGAGGAATTGTTCCCTTAAGGGCTAATTTTGAGTCTTGAACAATGAGGCATCACCCTCTCACTGGCTCGAGAGGGATTTAGTTTATAGTTGCACTAAAACTGATTGTTCATTAGAGGGATCGATGATACTTAAGGAGTAAGAGGTAATTAGTAAAACAATAATTTTGACTTAACTGTAATTACGAGCAATTCGTGAAGGGTCGACTTACTAATAACGGTTATATCTATGGACACATAAATATATCTACAATGCGAATAGTGCAGCTTTGGATTTTTAGTGAAGTGACCCACACTTAATGAATGGCTAATTTAATTAAATAGTTTAATTAATTAATCTTGTATCATTGGAACTTTTAATCTGTAGGTTCATTGGGTCCTCTACTAGCTCATTAAGGATAAAACAACGATTCATTAGTTTTGAAAATTTTAAATTGTTCAAATTAAAGAATTGGACTACATTAATTGTATTAGATACAATATTAATATAATGCATGGAGATACAGTATAATATAAAGTTGATTATGAATTAGATTAAAAAAATAAACTTCACAACATAAGAGTATTATATTTGAATAAGATTCAAATATTAAATTAATATGAATAAAATTCATATTATAAGGGAATTAATATAATGTATATAGATACATTATATTATAAAGTTATTGAATAAGATTCAAAATTAAACTATATAAGAAGAGAATAATATATTTGAATAAGATTCAAATATTAAATAATATGAATGAGATTCATATCAAAACTATAGATTCAAATTTAATAGGAATGAGATTCATATTTAAACTATATATATTAAGAGAGGGAAATGCATTTGGATAGGATTTAAATGTAATGTTAATTAAACCTATGTTATTTAATTAATTTATATTAATTAATATTTACTTATTTAATTAAGTTAAATTAAGTTAAATTAAATTTAACTTTGTTAGATTTTAACGTCTCATGGTTAAGGGGAGTTAAAAGTTGGTTAACGGAAGTTATTTTATAAATATAGCTTCCCCTCTAATTGAGAAAAAGAATAACGTGTTCTATATGTGGTGTGGATGGGTATTCTCTCTCAATTCTCAATACTTACAGAAGAGAAAAGTGTTCTTTGTTTTTGCTCTTCCCTTAATTATTCCAAAAAAAAAAAGATCCCATATAATCCAATCCTTGTCGGAGAATAGTGAGAAAGTCTGTATATTCTTGTTTTCTATGTAAAATGTATGTCGTAAATTGTTGTTTATTCTTATTTTCTCTATTTTTCCTGAATCTTTCAAACCAAATTACAAATGGCATCGTCATTAACATGTTTCTACATTGGGATTTAGTCCCTTCAATTGGTATCCGAGTCATATCGTATCTTTGTTTTTGGATTTAGAATAAAAAATAGTAGGAAAAGTGAGTTGTTTTCTGCATTTTGAGTGTGGGTTTTACAAAATCGACGTTTTGAAATTGTGGCATTTGATAGATAAAACTAACATGCAGCGGAAAAAAACAGAATCGATAAGCACTCAAATTATATTTAATTTGAGTTTTAAAAGCATGCAAAATAGATTTTCTGCTAAAGTAGGTTTTAAGAATATAATTACCTTTGATGCTTGCTTCTCTCCATGAATTTGAACTCCAAAACTTCAGTGGACCTCTACAAAGAACTTCTCTACTATCCTCTAACTTGGATTTGAGAAGTGGAACTCATAATTGGAGCTAAATATGTGAAGGGTTGGAGAGGGTTTGAGAGATAGAGAGAGGGTTTTAGATTTTCCAATAGCATAAAAAAAAAAATCAAAGCTGAGATTCAGTTTATTTATCAACTCTATTCATGTTAGGTGTTAATTGACACTTCAATTAACACTAAGCAAGTCGAAAATGTGGCTAATCTGGGTGAATGCACTCTAAATGAAGAAAAAACATGGAATTCTTTTTTTTTTTTTTTCAATTTTCAATTTTATAATTTCCATTTTTTTTCAAATCTGAATCTGAAATTTAATAAATGATATAATGTTTTATTTATTTAAATAATTAATTTAATTAATTAAATAAATAATAATTTAATATCAAATATTAAATTAATCAACCATCTAATTAAACATGAATCTTATTCATGTAATTTTAATATTTAAATCAACATTTAAATGTTTTAAACTCTCCAATTTTATTCAGTTTTCACAAAATTAAATGTATTAATTGTATCAAATACAACTAATTAAAACCCTAATTGAATTTGAACACTTTAAATTCAAAACCCTAATTTTGAATTTAAATATTTCAATTCCACTCAATTCACTAATCCAAAATATAATTTTACGAGTTAGTAAAGGGACCTTATGGACATACAGATCACGAGCTCCAACGATTTGAGATTAATTGGGTAAACTCTTTTAGACCAAATTAATCAATATTTGTTAACTACCAAGATACACCACTATAATTCGATAGTTGCACTCTCCTCATTGTAAATATATTTATGTCTATTTTAACCATAATCAGCATGTCGATCCTTCACAGGTCGTTCGTATTTACAACTAGGTCAAAATTATTGTTTTACCCTGTAAGTATATCTTGCTCCTTAAGCTCTCACTAATCTTCCATTGAACAATTTTGTTTATAGTCCAACTTATAAACCATGTCCCTCTCAATCATGAGAGAGTAGGACCCCATTATTCAAGACTAGTAATCAGTGCTTAAGAATAACCTATCTGCTAATCCCTAAGTTTGGTAGGAGTGAATTCCATCTTGCAGAACTATGTCCCCAGCTATCTATCCAGTCTTCTTCCAAAATGGGAGGTTTATTGAGCAGTATCAATAGACTACTTTCACATCAAAGGACAACCCTGAATAGGTAAGAGTTCATAGTTAACTCAGGATTAAGATGGAGTTACTTAGGTCATTGAATTTGAAATAATCAGTTTTAACAGTAAACGATAAAAGTGACCATTTTGAGGTCCGGTTTTTATGCTAATTCATTGCATAAGATGTCCCCACTCACATGTCTTCACATTAATTATTTTGGGATTACATCATTTGTATCTTTAGACAAAAATAGGCTGCATCCAATAGTGTCATGAGAATGTGATTATCTCATCCATATATATTTTGTTATGTCGCCACATAAAATTAGTATTCATAATATAGTCATGGATTTCTTTATTGGATTTTTGTAATATAATGCAATAATAATAATAATTTATTAAAAAAATATTCAATAATATTTTTGTTGATAAATAGAATATGTTAACAATATTTATGAACTGGGAGTTTAGGACATTTACAATTGAATTAGATTACTATTTTTACTTGATATGATCATATAAAGGTCGTGTCAATCGAAGGCAAGTGTTACTGACTGAAATCGGAGAAAAATGGAGAAAAACGGTGAAAATCAGTTAAGAAAACTCGTTTCTGTGCCAGAGCACCGAGCTAAGCGACGCGGTGCTACAGAATAAAAGTACATAGTGCTGCAATGCTGATCAAAGGCGGTGCACACCCCGATATTCAGACGTGGGCCTAGAATTCTGCCAAATGTGGGTTCAAGTTTTGGTGGTGTCGATTGTTTTATTCAACCATTTCCTTATTTTTTTTGTTTTGTTAATTAAATTAATGTAATTAGATTATTTTAATTTAGTTAATTATTTTAGGATGTCAAAATTTGGTCTACTTTTTTTTGTTAGTTTAAATTTTACATATGATGTGATTAAATTATATTTTTAATATATGTTGCATAATGTATTTATATAGTTTAAAAGTCCATCTTAGGATGAACATGTTTCATTCATTATATTTAATATAAGTATTATATTATATGGTTACATGATTAATTAAGTATACTCAATTAAGCATACTCATGTATCATACTAGAATATAATTGTTATATTATATAATAACATATTGATGATTTTCATTAGTTATAATATAAGTATTATATATATTTTTTTTTATGAAAATGGATGCATTAAACCTTACATTATTTTAGTTAATATAAGAGTTATATTTATAATGACATTAGAATGTATGATCATAGATTTTAATATTTCATTAAAATATAAGTGTTATATGTTTAATGAATTAAAAATTAAAATCTATATAATAAAGAATTACATACTGACAAAGTTTTAATTGAATTTTAAATGGTTTAAGATTTGGTAACTAAAACTTTATGTTGTTTTTCTAATATGATTAGAATTTCATAATCTTTTATTTTTCTTTTAATACGATTAAATTTAGAAAATAAAATATCAATTTATAAAATATTGACTATAAGGGACCTTTGTCTAAGAAAAGTTCTGTCAAGGATTGGGGTGTTTGAATTGATGGAAATGAAATACCCCTACTTAGGAACCGACTTGGAATGTGAATTAGTCAAAATTTAATAAGCATGAAATTATGTAGTTACTTTATTAAAGTGTTTGATAAACTACACCATATTGTTAAACTATCTAATATAAGTGTAATATTGGGCAAATTAACAATCATTTAGATTAAAAAAAAAAAAAAAGTTGAATTTACCTAAGTAAAAACTCTTGTTTTTAAAATACTTAGTGGAAGAAAAAAGATATATATGATATTGTAGGGATAAAACCCCTAACGCAGCGGCAGAAGAACCAAGACCCAACTCGAAATTAATCTAGATTCCAAAATACCAGTACACTGGTAAAACATACATGTTAAAGCATAGATAAAAAAAAAAAAAAAAAAAAAAAAAAAAAAAAAACTCAACCTATTGTAGAAACTAGGTTAAGCATGCTTTACATTTGGGAATTTAAGTTTAAGAGAGTAAAAAAAAACACTTACTTTCTTTGATGGCTCAGATGAAAAAGCCAATTTCTTCCTAAGATGTAATTCAAGAACATCTTCACTTGGGAACCTCCATATTTTATGAGAAATTGGGGTTAATGGTTTGTGGGAACTAATCTCAAAAAAGAGAAAAAAAAAATTGCTAGAATACTCATTTTCTTGAGAAAATTTTAGAGAGAGATTTTCTTCTTTTACTAATCACTCCTCTGTAAAACCCTCTTCTTCCCTCTCTAGATCTATTTAGACGAGATCTTAAATGTGGGTTGTGATTCACGTTCTTTTGACTTGGGAGTTATTATTATTTGATTTAAGAATTAAGTTAAATAAAATAATAATTAATTTAATTAATTAATTAATTGATTAATTAATAATTAATTAAATCTAATTTAATTAATAAATTCATTTAAATTATATTTAAATGAATATATCTCACATAATCTATATAATAAATTCAGTTGATTTAATTAAATCAAATCAAATCAAAATAAATAATTAATTAATTATCAAATTAAATATCAAATATTCAATTTAGCCTACATTTGAATCATATTTAGTTATATTTCTCTCATAACCTATAGTTTTAATGTGCATATGATACACATTAATATTAACCTCTAGTTTTAATATGAATCCAATTCATATTAAATTAATATTTGAACTCATTCAAATATTTAATTCTTTTATAAATTAGTTTTGAATCATATCCAAAATTAAATTTATATTATAAAGTTTAATTATAATATAAGCCTTATATTACAATGTGTCATTATACATTATACTATTTCCCTAAGTGAATTTGAACATCAAATTTTATTCAAGACATAATTACCTCAATACCTTTACGAGCTAAGAAGGGGATCTAATGGACATACAGATCAGAAGCTCCAATGATATGAGATTAATTGTCTAAACTCATTAAACACATTAATCAATATTCGTTAACTGCACTCTTCTCACTGTAGATATATTTCTGTGTCCACGGATATTGACCAATAATAGAAAATTAGTCCCTCACAAGTGTTCGTAACATCAAAAGGGTTAAAATTATGATTTTACCCCTGGATTCCTTCTTTATCGTTAAGTACTAGTACTCCTCTAATAAACAATCTTTTATGGTCCAACCTTTAAACAGAAACCCTCTCGGGTCAGTCAGAGGGTAGGCCCTTTTGTTCAAGTCCCGAAGATACAACTTAAGGGAATACTCATCTACTTACCCTATAGTCGGGAAGGAGTGAAATTCATCTTGTATTATTATGTTTCCAACTCCCTGTTCAATCTTGTCCCTAAAATGGTAGGCATATTGAGTTAGCAAACTGGCCACTCTCAACCATACAAATCAAAGGACAATCCCTCGTGAACTGGAGTTCATAATACACTCAGGATTAAGTCTAAGTTGCTTAGGACATCCTATTGAAATAGAAACCAAACTAGTCAATGAAGTTACATATAGTGATTACTATTTCGCGGTCCGGTCTTATGCACACTCATTGCATAGGATACTCCCACTTGTATATCACCTACATGTACACATTGGATCATTACTTTGTATCAAATACAAAGTTGGTCGTATCCATAGTGTTACCAGGATAAGGTACTCATCTTTATCCCTATACTATAGACCCTTTAAATTGTATCTTAAACATTAATCCTCGTATTTCTCCACATATAGTTTAAGACTCATAAGATAGCCTAGGATCTTAGTTTATTCTATTTAAGGTTATTAAGACAAAACGAATACAATACAGTCAATAACATAAATTGAAATAACACCGATAACTCTTTATTAATGATAGTAAATTTATTTAAATTTTTTATCTTCGAGTTTTAGGGTATACAACCTAATAGATATATCTATTTTTCCTACGTTCCCAAGTAATTCACAATGTGAGATTCATGTTTGGGATCAAGGTGTCCGTAGAAATGTCCCCCTATGGATGATGTTTTCATGGGCCAATATCAGAATGAATTAGAGAAAATATTTATAGTAAGTGGGAGAGAGATATGTGTCCACACATTCCATGGTCTCCATCATTAGTTAACATCGTGAGATTCATGCTTGGCCTCGTGACGCCCATAGGAGCGTCCCCCTATGGAAGGTATTTGCATGGGTCAATATCAGGATTGACTCTTGAAAAAGATAGGAATATAATTTTTGTTTTCAATATTGTCCTAAGGCAAACTTTTTGGGGCAAAATTATGAATTCCAAACTGATGGGTTACACTTACAAGAATTCATTAAGATGGTAAATGATATTCTCACCAAAATAATTGTGACTGAGTATTATAGAAATAAGAGTTACTCTAGTGTAATATTTGGTTGAGAACATCTCAATTCAGTAAAGGAGTAATTGACTGCCCTATGGTGGTTGTTATTCTAAATCAGTGAGGTATCATTGCAATTTTAAAATGAAAACGGGGTTCATTATTAATTTTCTAAATTTTGATTAGATTTGTCTTTTAAGAGCTATACAAGGTTTCTAATATAAATGATTTTGTTTGATTTAAGCAAAAAAAAAAAAATGTCAAATTCATTAATTTCCTTTTTTTCTGTTAGTAGTTTAATGGTAGATAATTATACAACTTGGAAAGAGAACATTAATTCAATCTTAGTGGTTAATAATATAAAGTTCATCTTATCCGAGGAATGTCCTCAGACCCCTGGTCCTATTGTCATACAAAATATTCGTGAGGCTTATGACAAGTGGAGGGAGGCTAATGAGATAACTTGAACCTATATCTTGGCAAGCATATTTGATGTCTTGGCCAAGAAGCTTGAAGTCATGCAGACTGCTCGTGTGATGATGAAGTCTCTGAATAAAATGTTTGTTCAACCTATGAACGAACATATTCACAATTCAAGAATTGAAGAGAGAACATCTGTTTGAGAACATGTTCTTAATATGATGGTCCACCCCAATTTTGCTCAAATGAATAAAGTCATCATAAATGAGATCCTAACTGAAAATAACGAGTCCAAAATGAATAAATCTGATTTATTTGTTTTAGGAACATGTTCAGTTGAGAATGATGACCCTGCCTGGATACTTGATTCTGGTGCCACTGACCATGTTTGTTCTTCATTTCAGGAATTTGATTCTTGGAAGTAGTTGGAGGAAGGAGAAATGGCCATGAAAGTTGGGACAAGGAAAATTGTATCAGCTGCTGCTATTGGAAGTGTAAAGTTATTCTTCAGCAAAAACAATAATTTTTTATTAGATAACATTTATTTGGTTCCTAAGATTAAGTGAAATCTTATATTAGTTTCTTGCTTAGTTGAACAGTTTTTCAGTATTTCATTTCTTATTGTTACAAAATCGACAATTAAAGAATACAAAAGAAAGTAAAAGGAATAGAAAAGATCGACACATAAATTTACATGGTTCACTAACAATATGTTAGCTACATCCACGGGGTAGAGGGAGAACATTTTATTAGAGAGAATGTTACAAAAAAAAATACTAAATTTGTCAAATAATGTCTATAGAGTTAGAGAGTTTATATAGTGCACTTTTCTAAAACCTAAATGGAGAAGGAAAATAATTAAATAATTAAATATATCAAATACAAATTCTAATTAGATTTAGGATTCAAGGCATTCCAATAAATCTCTACCTTGACTTGAAATCTCCTAAACCAATTCTGATTAGGATTCAAGGCATTTCAACAAATCTCCACCTTGACTTGAAATCTCATAAACCAATTCTGATTAGAGTTCAAGGCATTTCAACAAATCTCCACCTTGACTTGAATTCTTTCGTAGATAGCAGATGTATCAGATGCAACATAAAACACATTGCCAGACGTACTCAAACTTTTTCCTTATACATCAAAGTGTCCCATAAGGAACCACAAATACTTTAAAACATTCAGCACCAAACAATGAAGTACCTGATACAAACTTCTCCCTCAAACTCAAAGTGGTAGAATGACGAACAACTTGAGTTTGCAAAAAAAAAAAAAAAAAAAAAAATCCTAATCAAAACAACAGATCTGGATTGAAAACAGAAAACTCACAAATGTACCAAATGCAACATAAATATATTGTCAAACGTATTTAGACTTCTCCCTTAAACTCAATGTGGTAGAATGACGAACAGCTTGAGTTTGTGAAGAAAAAAATTCCGATCAAATTAGTAGATCTGGACTGGAAACAAAAAACTCACAGATGTACAAAATGCAACATAAATATATTACCAAACGTACTTGATATGAAATGTTTATGCGCAAGTGAACGTGGCCAAGTTATAATATATTAAAATGGCTTAAGAGGCCAAGAATCGTCCTCTAGGATCAAACAACCAGTAGTTACTTATATATTAAGAACTGTATTGATTTTAGCTAGGAGATTGGAAAGTCGAATTAAGTGATGTTTTGATTTAGTTGCGATAAAACAAGACAAACATATGTAAATTCAAAATTAAAAAGTGTTCTAGGGTGTTGGTTTTCATTACATATATCATTGAACAATACTTAGGTCAATCATGAAATTAAGCAATACCGTTTATTAAGTCTAGAAACTAAATTTTGAATTATTGTCTTTCGAAAACAATTCTTTCTCATGTAATTCTAAATGATAACTATCAACATGATATCAAATTAAAACCCATGGAATTGAACATTGTCATCATCAACTTTTACTACTCTCCTAACTATGCACATGAATAGACTTATAGTAATTTAATGTTCCAAGTTCGGTTAAACATGCAATCTACTGAATTGAACATTCAGTGTAGCATTTATTGATGGCCAATTATTATTAATCAAAAACAGTAACATTAAAAGATAAAGAGTCATGCAATTCCATAAAATTCCTAGTATTAATGAAAATCCATATGTAAATCCAAAAACACCCTAAAACAAGGAGTCTAACCATTCATCGTTGTTAAGAACATATTAATTGACAACATTCAAATAGAGAAAAACAAAGAATTAGAGGAAACCCCATCCAAAATGCTCCTCCTTTGGTGGAAATCGCCACTCTTCTCTCTGTTAGCATGTTGAGAAATTGAACGGTCTCCACAATCGGTCTTCACTCTCTACTCTTGAACAAGAACTCTATCTTTTTTGTCTCAAAATTAGATTTGAATGTCTTACAATTAGGTCAGAATCATTCACTCAATGTTTAGAGTCATTGAATTAATTAGAGGGTTAGAAATTTGGAACAAAATCCTTGCCAAAATTATTAAAATTTTCAAATAAGAAAAGCCAACGTCACAACGCTTCGACAAAGTGTTGCAATGATGCATCCTCAAATGCAGCTACTGCCTTCTTTCGCTAATCACCGTTGTGGCATTGCAATGCTACGACTAGTGTTGTTTGTGAAGGAACTCTTATCAAAGAGAACCTATGAGTGGAAGCAAGATTGTTCCAAATTCATTGTGACAGAATTACAAGCATTCACAAACATACAAACAAGTTATGCATTTCACAACAAATTACGGCATGCTTTAATAAATTAAATACAAAAGGAGCGAGATAGTTACCTTTGAAGAACTCTTCTTCTATTTTTCTTTCACTCTCGTGAAGAACTGGGACCAGTAACCTCTCGCTATCGCTGCAATCGTCTACTCAAATCTCTCGCTGTCGCTTAGCACACGAACAAGCAGCCTCTCGGACAACACAACTCAGTGACCTTGGTATTCTTGAAGTGAGAATCTAGGAGGTGTGGGCTCTGTTGGATTTGGTAGAGGGAAGGAGGAAACAAAGATCGCACTCAACGATCAAGCAAGTGGGAGAGTATAGAGTCTATCGTATAGACTTTGTGCTTGATTGTTTAGTAAAGGTACACGATAGTTTAGGAAATCAGGTGTGATCGTTTACACGATTGTTTAGTGAGGCTCGCTTAGGTGCACGATCACTTAGTAAAAGGCTACACGACTATTTAGACAAATTCACGTGCACACGATCATTTAGACAAACACTTTGAACTATTGTGTAATCTATCGTGAGCTAAACAATAGGCAGTGTACTCAAAAGATGTGATGCTTCGATTCTTTTCCAAAATGAAAAAAAATTCATTTTATCCTTTCAGTTATGAAAACTGAATACAACCTCCCACTTTCACGCACAGTTAAGGAGAAACCACCAATAGTTATCTCATAATTGTTTTAATTATAAATGAATATAATAACTAACTTATCATATTATATTTATAACCTATAGTTTTAATCTCACATCATATGCAACATTTAAACCATAGTTCTTTTCTTTTTTACTTGATATAAATCACATTTACATCAAATTCCTACAATTAATATATCTCATACATCATGTCAACTATATCATATATAATTAAACTAGTTTAATCATATCATATATAATCAAACTCTCTCTTGTCAATTTGAACACTTCAAATTGACCCAAAAACTAATTCTCAACCTGAATCCATTGAACAATTCAAGAGGATCTTATGAACATGTAGCTTGAAGCTCCAATGGTAAGTGAATAGCTGACTGAACTCTTTAGCCACGAGATCCACCATCTGTAAACTATTGGGCACTCCAATAAAGACTACCAACTGCACTCTTCTCACTACAGATATATTTTTGTGTCCATTGAATATAACCAGTCATCAGTACGATAACCTTCACAGATGCTCGTAAGTACAATTGGGCCAATTTACCATTTTGTCCCTGTAGTTACATCTAACTCCTTAAGTACCACTGATCCCCCTAATAAACAATATATCATAGTCCTACTATGAGTAGACACCTCTCGGGTCATGAGAAGGTGTGTGGCACCACATCGTTCAAGCCCTGGAATCAGCCCTTAAGGGAGCTTAGATCTGGTTTTTAGACTACTCTCCCAAGTATGCCTAAATGATGAATGATGCGCTCATAAGACAAGGTAATCGAATAAACCTGGTTGATGTAAGATTATTCTTATCTCTAGTAAACACTTGCTTACATTGCTTAATGCGACCAACCACTGTTATTTCTACCTGTCATCACATACCTCAGGAGAATCAAAAGATGATATTGCATAGTCCAACGCATGACCACCGACGCATGATAATAAACACATAACCTAAGACATGCATCACATATTGCGTTCACTATAATTTTAGTCATCAAGTCTGTGACAGTTAATTTTATGTCACCAAGTTTTTGCTGTCGTTGCTGGGGACTTGACATCTAATTGTTTGTTGAGTTTTATGTTTTTGCAGGCAACCTTTTTACCTTGGGAGTATTGTAGCTTGTGCGACCAAGTTGCAAAGAGTATTGAAGTGTAGGCGATTGATGCTTGATTTTATGCAGTGGAAATGTGGATGGTATGCGTTGATGAAATTGTGTTGTGCACTCAAATTTCCCCAGTGGAATCCAAGTGTAAATTCCTCTGAGTTTCCTGGTAAGTCTAGGGTCGAACACAGGGACTTCTGAAAATAGTTTGCGTTGGTAATTTTTATGAAGAGCTTTGCGGTAACCGGATAAATAAATAAAGTGTTGAGTTTGTTGTTTGATTGCATTGACAAGAAATAAATAAATAAATATGGCGGAGTTGAGAAAAGATAGTTGCATTGGTAGATGCAATGAGTATGCGATGAACGGGTTGAAAAGATCTTAAGCTAGCGTTAGTCAGGAATGCGTCAGACTTTACGATCATGTTACAACCATGCACAGCAAGTCATCTTCCAATGTAAATGCAATGCTCCTAAGTCTAGGACGCATGTGTTGAATGCAAAAGTATCCATAGAGCTTATCCCTAAGTCTCTACTCTTGTCCTATGTGATGATGCAAAATGCATGAAAGCAAGGTGACCGCATACAATCATATCCTAACTCTAGGATGCATGCGATGCGTTGATAACAAATAGTGCTCATTCCTAAGCTTATATCTCTTGATTATGTGTTCTAATCTGATTCTTCTGAGCCTAGATTCTAACCTGACTTTCCCAAGTCTAGATCCTGTTCTTAGACTACCCTCCCGAGTATCTCTAATGGACAAATGAAACATACATAATACAAGATAATCGCAAGAATGAAGATTCCTAGTTGTGCTAGCTAATTGCTTCTCAACCCATTGAACTGATTTAGCTACTCATGCGTGAATAATAGAGAGCGAACAAATATAGAGAAGAAAATTCCATTTTGATAAATGAGTTGAGTACAAAATGACAATGGAAGTTAAAGGTAGAGAGTCTGGTAGCAATACCTTGCTAACCGAGGCTTTTACATTGAAATCTCTATTCTGTTCTAAAGATGTTCCCACTTCTGCAGGCACCGGCCCTTTCACTGTCCTTGAAGCTTTCGGCACTCTCCCAAGCTTACCGGACGATCTACTGGCAAGTAACTTGTACAGCATATCTGGAAAGTAAAGATGGTGTTAATATTTGTACAACGTATCTAGAAAGTAACTTGTATGTGCTAAGGCCGTTAGCCATTAGTTCCTTCCATAACACAGAATTGTTTAAAACTGTCGTAACTCAAACTAAACGTTGACGTATTTCTCCAAAAGAAAATGCCCAACTTTGGCACCTTCGATTAGGGCACATCAATCTCAATAGGATTGAGAGATTGGTGAAGAATGGACTTCTAAGTGAGTTAGAAGAAAATTCTTTACCGATGTGCGAATCTTACCTTGAGGGTAAGATAACTAAACGACCTTTTACTGGAAAAGGTTATCGAGCCAAAGAGCCTCTTGTTAGTACATTCTGACCTTTGTGATCCTATGAACGTGCGAGCTCGAGGTGACTATGAGTATTTCATCAGTTTTACTGATGATTACTCTAGGTATGGGTATGTTTATCTTATGCAACAGATGTCTAAATCCTTTGAAAAGTTCAAAGAGTTCAAGGCTGAAGTTGAAAACACATCGGATAGATGGATTAAAAAACTTTGATCAGATTTAGGTGGAGAGTTTTTGGACGCGCAATTCTAGGACTATTTGATAGAACATGGAATCATTTCCCAACTCTCAGTGTCAGGTACACCTCAGAAAAATGGTGTAGAGGAGAGGAGGAATAGAACCTTGTTGGACATGGTTTGTTCGATGATGAGTTACGCTTCCTTACTGGACTCGTTTTGGGGTTTTACAGTGAAGACTGCGGTATACATACTCAACTTTGTTCCCTCCAAAAGTGTTACGAGAACACCTCTGGAGTTGTGGAACAAGCGTAAAGCTAGTTTACATCACTTCCACATTTGGGGTTGCCCTGCACATGTGCTTGAGGCAAATCCGGAACCACGGTCGAGTTTATGCCTCTTTGTAGGCTACCCCAAAGGTACATGAGAGGGTTATTTTTGTGATCCATTGGAAAATAGGGTGTTTGTTTCCACGAATGCTACTTTCCTGGAGGAGAATCATATTAGGGAGCACAATCCACAAAGTAAAGTCGTGTGGCATGAGCTTTCCAATGAAACTATTGAAACTTCAACAAGAGTTGTTGAAGAGCCTGCTTCATTAGCAAGAGTTGTTGGTGGTGGTTCATCTAATAGGTCGGTTGCACCTCAAGAGTTGAACCTCGACGTAGTGGGAGGGTTTTGAACTGACCCGTTCACGATCTGGATTTCACAGAAATCCTTGCTATTGTAATAGATGGCGATGTTGAGGATCCGTTAGCTTATCAGAAGGCCATGGATCTCAAGATGGAGTCAATGTACTTCAACTTAGTATGGGATCTTGTAGATCAGCCTGATGGGGTAAGACCTATAGGTTGTAAATGGATCTATAAGTGCAAACGGGGGCTGATGGGAAGGTGCAAACCTTCAAGGCTCGACTTGTGGCAAAGGGTTATACCTAGGTAGAGGGAGTCGACTATGAGGAGACTTTCTTGCTTATTGCCATGTTAAAGTCGATCTGCATCCTCATATCCATTATAGCTTATTATAATTATGAGATCTGGCAAATGGACATCAAGATGGCCTTTCTGAATGGCAATCTTGAGGAGACCATTTACATGGTGCAACCTAAGGGATACATATCCCATGGTCAAGAGCAAAAAGTTTGCAAGCTGAATTGGTCCATTTATGGGTTGAAACAGGAATCTAGATCTTGGAACATATGGTTTGATACTGGGATCAAGTCGTATGGCTTTGATCAGAATGTTGATGAACCTTGTGTCTACAAAAAGATCATTAATGCTTCAGTAGTCTTCTTAGTGTTGTATGTAGACGATATCCTACTCATTGGGAATGATGGAGGTCTACTAACTATAGTTAAGAACTGGCTAGCGACCCAATTCCAATTGAAAGAATTGGGAGAGGCTCAGTTTGTTCTGGGAATACAGATCTTTCGAGATTGTAAGAACAACGGGCTAGCACTGTCTCAGACATCGTACATTGACGAAATGTTACTCAAGTGTTCGATGTAGGACTTCAAGAGGGGCCTACTGCCATTTAGCCATGGAGTCTCTTTGTCTAAGGACATGTGTCCTAAGATGCCTCAAGAAGTTGAGGAGATGAGACGGGTCCCATATGCATCTGTCGTTGGCAGTTTGATGTACGCGATGCTTCATAGTCGTCCAAACATCTGCTATGTTGTAGGCATAGTAAGTAGGTATCAGTCTAACCTAGGCCAGGGTCACTGGATTGCAGTGAAGAACATCCTCAAGTATCTTTGGAAAACGAGGAACTAAATGCTCGTGTATGGATCTAGGGATTTGATCCTTACTGAATACACAGATTCTTACTTTTAGGCTGATAGGGACTCTCACAAGCTCGTCAAGGTCATTCTTTTCTCTTAACGAAAGAGCAATAGTGTGGCGAAACACTAAGTAGGGGTGCATCGCCGACTCCATTATAGAGGCGAAGTACGTAGTAGCTTGCGAAGCTGCTAAGGAGGCCATCTAGCTCAGGAAGTTCTTGATAGACGCAGCAAACATGGAGCCTAGGAGTCAAAGACACGACAAACACATAGAGTGGAAGTATCATTTGATCCACGAGATAGTGCATCGAGGGGACGTGGTCGTCACGAAGATCGCTTCGGAGCAATATGTTGCTGACCCGTTTATGAAAGCTCTCACGGCTACAGTGTTTAAGGGTCACCTTTAGAGCATGGGTCTATAGGATCGCTCATGGCTGGATTAGGGTAAGTGGGAAATTTTCTTGTATTGGGCTTTTATGCCCTAGTTTATTATTTTGTACTAGTTTTATGTACACCCCACTTCGCTTTAGGACAACTGCGAGACTGTTGAGGGGTTGATGCCCAAAAGACTCGTGTCTTGTAGTTTATAAATAGTTTGTACAAACGATTGTGATGTATAATATATGATATTTTACTTCACTTTTTGATTTGGCTCAGTTGTTTTTTTTATTTGCTTTACCACAAACCAATAAACATAAAATCCCTGGTTATCTGTATGTAACTTAAGCATGTATGTGGTGACATACAAGTTGATCATGTCTTAAGTGATAACCAAAATGGTCTGTAGTGTATGGATATAGGAGGGAAACCTTATCCTGGTAATGCTACGGATGCGGCCCGCTTTGTGGAACGGTCACAAGTTTGTGACTTGTTGATGACATGCAGAAATGCACATCATCTTAAGCCTTTTATTTAGAATTATGAGGGCTGTTAAGCAGAATATGTGGCAATTATGTTAGGAATTCATGAGAAAATGAGTGTGCGTCGATCAGAATTAAGAATCTCAACTAACCTACTATTATGCGTTATTATGCATTCAATTGTCTATTTTTGTAGCTAATGCAAGAAGTGGACGCAAACGCGAAAGCCGGGCTATCGCATAGATGACCAAATGTGGAGAAACTCTCTATCGGAAAGGCGAATGCATACGA
Organism: Benincasa hispida; assembly: GCF_027475165.1. Classification (NCBI taxonomy): domain Eukaryota; kingdom Viridiplantae; phylum Streptophyta; class Magnoliopsida; order Cucurbitales; family Cucurbitaceae; genus Benincasa; species Benincasa hispida. Next base: position 58,585,828 of record NC_143489.1, read on the forward strand.
TCAACACATGGGTGTTGCGGTAATCAACCGCATGCGTCCATCGCATGGGAGTTGCGATCTCAAGCGATTGCGGTCATCGTGAAGAAGTTGCAATAATCAAGTGAATGTGGTCATTTCAAGATTGCGGCTACACGATAAACCATAATAGTGGGATGACCGCAAGGTTGGTGGAATGGACACATCAACGCATATCTCGGGAAAATCAAAATATGATGTTGACATTTCACCTATAACGCTGTTAGCAGTAGAGATTCATCAAAGGACCAACACGCCATGAATGTCAGAATCATAGCAGGTCCATTAATGCTGTCAGCGATCCAAGCTCAATAAATAGAAGCCGATGAGCAGAATTTCATTGCATCCAGGGTTTTCACCCAAGGTTCCCTACCTTTAGGTGGATCCTTGTGATCCAGACGAACACGTTAGAAGAAAGCTTGAGAGTTCTTCATCTCCTTCATCCATTCCGAGTGACGACCGGAGACTTCGACGAAGTTAGATCTCAAGAGAGTCAGCTCCATTGCCCGATAGCCTTGACACACATCTGCTGGAAGCAAGACATTGCTTCCAGCTTGTCATTTCATTTTCTCTTTTCTTATATTGTATGTATTTGGATTAAGAAATTAATACATTGTGTGTTCAATGCATTTCTATGTTTTCTTCTATTTCATCTCCATCTTTATTTGCTTCTTTAACTTTCATTTCATCAATTAGTGAGATTGCTAGAGTACCACATACTTAATCACGCGACATAGGAATATGAAGCATGGAGCAAACCATCGGGAGGTGTGCATTGCGTGAGTGTGCGAGAAAACTTTATTTGCTTAGTGTGAAGCTGTAGCAACGTTTATCTATAAGCAGACGCAGTGCTTGTCTATGAGTAAAATTAGCAACAACTAACTGCCTGGGAGGGTAAGTGGTTGGTCGCATTAAGCAGTGTGAGCAAGTGTTCACTAGAGAAAGGAATAATCTTACGTCAACCAAGCTTTTGCGGTTATCTTGTCTTATATATGCATCCATCACACCTTTAGAGCTACTCAGGAGAGAGTCTAAAGAAAGAACCTAAGACTTGAGAGAGCTAGGTTAGAATCGATGCTTGGGAGAGCTAGATTAAGATTGCAAGAGCAAGAATGGAGACTTAGGAATAAGTTCCGTTTGCTAATATAAATCATGTGCATTTGCGGCGGGCGTGTATGGCATGAACGCAATAGCTTGCGTTGGCTGAGGTTGCCCTTACGATCACTCTTAAGGGTTGCAATGAAGACATCTTCACCATTTTATTTATTTTCCCATGCATTTACTTCGCGTCAACAGTTGCCGTGTCTCTACCTCTCATTCTTATTCTCATTGTCTTGTCTGTTAGTTAGGAGTAGGAGTAGTTTGTAGCTTACAACCCCCATCATTCTTTTATTCAACCGCCGTATAGCATTTAGTTACAAGTCTCTGAGTTCGACCTCGGATCACCCGAGAAACTTGCATTTGCGTTATACTTGGCGTGAGCACAAGAAAACTTATGACGGGAACGCATGGTCATCGCATACATTCGTTAACGCATACTTTCATTCCAACGCATGACCACCGACGCATGATAATCAATGCATACCTTAAGACATATATCGCATATTGCATTCATCTAATTTTAGTCATCAAGTCTTTAATGGCTAATTTTCGTCATCAAGTTTTTGGCGCCGTTGCGAGGGACTTGGCAGCTAATCGTTTGTTGAGTTTTGTGTCTCTACAGGAAACCTTTTTATCTTAGAAGTATTGCAGCCTGTGCGACCAAGCTGTAAACAATATTGAAGTGTAGGCGATGCACCAAAAGCCAATATTGACCCCAGGGTAGAAGGGCAATCAGTCGCATGAGCTGAAGGTAGTTCCAAGCACATGGCGGCCACATGCTCCTACCAATTGCCGGAAGTTCCAATGGTTAGGACGAGCTCCTTGAAGAAGTCAAGAGTAATCTTCTGCATGGGAGACTCTTTGTGGTGACAACACTTTAATTTCTCCAGGGACGTCTTCTACTCTATCTTTACCTTGCTTTCTTAGTTTAGTTTATTTTTATTTTCATTGTTATTTTGGATATGCGGTAGCTTCCTTGGTTATGGTGCATTTGCTCCTTTCAGGTGCGACAATAAGTCTCCTCAGTGCATAGTACAACGAAAGAATTTCCTCCATCCTTCAACGCATGGCTTCGATTGCGTGAATTCCAAAGCATGATCGCATGCGTTATTCCGCCTAAGGTCCTTTCTTGTTATCTTTTATGCATTATCCTTTTGAAATTCTATTTTCCCGATTGCGTTCCTTTGCGATGCATCTATGATGGTACATATAATTCACTGCATCTGCTAACTAAGCATCGCAAGGTGCTTCTTACTTTGAATAGCTTCTTCAAATTTTGAAATTCTTAAGTTTTATTGCGTGCAAACCTTTGCTCAAACATTTATTACTGCATTCTTGTTGATTTTGTTTTTAGCTTTGTGGTGAGAACGAAGCCAACCTCTAGGTTTGGGGGTGGCAGTGGTCTCAGAGAATTGCGTTTATTACATTGTGATCATTTCTATGAAAAAAAGAAAAAAATATATTTTGAGAATAACAACTCCACTGTCAATGCAATGGGGAAACCCATGTTGATAAGAGTTAAGTTGTGAAAGGCACTTGTGAGGATAAAAATAAAGTGTTTTGCTTTGTTATGTTTTGTATGGCTTATGCACACTACTGATGAAAGAATGATTGATGCTTTATATGCGCTCACAATAAAGACATTTTATGCGATACTACGTTCTAAGTGTATGCATTGATAGTGATAAGCTCGTAGTATGTAATGAAGTAGTGCGTGTCACAAGTTTTCTTGCGCTAAAACCAAGTATAATTCCAACGCAAGTTTCTCATAATGATCCGAGGTCGAACACGGGGATTGTTGTCATTAAATGCGATACTTATGTGATATATGCGACCGTTATAATAATGAACAAAGAATTTTGCTTTGTACAGAAATATAAATTGCGCTGAAAGTAAAAATGCGTTGATAAAGTAAATTCCTAAACTACTGTGATGCATGATACAGGGGTCGAGGACTTGCTGTGAAGTTGTACAAAAGAATCGATGAATGTGATGACAAGTCTTATGAATGAAGCAGAAAGAGAAAGACTAAAGAGTAAAAACATCGTAAGTTCGTCAATCGTGTTAAAGACGTAACTAAGGTTCCGCTTTCCCTTGGCGTACACCTTTCAGTGATCGGCCGCATTCCCATACGTCTATGGTGCAACAGAGATGAACGTAATGAATTCAAGGTTGTTTCCATCTCTGGAAATACTTCTCGCTCTAGTTAACGCATTCTTCCAACCTTCTCTCGATAGGTGGAATAACATCTTCATTTCTTCTCTCACAGGTGAAGATGTCGTCGAGCATGCTTTAGCTAAACTTAATTGATTCCTTGACACAGATTGACTCGCTTACTTAAATCTTGCTTTTTACCCCGGGGATTAAGAACACATCATGAGAAAATGGATGATAAATGTATGGAAAGAGACAGAGAAATGATAACGATGACGATGATAACATTTAGTTCTAAATTTAAGCTTTTGATACATGTTTGTAAATGAGAGATTAAAGAAAATGAACATCGAAGATGAATTAGAGAATAGAAACAAATACGGAAAGAGTGTCAACATCTTGACACAGATCTCGATCGGAGACTAGTGCTTGCCGGCGTATGAATGTGGTGGAAAAGAAAGCTTCCCTCTCAGGCTTGCTTTCCCAGTAGAATTGACCTTTTGCACAGAGCTTCAGCTTCGGGAATCGAAAGAATTCCTTGCTCGGAGACTCACTTTTCAGCCTTGTCTCATAGTTCTCCTGGAATTACTCTGTAAAGTCTCTTCAGACTAGCCTCTCTCTCCCCGTTTCAATATCTCTTTCAGTGAATATGAGGAAGCTATTTATAGACAAGTCCTTGGCTCTTTGAATTTGTGGTCCCTATTGTATAATTATGGTAATTCCTGCAATGGCGTAACAGAAAATTCCTTTCTGTTCCACGATCAATCTGTCAAAATTGCACAACAAAAAGCTATACACTTGTCAGAATCGTCCACGAATGTGTTGCTCTGCACATCTTTAATCTATCGTCGTAAGCGGTGTTTTTTTTTATTACCGCATGCAGTTGAAATGCGTTGATCGCTAAAGCTCTTGATCGATTGTTGCATGCGCCGTCATTGCATTGATCATCTCTTCGTTCTTGATTGATGGGTGCATGCGATGTAGATGCGTTGTACATTTTGTCTTCGAGCCATTAACGCATGCGGTGACCTATTTCCTGCTAAATAGAGACTGAAATATTCTATTTCGCCATCGCAATGGTGTTAGTGGATGCGTTTACGACATTTTATAATTTTCGTATTTCTCAACCAATTCTTATACTATCGACGCAACTCTCCTCTCTTTTTGCCGCAATATCTAAATAAAACAGCATAAATAACTTGTATTTCTACAAGTTATCACACCCCCAAATTTAGATATATGCTTGTCCTCAAGCATATCTTCAACTTAGGCAATTTCGCTCAATTCCTATCCTAACTTTGCGTCGACTGGCTTCACCGAATGCTCCACCTCTACAATATTATTTAACACAGCAATTTCCTTCTATCCTTTAACAATTCATCAACATGCTCTACTTTATTCTTTTATACAACAAACTCTACCCAAAAATTCCTTTCTTGTTTTGAGAAGAATGTTTACCTCTTCTTGCGAAAACAACTAGGTGCGTCTTTATGCGATGGTCTGGTTTGCGTCATCTTATTAGAGACTATTGATCATGGTTACACCCTTCGTTTCGGCTTGCTCCCACAGGTGTTATGCGAACATCCAACTACAGTTGTGCACCAATCTCAACTTCAACTCTTGATTTTCAGCCAAGTTTCACTTTGCTAGTCAGAGGAATTGTCTCTTATATTCTTATTTTCTCTTTTTTTTTTCTTTTCATATTGCGTCGATCTTGGAAACCTACCTTCGTTTTGACTTGCTCCCATGGGTGAAATGCGAACATCCAACTACGAGTAGGTTCCTTTCACGACTTAACTCTTATCAGATTGGGATTTTCCCTTACGCTGACATTGGAGTTTTTATGATTTTTTTTTTATAATGAACACATGTTCTTGATAATGACTGCATCCGCTTGATCGCATCTGCTCAGACCTTCTCCACCCCCAAATTTAGAGATGCAAGGTTCTCATTGCATTGTTTTGGACAGAAAAGACAAAACACTTAGTCAAAATTTTGAAAAGAAGGTTTAAGCAGAGTCTTGAAATAGAAAAGGTAAAGTAGTGTTATTGCTATGAATTGTCTAAGTGTTAGTCGGAAAGTGCAAAGTGTAAGAAATGTTGCTAAGGATATGCATACTACTCATCATGGCAATGCAATTAATAATGCAAAATAAAAGACAAGGAATATCGCAATAATTGACAAAGGATGATAAGTAAAGAGGCTAACGCATATGGAAAGAATAGTTACTCAGTTGTATTAAAATTAACTAAGTATACAAAGAATTACAATATCGCAACACAAAATTTAAGCATGTACAAAAAAATCAAGGTAGCTTCTATACATAAGAATAATGAAATGAATAAAATAAAAGAATGACCGCAACGAAAAATTGCAGATTTATTGATAATGTGGCACACCCCCAAATTTAGAGTTACGGCGGGGGCTCTGGAGGAGGATTCTATGGAGGAACTCGAGAAGCTTCTTCAAAATGCAGAGGTTGCTATAAATGCGGAGGCAACTGCTATAAATGCGGAGGCACCATGGGACCATATAAATAGGCTATCAAAAAGTTAAAGTACTCATGGTTGCACTCTGCCATTTATCTTTGGTTAAGGTGGATCGTGAAAATATTGCGTTGAATATTGATCAGCACCTGCCGCATCATCGCAATACTGCATTGAACCTCTGTGTGGCTCTCTTGTAACTCCGTTATTCTTTGGCAGAAAATTCTTATTGATGAGAGAGAAAAGAACGCATCTCCGCTAAGTTAGCAGCAAGGGTTGCGATGGAGGGATGCACCTGTGATGTTTCACCATCAACAGTTTGAGGTTGAGTAGAAGTGCCTTCACCCAAACCGTATGGGTCGTCAACATACGACGATGGAGAAGAAAAATGCGGTGGAGATAAAGGGAAGGAAGATGTTGCTGGGAATGCGTTAGGTGAATCGGGAGCAAGAAGAAGATTTGTAAAATGTTCCAGGAGTGGGGAAGATGTTCCATAGGTAGGCTTGAATGGCGAATAACTAAAGTTAAGGGGTCTAAGGGTATTTGGTCTTGTGTTGATTGCTCTTGGACTTTTTCCTTGCCTTTGTCATCTTTGCGCTGTTTCTTTGGCTTGGGTTGCTACGGCGCATTCAAATCGATAAGGAGTCGTTTAAGTGGAAGCTCGGGGCAATGAGAAGAGTCCTTGAGAAGCATTCTTAAGATCTTTGTGTTGATGAGACCATGGACTTATGACATTGGCTCCTCTTCAATACCTACATCCATTGAGAGACATAAGCTTGAAACCGTCCAAGGAAAGAAATACTAGCCTGTCACATGCCCCACAAAACCTCAAATTTTCTTTGCGATCAATTGACCCACGTCGGTCAGAATACCGCGCGCTATGCAGTATGCGACGATTATTTGATCCCTTGAATCTGTTTTGTCATGCGATGTAGGGATGAGTCACCTTTTCACCAAGTAAACCCAAAGGTGTGCTTCCGGAAGCAGTTTGTTGGATGCAAGTGTTTTAATGCCTTTCAAAGATACCGACCACTGAGTGTCCGATTGCGTTAATATTCTTAACGAATCCTCCATTGTTCTTCTTGGGGATCATCAATAATTTTGTTACCCGACACATCCGAGATGTCCTTCATCTTATATAATTCATTGATGTCCCTTGCGTTGAATGGCACTGTACACCCTTTCATGATCACCACATCTTTGGTGCCATGAAGTCGTCCATTGTAAAAAGCTCTCACTACCATTGAAATTATGATAGATGGGCACTAGCAGAATGTTTCCCACCAATGCTCCAGCACAACATTTGTAATTAAATCTGATAGTGGCGTTGATGCAAGAAAGAACCGCATTTCCATCATCATGTCATCATTTTCCTTCTTCTTTGATGGGCGCCCTTTGGTCAACGCAAGCTCACTACTTTCAACTTTTGCTTTGCCCTTATCTTGTGCCAATGCAAGGCGGGACCTTTATCTTTGGTTGTGCTCCCGTTCCTTGCACTGATCTTCTTCTTCCCTTCTCCACTCTGCAATTTCTTTTCTTTTCTTCTCTCTAATGCACTGTACGTTTGCTTTGCACCGTTTCTCATTCTCTTCCTTCTTCTTCTTTTCTTCTTCTTCTTCTTCTTCTTCTCTCATTTCTCTTTCAAATTGCTCTCAGCAATATACGTTGTTCATCGTCGAGCGTTTTTCTTTCTTCTTCTGCCGAAATTGCATTGTTACTGCACACTTCCTCATCTTGGAGTTTTCTTCTTAAATTTCCTTCTGCGATGATTTGTTGCGCTTGTAACAACTTTTCTTGTTTTTCCTCTTCTTCTCTTCTTCTCCTTTCCTTCTCTTCTGCTAGACTTTGGCAAAATTGTGAGTCGCTTGTTGACCCTTATGGTGCATTCTCCTTGCGACACCGCATTAGAAGGGTAATGTCTGCATCCTCTCGGTCTTCAGTCGCAACCATCCTGATATGCATTGATGCCTCTAGAGGTTGCGCTAATTCTTTTTCGTGTTGTGACATCCCCTCTTCCACCCTTGCGGTGGTGGATTCTCCGTCGACATTTGGGCTTTCAGCTCTCTTCCTCTTTTATTTCTTCTTTAGGCGCTTCTCTTCTCGCATGCGCTCTCTCTTTTTACTCGATTTATTTCCTTCTTTTCCTTCTTTGGCTGGGCTTCTTCATCTTCTTCTACCCTCTTCTCCTTGCTTTTTCTTTTCTTCTTCCTTTTAGCCATTTTCGGCAGCTTCTTCACTTCCACCTCCTTCAAAGCGACCCAGATAGGTCCCTCATAGGATTCTGTTTGAACAGTTTCCTTAGGTTCCGAAATGTCTAGGGCGCTTCTTCGTGAAGCTTCTGCCATCTCCTCCTCCAAAGGCAAGGGCTGATTAACAACTCCAACTTCGGGTAGCCTTCCTTCCTCATCCATGTTGCTCAGGATGCTCCTAAACACTTCCTTGTCATATTTTCTCTTCTTTTCGCTTTCTGATGACAGTGCTAGGAGTGGGGCACTCTCCGTGCTCGGCCCTCTCGGATTTGGAGTGGTTTGGCTACAAAAGGTTTTCGCCGAGGTTTTCCGGCGATTCTTGGAATAGGCTTCGGCTGGGCGGCGAGACGGTGGCTTGCTGCGAGAAACACCGCCTCCCGTGCGGTGACTTAGGCTGGGGAAGGTGATGAAGGTAGGGAAGATGAATGTGAGGACTGTTCGGCCATGGTTCCGGTGAGTGATAGAGTTAGGAAAGTTCTTAGAAGTTAGGAAGAAATTTCGAAGGTTGGGTATGCAGAGGATTCGCTTAGGGTTTTCTTTTATGCAAAAGATTCAAATAGACTTCCTCAAATGAAGGAGGAGGGAAGTTATAGGTTGGGCCTTGATGAACCCAATATAAATTCTACGTGGCAGGCCTTGAGATACTCAAAAAGCCTACCCCCCGCGCTCCTCGCATTTATGAATTAGCAGAAAAGGACGTCCTTTCATCTGTTAAGTCATCATTTCCTTGGAAGCCTAAGCGATTGGACTACTCTCTCGCAAAAAGAATTTGTCTTTTATGTTTTATTCGGACAGGTGCAAAGTTAAAGATTAACGCATTGCATCTGTTACCGCAAATGCATATTTGCAAAGGACAGGCAACACGCATGTATTAGCGTAACACACCCCTCAACTCAGCGCATTTATGGAGGAGGGCGCACGGTATTTCTACTAGCGCAACACTACCTCGACATAGTGTGTTTTCGCTAAGGACGTGTGTAGAATACATACATGCGTAACACACCCCTCAGCGCAATGCATTTGAGGAAGATGGACGCAAAGTGTATCTTGTCAGCCCAAGATGCACCCATCATCGCAATGCATACCAAATGTTTATTAAAGTTTATTATTTATTTTTATATACATTATTTATTTTTATTTTTTCATCAACAACGCAAGTCGCTAAGACTTTGCGGTGTTCATTTTATTTTGGTCAATCATTCACAGAGACTTAAGAACAACGCAACTAATGCAAAAAAGTAAGTAAATTGAACAAGGCACAGAAATAACGCAATTGAATTAAATTGAAAGTAAATTCATAAAGTAGTAAAGGTTAAATTTAGTAAACAATAAATAACTCAATGTAGAAAACAGTAAAGGAAAGTTGTAAAGAAAGCAATTAAACATAGATTCTAGAGATGTGAATTGAAAGAAATTTCTCACGATTACCGCAATCCACACCCCTGCAGGCGATCAAGCTTGCCTGCACAATGTCATCAAGGACATTGTTCCTTCCCATGAGATCCCGAGGCTTCTAAGTTACTTGGCAGCATTCTCGGTGTTCTGTTGCAAAGCTCAGCTACTAATTGCTCGACTTGGATCTCCAAGTTCCTTATTGAAGACGCCTACAACTGCTTGACAACATCATTTTTCTCAATATACTGTTTCAGCAGGGACTCCAATGATGATGAATTTACAGAGGTGTTCGATGAGGACGGTTGGTTATGCAGTTGCCTTTGATGACTCTAATTTTGATTCTGGTGAAAAGATGGAGGATTTCCTCGATTCCCTGAATTGTTGTTCTAATGATTAATTTGGCCCCCCTGGTTGTGATTCCCTCCCCAACCAAAGTTATGGTGATGCCGCCAACCTGGATTGTAAGTGTTGCTGTAAGGATTGTTTTGGATAGCAAACACTGACTGTAGGTTCGATGGGCAAATCTTTGCAGTATGGCCCTCTCCGCATTGGACGCAACTTATCTCGGCCACTTGTGCCGGCGCATTGGGTTGCGCTGAACTTTGAGAGAGGGCACCTTGATTAATTGCCTCGTTTGTAGAAGAGAGGTCATCGCGGCCATTTTTGTGGCTAGGGTTGTCATTGTATCTGCTGGTACAATGGCGTTATCAGTTCTTCTTCTCTCGGGGCCTCTTCCCCCATACCCATCATCAACCTAGTCATTCGTGTTACTCGAAATGCGATCAAGGATGACCTTGGCTTCCATGTAGGTCTTATCCATAAATCCTTCCGCTGTGGAGGCATCAGCAACGGCTTACGTTGATCGATTCAGGCCATTATAAAAAGTTTCCATCAGAATGCAATCTGGAATCCCAATATGCGGACAATTTTTCACCAATCTTCTGAAATGCACCCAGGCGGTGCTTAGAGTCTCGTTATCCATCTGCTCAAAATTCAGCACATCCTTTCATCTCCTTGCGTTGACGGTTGGAGGGAAGAATTTTTTCATGTACCATTCCACCAACTGGTCCCATGATGTGATTTCATTTGGCTCCAACGAATGAGCCCATCTCTTTGCCTCATCCCTTAGTGTGCATGGGAAGAGATAAATTCTAATTCCTTCAGGGTTGATGCCAGGGATGGAGAAAGTGTTGCACATCTCCACAAAGCTGGTCAGATGGGCGTGCGGGTCTTCATCTTGTAGACCTCCAAATTGCCCCGCATTTTGTATCATCTGGAGCATGACTGGCTTCATTTCAAATCGTGCATGCGAGGTCGAACATGGGGATTATTGTCGTTAAATGCGATACTTATGTGATACATGGGACTGGTTATAATAATGAATAAAGAATTTTGGTTTGTACAGAAATATAAATTGCATTGAAAGTAAAAATGCGTTGATAAAGTAAATTCCTAAACTACTGTGATGCATGATATAGGGGTCGAGGACTGGCTGTGAAGTTGTATAAAAGAATCGATAAATGCGATGGCAAATCTTATGAATGAAGAGAAAGAGTAAAGAGTAAAAACATCGCAAGTTCGTCAATCGCGTTAAGGACGCAACTAAGGTTCCACTTTCCCTTGACGTACACCTTTCAGTGATCGACCGCGTTCCCATACGTCTATGGTGAAACAGAGATGAACGTGATGAATGCAAGGTTGTTTTCATCTCTGGAAATACTTCTCGCTTTATTTAACGCATTCTTCCAACCTTCTCTCGATAGGTGGAATAACATTTTCACTTCTGCTCTCATAGGTGAAGATGTCGTCGAACATGCTTTAGCTAAAATTAATTGATTCCTTGACATAGATTGACTCACTCGCTTAATTCTCGCTTTTTACCCCGAGGATTAAGAACACATCATGGAGAAAATGGATGATAAATGTATGGAAAGAGACAGAGAGATGATAACGATGACGATGATAACATTTAATTCTAAATTTAAGCGTTTGATACATGTTTGTGAATGAGAAAATAAAGAAGATGAACACAGAAGATGAATTAGAGAATAGAAACAAATACAGAAAGAGTGTCAACGTCTTGACACAGATCATGATTGGAGACTTATGCTTGCCGGCGTATGAATGTGGTGGAGAGGAAAGCTTCCTTCTCAGGCTTGCTTTCCTAGTGGAATTGACCTTTTGCACAAAGCTTCAACTTTGGGAATCGGAAGAATTCTTTGCTTGGAGACTCACTTTTCTGCCTTGTCTCATAGTTCTCCCGGATTTACTCTATAAAGTCTCTTCAGACCAGCCTCTCTCTCCCCATTTCAGTATCTCTTTTAGCGAATATGAGGAAGCTATTTATAGACAAGCCTTGGCTCTTTGAATTTGTGGTCCCCATTGTATAATTATGGTAATTCCTACAATGGCGTAACAGAAGATTCCTTTCTGTTCCACGATCAATCCGTCAGAATTGCACAACAAAAAACTGTACACTTGTCAGAATCATCTGCGAATGCGTTGCTCTTCACATCTTCGATCTATCGCCGCATGCGATGTTGTTTTTTATTACCGCATGCAGTTGAAATGCGTTGATCCCTAAAGCCATTGATCGATTGTCGTATGCATCGTCATTGCGTTGATCATCTCTTCTGATGGAACATGGGACATACGCAGTAGAATTAGGATCTAATTACAGTCTAATTGCTTTTAATTAAAAAGAAACTAGCATGCAAATCAAGGGGAAAACAGTAAATCAATAGGATAGGATACAACTTTTGTTGCTCCCAAAAACTGCTTTTTCTCACTGAATCTCGACTTGAACTCTTTCAGACCACCACTAGAGTTGACCTACTATCCTTTAGACTCAGAACTGGATTGTGGGACTCGGTGGATGAAGAAAACAAGAGAGAGAAAGAGATGGAGAAAATAAGATGGAATTTTGGTTTTGGGTTTTCCCCTTTTTTAGCCCAATTTTAAAAAACAATTTGCCAAAATTGGCAAAACATTTTTCATTCAAAATGAAAACCCATTTTATAGAAAAAACCATGCAACAATTGCATGAACCAAATCCATAAAAACTCAATACCTATAATCCACTATCTTAGTGGGCTTAATGTCTCCACAATAAGCCAACACCTAGCTCACTATTTTGTTAGTGGAATTATCCAACAAAAGTTTGGATTTTCCCACTAACTTTAGTCAAAGGGCAAAATAGTCATTTGGTCAAAGTCAAACTTTGACCAAAAGTCAACATTTTGACTTTTTATTATTTTTTTCGTGTTGACTAATTTTGACCTCCCAGGCATGAATCGGCATTCATTTTCTCGAAATTCAAATCACATTTAAATATAAGGTCGGTCAAAGTTTGACTTTTCAAAGTCAAAAGTCAACTCTTTGACTTTTTACACCTTTGACCATTTCCATTATTTTCGAGCTTCCGAATATGAACATATTCATATTCTTGATATTTAAATCACATTTAAATATTAAAGTTGTATCTCTAAACTGAAAAACCCGACCACTATATCACATATACTTGTCAATTTCTCTCTCTTCACCTAATTCAAACAATTTGAATTATTCTATCATACTGTTCGAAGTTTATTCATATTAATCATCATGGGCTCCAACGATTCGAGATTAGCTAGCTAAACTCTTTAAACGGAGCTAATCAACATTTGTTAACTAACGGGTCATTCTGATAACTTGTAGAAATACAAGTTATTTATGTTGCCTTATTTAGATATTGCAGCCAAAAGAGAGAAAATATGCGTCGATTGTATGAAAATTAGCTAAGAAATACTATAATTATAAATTATCGCAAATGCACCCACTAAGACAATTAAGATGGTAGAAAAGGATATTTCAAGTCTGTTTTGCAGGAAACCAAGTCACCGCTTGCGATCAAGGCTCAAAGAGAAATTGAACAACGCATCTCTGTCGCATTGCGCCCGTCAAATCAATACTGAAGAGACAATCAACGCAATGTGACAGTCGATCCAGAGCTAAACTTCAACCGCATACAGTAATAAAAACAACACCGCATGCGGACACATGATCGAAAGATGCAAATGAGCAACGCAAATGCGGAGGATTGTAACACGTGTATAACTAACCGTTGTTCATATTCGATGGATTGATTGCATAACAGAAGGAATATTTATTCCACCATTTTCGGACTTTTCATAACAATAAAGTGGGGATCACATAATTCAGAGAGTCAAAGGCTTCAGCCTATAAATACCCTCAAAGAATTCACTGAAAGATATACTTGATACGGGGGATAATTGATACGAGGCTATTGAGAGAGAGCTGATCTGAGTGCTGATTAGAGGAAATTCGGGAAGAGAAGAGACAAGGCCGAGAGGTGAGTCTCAGTGCAATTCTTCCAAATCCCCATTATGAAGCTCTATACTTAGATCCCTTCTACCGGTTGAGTAAGCCTGAGAGGGAAGTTCATCCTTCCATTCACAAGTAACTTAATCTGTGCTAAAGAAATAAATATGTTTAGCTAAAGCATGCTAGACGACATCTTCACCTGTGAGAGCAGAAGTGAAGATGCCATTCTGATCTGTCGAGAGAAGGTTAGAAGAATGCGTTAACTAAAGTGATAAGAACTTCTAGAGATGGAAGCAACCTTGCATTCACTACGTTTTACCCTGTTTCACCATAGAGATGTGGGAACGTGGTCGATCACCGAGAGATGTATGCCAAGGGAAAAATGGAACCGTACTTATGCTTTTAACGCAATTAAGAAACTTGCATTGCTTATATTAATTATCCTTTCTCTTTCTGTTTCACACATAAGCCTTGTCACCACATAACACGATCTTTGTATAATCTTCACAGTCAGTCTCACCCTCGGTATCTTGTATCATGTAACCTATATCTTGTATCATCATAGCTTAGGTATATTTTATCGCACTTTACTTTCATCGCAATTTACTTTATTACCGCATTTTTATCGCTTATCTTTACTTTACTGCACAATTTACTTTATCGCATGTACAAACAACACCTATTTATAAATTGAAAAACCCCCGGTCGCATATATCACAAATATAACGCAATCAACCTAAAACAATCCCTGTGTTCGACCTCGGATCACACCGAGAAACTTTCAGTGGAATTATACTTGGTTCCAACGCAAGGAAACTTGTGACAACGCATAGTATACTACAAGATTCTCATTTATAACGCATATCTAGAAGTAGTATCGCATAAAGAAAAAAATTCATCATTCATCCATGCGTTGTATGGCATAAGATTAGAATACATTGTATCTCGCATCCTTGCTTGCATCATTGTATTGTTTATGATGATAAAGACTTAAAATATGCTGTGTCAAGTTTATGGTGTCGTTGCCAGGGAACTGGTAATGGGGACATGGACTTGTATCATACATTACACATCATTATAGTTTATGCCGTGTCACATTCCACTACAGTCCTGTAGTTGCACTCCCCTCACTATTGATATATTTGTGTCCATTTGATATAACCATGATTAGTAAGCTAATCCTTCAAAGATTATTCGTAATCTCAGCTGGGTCATAAAAACTGTTTTACCCCCAAGACTACATCTTGTTCCTTAAGTTCCACTGATCCTCTAATGAACAATTGGTTTAAGGTCCAACCTATAAACCGAATCCCTCTCGGGCCAAGGAGAGGGTGGGGCCCCTTTTTCAAGACCTGGATTTAGTACTAAAGGGAACAACCTATCTACTATCCCTATAATGGGTAGGAGTGAATTCCGTCTTGCACCCTATGTTCCCAGCTATCCACCCGATCTTACCCCTGAAATCGGAGGCTTATTGCGCCAGCGATGATGAGCTGCCCTCACCTATGCAGATTTAAGGATAATTCTGAGTGAACAAGAGTTCATAGTTAGCTCAGGATTAAGATTAAGTTACCTAGGTCATCAATTAACGAAATAGTCAGTTTTATACATAAAACGACATTTAGAACGTAAAAAGTGACTATTTTATGGTTCATTCTTATGCAAACTCATTGCATAGAATGCCCCCACTCACATATCTCTATATGAATGATTTAGGATCACATCGTTTGTACTAAGTACAAAGTGGGCCGCATCTATAGTGTCCCCAGAATAAGGTGCCTAACCTTATTCATATACTATAGACCATTTTGGCTATATATTTGAACTTGATCCACATTTATGTCACTACATAAAGTTCAAACTACATTAAATAGCCTCAGGACCTTAGTTTATTGGATTCAAGATTACAATTTCAATAACAACTTTATCGAAAAACAAAATAGAATATGTTTAATTAATTTACAAACTACGAGTTTTAGGACATAAAATCCAACATCTTCGTTATTGATTGATGGGCGCATGTGATGTAAAGGCGTTGTACATTTTGTCTTCGAGCCATTAACGTATGCGGTGACCTATTTCCTGCAAAACAGACTGAAACATTCTATTTCGCCATCGCAATGGTGTTAATGGATGCGTTTACGACATTTCATAATTTTTGTATTTCTCAGCCAATACTTATACTATCGACGCAACTTTCTTCTCTTTTTGCCGCAATATCTAAATAAAATAGCATAAATAACTTATATTTCTACAAGTTATCAACATTTACCTGTAGTTGGATGTTCGCATGACACATGTGGTGGCAAGCCAAAATGAAGGTAAGTCGCTAGGATCAATGCATAAGCGCAACTCCTCTATCCGATGCAAGCAAAATTAAGCAAGACAAGAGTTGAATTGAATATGGAACGCAACCGAAGTTGGATGCCTGCATGACACACATGGGGGTAAGCCAAAACGAAGAGCGTAACCAGGTTCAACGCTGCATTCCTAAAGAATTGCAAATTTTTGAAGTGTTTTGAACGAACGCATTCTCAAAAGCTAAATGCAAAGTTGCGGAGAATGAATAAAAAGTTTTTGAGCAAAGGCTTGCCGGATCTAAACTTAGGAAGGATCTTTTTGAAGAAGCAGCTGAAGTAGAGCAGAGCATTGCGGCGATGGTTAGAGGTATGAGTAAATTATACTCTGAGAGGCTGGACATTACAAAGGAAAGCCTGACGATGAGTTAGAATTTCTTGAGTATAACGCATGCTTGAGGACAAGCATGATTCTAAGTTTAGGGGTGTGATGACATGCAGAAATGCACGTCATCTTAGGCCTTTTATTTAGAATTATGAAGGCTGGTAAGCAGAATATGCAGCAATTATGTTAGGAATTCATGAGAAAATGAGTTTGCGTCGTTCAGCATTAAGAATCTCGGCTAACCTACTATTATGCGTTATTATGCATTCAATTATCTATTTTTATAGCTAACGCAGGAAGTGGACGCAAACGCGGAAGCCGGGTTATCGCACAGACGACCGCATGCGGAGAAACTCTCCATCGAAAAGGCGAACGCATATGATCAACGCATGGTGTTGCACTAATCAACCGCATGCGTCCATCGCATGGATGTTGCGATCGTCAAGCGATTGCGGTCATCGTGTAGAAGTTGCGGTAATCAAGTGAATGCGGTCATTTCAAGATTGCGGCTACTCGATAAACCATAATAGTGGGATGACCGCAAGGTCTTTGGAATGGATGCATCAACGCATATCTCGGACAAATCAAAATATGATGTTGACATTTCACCTACCACGTCGTTAGCAGCAAAGATTCAGAAAAGAACCAGCGCGCCGCGAATGTCAGAATCATAGCAGATCCATTAATGTTGTCGGTGATCCAAACTCTATAAATAGAAGTCGATGAGAAGAATTTCATTGCATCCAGGGTTCTCACCCAAGGTTCCCTACCTTCAGGTGGATCCTTGTGATCCAGAAGAACACGTTAGAAGAAAGCTTGAGAGTTCTTCATCTTCTTCATCCATTCCAAGTGACGATCGAAGCCTTCGACGGAGTTAGATCTCGAGAGAGTCAGCTCCACCGCCCATCCATAGCACCACCGGCAGCCTTGAAACACATCCGCTGGAAGCAAGATATTGCTTCCAGCTTGTCATTTCATTTTCTCTTCTTTTCTTATATTGTATTGTATTACATTTTGGATTAAGAAATTAATACATTGTGTGTTCAATGCATTTCTATGTTTTCTTCGATTTCATCTTTATCTTTCTTTGCTTAGCATCCTTAACTTTCATTGCATCACTTAGTGAGATTGCTAGAGTATCACATACATAATCATGCGGCGTAGGAATATGAAGCATGGAGCAAACCACTGGGAGGTGTGCGTTGCGTGAGTGTGCGAGAAATCTTTATTTGCTTAGTGTGAAGCTGTAGCAATGCTTGTCTATAAGTGGACGTAGTGCTTGTCTATGAGTAAAATCAGTAACAACTAACTGCCTGGTTGGGTAAGTGGTTGGTCGCATTAAGCAGTGTGAGCAAGTGTTCACGAGAGATAGGAATAATCTTATGTCAACCAAGCTTTTGCAGTTACCTTGTCTTATGTATGCATCTATCACACCTTTAGAGCTACTCGGGAGAGAGTCTAAAGAAAGAATCTAGGACTTGAGAGAGCTAGGTTAGAATTGATGCTCGGGAGAGCTAGATTAAGATTCCATAAGCAAGAATGAAGACTTAGGAATAAGTTCTGTTTGCTAGTAAAAATCACGTGCATGTGCGGCAGGTGTGTATGGCATGAACGTAATAGCTTGCGTTGGCTGAGGTTGCCCTTGTGGTCATTCTTAAAGGTTGCAATGAAGACATCTTCACCATTTTATCTATTTTCCCATGCATTTACTTCGCATCAACAGTTGCAGTGTCTCTACCTCTCATTCTTATTCTCATTGCGTTGTCTGTTAGTTACGAGTAGGAGTAGTTTGTAGCTTACAACCCCCATCATTCTTTTATTCAACCGTCGCATACACATTATCACATAGCATTTAGTTACAAGTCCATGAGTTTGACCTCAAATCACCTGAGAAATTTACATTCGCATTATACTTGGCATGAGCGCAAGAAAACTTGTGACGGGAATGCATGGTCATCGCATACATTCGTTAACGCATACTTTCATTCCAACGCATGACCACCGACACATGATAATCAATGCATACCTTAAGACATGCATCACATATTGTGTTCATCTAATTTTAGTCATCAAGTCTTTGACGGCTAATTTTCGTCATCACTTGTCACAGATGGTCTGATCCTGATCATTCGTGTAGGGGACATGCAAGTGGGGGCTGATGACATAATTTTTATTGCTTCTATTTTAAGCACACGCACTACAATATATGATTCATGATACAAGTCCATAAACTTGTAAGCACATAATGTGTGTAATGTAATGCGATACTACTTCTAGATGTATGTGTTATTAATGGAATGCTTGTAGTATGCTATGTGTTGTCACAAGTTTTCTTGCGTTGAAACCAAGTATAATTTCACCGCAAGTTTCTCGGAGTGATCCGAGATCGAACACAGGGATTGCGCAGTTAATGCATTACGTTCGTGATATATGCGACCGGGGGTTTTTCAATTAATAAAAGGTGTGTGTGTACAGGTATTTAAAATTGTGGTAAAGTAAAATATATGGTAAAGTAAAATATGCGGTAAAGTAAAGTTGCGATAATAAAATAAAATGCAATAAAAGTAAACCTAAGCTAATATGATACAAGATACTAGATACTAATACATGATACTGAGATTGAGACTAACTGTGAAGTTTATACAAAGGGTTGTGTTATGCGGTGGCAAGTCTTTATGAATGAGACAGAAATAGAACGGGTAATTACTATAAACATTGCAAGTTCATTAATTGCGTTAAAGATATAACTACGGTTCCGCTTTCCCTTGGCGTACACCTCTCGGTGATCGGCTGCATTCCCACATCTCTGTGGTGAAACAAGGATGAACATAATAAATGCAAGGTTGCTTCCATCTCTGGAAGTACTTTTCGCTTTAGTTAACGTATTTTTCTAACCTTCTCTCGACAGGCAGAATGGCATCTTCACTTCTGCTCTCAAAGGTGAAGATGCCGTCTAGCATGCTTTAGCTAAACATATTTATTTCTTTAGCACAGATTAATTTACTTGTTTAATTCATTCTAATTACCAAGGAATTAAGAAAACATCATGGAGAAAGCGATTAATGGAGGAACGGAAATAGACAGAAAGATGGAGATGAAAATGATCATGACATTCAATATTAATATTTAGCGTCTGATACATGGTGTGAATGATAGAGATTAAGAAAATGAATAGAATTGACGATAAGAGATAGAAACAAATATAGAAAAGTTCCAATGTATTGACACAGATCTTGACGGTGGATGTGCTTGTCGGCGAATGGAGTGAATGAAAGGAAGAGCTTCCCTCTTAGGCTTGCTTGTCCGGTAGGAGTGACCTTGGTACAGAGCTTCACGACGGGGATTGAAAGGATTTACCCTGAGACTCACCTCTCAACCTTGTCTCTTAAATCTTCTCGGATCTTCTCCGATCAGCACTTAGACCAGTCTTTCTCTCAATATACAAATATCAAAATATGCCCGTATCAATTATATTTTGCAATGGAATTTCAGAGGCTATTTATAGGCTCAGCTTTGACTTTCTGACTTGTGGACCTCACTTTATTGTTATGGAAATTCTGGAAATGGTGGAATGAATATTCCTTCTGTTACGTGATCAATCCCTTCAGAAATGCACAACGGTCAACTGTACATTTGTTTGAATCCTCCGTAATTGCGTTGGTTTTTTTGCATCTTCGATTGTTTGTCCGCATGCGGTGTTGTTTTTTATTACTTCTCTTTTGCATCTTCGATGGTTTCCTGCAAAGCAGAGTAGAAATCTCCTTTTCTTCCATCTTAATGATGTTAGCGTGTGTAATTGTGATATTTCATAATTATTGTATTTCGAAGCTAATTTTCATACAATTGGCACATGTTTATTCTCTTTTGGTCGCAATATCTAGATAAGGCAGTATAAATAACTTGTATTTCTACAAGTTATCACACCCCCAAATTTAGATATATGCTTGTCCTCAAGCAGATCTTCTACTAAGGCAATAAAGCTTAATTCCTATCCTATATTTTTCTGTCGATTGGTTGCTCCGAATGTTACACTTAGGCACATTACTTGATATCACAATTTCCTTCTATCCTTCCTAATTCTGAACAAAGCCCTACTTTATTTTCTATATAACAAAATTCTGCTAAAAAATCTTTTCTAATTTTTTTAAAATAGAATTTTTATCTCTTCTTGTCAAAACAACTTGATATATCTACATACAGTTGTCAAACTTTACGTTATTTATTAGAGACTGTTGGTCATGGTTACACTCTTCGTTTTGGCTTGTTCCCACGGGTGTCATTCGAACATCCAACTACGGTTGTGTGCCAATTTCAACTTTAACTCATGATAATCAGAGGAGTTGTCTCTTGCATTTATTTTTCTTTTCTATTTCATATTGCGTTGATCTTGGAAACCCACCTTCGTTTTGGCTTGCTCCTACGAGTGTCATACGAACATCCAACTACAAGCAGGCTTCTTTCACAACTAAATTCTTTTCAAGTTGGGAACATTTTTAAAGATTTCCCTTGCACTGACATTGGAGTTTTGTATGAAAATTTTATTTTATTTTTTTTTTGGTAATGAAAATTAACGCATTTTCTTAAATACTGCATATTCTAATCTTATCTGCTCAGACCTTCCCCACCCCCAAATTTAAAGATGAGCAAGGTCCTCATTGCGTTGTTTGGATAGACTAAACAAACACTTAGAATAAAATTTCAAAAAGAAGGTTTGAGCAGAACTTTGAAAGACAAAATGTAAAGTACTGCTAAACTAAGAATTAACTAAGTGTTAGTCAGAATTTACAAAGTATGGGAAATGTTTCTAAGTATAAACATATTATACATCATAGCAACGCAATGAAGAACACAAAAGTAAAAGATTCAGAACATCGCACGTATTGACAAAGGATGATAAAGAAAAAGGCACAGGAAAAAATGGAATGAATATGTACTCATTGTATTGAGTATACAACTAATTATAAATTAACGCAATATAAAATTTGTGTCTGTACAAGAATCAAAGAATTGATATGTCATCGTTTGAATTTGATTCAGACGTGTGCATGATAAAAATTAACGTAGTGCTTTTATTAACGCAAGTACATTTTTGCTGAGGACGGGCAACAACGCATGCACCCCCGCAACACACCCCTTAACTAAACAAATTTCTGGAGGATACCTTAACATAATGTATTCGGCTAAGGACGGGCAAAGGACATATACGCGCGCAACATACCCCTCAACGTAATGCATTTGGGTGTAGTGGACACAAGGTGTCTCTTGTTAACACACTATGCACCCATCATCGCGTTACATACCCGTTTCTAATTTTCTGTTTAATTCATTAGAAATGCAAGTCGAAAAAACTTTATGGTATTTCATGTTTCATCCAATCATTCACAAAAATTAAAGAACAGTGCCACTAATGTATACACTAAAAGGATTAAACATGACATGGAAATTAAATTAACGAGAATTACAAAAAGCAGTAAAGGCTAATTCTCAAAAGCAGTAAATACATGATTTAGAAAGTAGTCAAAGAAAACTGTAAAGAACGCAAGTAAACATGGATAAGGATGCTGATTGAAAGAAGTTCTCAAAATTACCGCAATCGCTTCCCCCACAAACGGTTTACTCCTGCTTGCCCAAGTCAATGGTGTCCATGCATCGCTTGAAGTCGCCTCCATAGTAAGGCTTAATCCGTTGACCATTAACTTTAAACGCGTTGCTCTCGTCTAAAGTTGTTAGTTCCACTGCTCCGTGAGGAAAGATAGTCTTGATTTTGAACGGTCCAGACTATCGAGATTTCAACTTTCCTTGGAACAATCACAAAATACCCGTTGACCTTCGGTGAATGCCCGATCGTTTATGCGGTCGTCATGCCATTTCTTGGTTTTCTCCTTATAGATCTTGGCATTTTCATAAGAATCCCTTCGCCATTTGACCAACTGATTTAATTGCAGCTTTTAGACTTTCCCCGTACTGGCTAAATCATACTTCAGCTTTTTACATGCCCACATCGCCTTATGTTCCAATTCGAGTGGCAGATGACAAGCTTTTCCAAAAACTAGGGCATATAGGGACATGTCAATTGGTGTTTTATAGGCATTCCTGTATGCCACAGTGCTTCATCAAACTTGGGTGACCAATACTTCCTGGAAGTATTGACCTTCTCCAAGATGGTTTTGATCTCTTTGTTAGAAATCTCCGCCTGTTCATTAATCTGTGGGTGATACACAGTTGCAACTCGATGGCTGACGTTAAATTTCGTCAACAGGTTGGCAATTATGCGATTGATAAAGTGAGAGCCTTCATCGCTGATTAAGGCTTGTGGCGTCCCACATCGAGTAAAAATGTTCTTCTTCAGAAACTTCGCCACTGTGGCCGCATCATTCTTGGCACATGCGATAGCCTCAACCCATTTTGATCATAATCAACTACAATCAGGATATAATGATGACCTTCTGATGGTGGAAACAGGCCCATGAAGTCAATTCCCCAAACATCAAATAATTCCATTTCTAAGATTGATGTTAATGGCATTTCATTTCTTTTTGACATATTTCCCGTTCTCTGACATCTGTCGCATTGTACAACGTAAGCTTGGGCATCCTTGAACAACATTGGCCAGAAATAGCCACATTGTAAAACCTTTTCGACAGTCTGCTGCCCCCCAAAGTGTCCTTCGTAAGAGGACTCATGACACATCTCCAGAATGTGCTTGACTTCGTGCTCGAGAACGAATCGACGTAATATGTGATCAGGACCAAGTCGATATAGGAATGGGTCATCTCAGAAATAAAATTTGACATCATGTCTTAGCTTCTTCTTTTGCTGGTAAGTATAGTCATCTGGTATTTGACCGCAAACAATGAAATTCACCGTGTCCGCATACCAGGGAACATTAATGCCTACTGCCATCAGCAGCTCATCAAGGAATCTTTCTTCAATATCTTTTTTTTTCCCTTAAACCTCGTAATTCTCCAATCTAGACAAATGATCTGTGACTTGGTTCTCGGTGCCCTTCCGGTCTTTGATCTCTAGGTCAAACTCTTGTAGTAGCAACACCCACCGTATAAGCCTTGGTTTTGCATCCTTCTTTGTCATCAAATACTTGATCACAGAATGATTCGTATACACCACAACGTTTGTTCCGATTAAGTACTGTCAGAATTTCTCCAGTGCAAACACCACTGCGAGCATTTCATTCTCTTTGGTTGTATAGTTCTCATGCGCATCATTCAATGTTTTACTCGTATAATAAATAGGATGAAATACCTTGTCCTTGCGATGACTTAATACTGTGCCCACAACATATCCGCTAGCATCGCACATCAACGCAAATGGTTGCATCCAATCTGGTGCAATCAAAATAGGTGTGGAGATGAGCACATCTTTCAATGTGTTGAATACTTTGGTGCATGCGTCATCAAAGTTATATTCTCGGTCAGCTTCAAGGAGTGTACTTAGGGGCCTTGCGATCTGGGAGAAGTTGTGAACAAATCTTCTATAAAACCCAACATGTCCTAGAAAGCTCCTAAGTGTTTTGATGTTCACTGGTGGGGGTAGCTTGGAAATTGCATCGATCTTTGCCTAATCAACTTCCAATCCTGCTTTAGAGATTTTGTGACCCAGAACTATTCCTTCTTCCATCATAAAGTGGCATTTTTCCCAGTTTAGAACAAGATTTGTTGCCACACATCTCTTCAAGACTTTTTCAAGGTTAGATAGACAGGAGTCATAATTGTTGCCGAAGACTGAAAAATTGTCCATGAATACTTCGACTGACTCCTCCAAGTAATCTGAGAATATTGCCATCATGCATCGTTGAAAAGTGCCTGACGCATTGTAGAGTCCAAATAGCATGCGATGGAATGCGAACGTGCGAAAGGGGCATGTGAAAGTTATCTTATCTTGGTCCTCCGTCGCAATTGCTATTTGGTTGTACCCTGAATAGCCATCAAGAAAACAAAAGAATTCATTCCCCACAAGTCTGTCTAGCATCTGATCAATGAACGGGAGTGGAAAGTGGTCCTTTTTAGTGGCCAAGTTTAACTTGTGATAATCTAGGCAAATTCTCCACTCCGTAGTAATTCTTATGGGAATTAATTCATTCTTGTCATTAGTGACAACTATCATCCTCCCTTTCTTTGGAACACACTGCACTGGGCTCACCCAGCTGCTATCAGATATCGGGTAGATGACACCTGCGTCCAGCCACTTCACTATTTCCTTCTTCACGACCTCCCTCATGGCAAGGTTCAAGCGACGTTGCCTTTCTACTGATTCAGTCTTTCCTTCTTCCAAACGAATCTTGTGCATACAATATGAAGGACTAATTCCTCGAATGTTTGCCAAGGTCCATCCTAAGGCCTTTGTGTTACTCTTTAGGATCTGTATGAGCACATCTTCTTTTTCCTTACTCAGCGATGCGGAAATGATAACCGGTAATGTGTCGTTACTTCCTAAGTAAGTATACTTAAGGTGCACGGGCAACGGCTTTAACTCTAGCACAGGTGGTTCTTCCAGAGATGGCTTAATGCACTGTGAAGTTCGTTTAAACAACTTGAGTGGTTCAAAGTTTGCTTCCACATAAATTGTGGCGCAGTCCTCCTATAATATTGCGCCGATTTCAAAATTTTCTTCCTTCAACTCCTTTAAAGGCTCGTGCCAAGGTTCTTCCCGCAGTTCCTCAATATACTGGCAATTCTCCATATCATTTGGGTACTTCAACGCATTGAAAACGTTGAACTTTACTTCTTGATCGTCGACCCTGATGGTCAGTTCTTCTTTTTGCACATCGATCAGTGCTCGCCCTGTTGCTAGAAATGGGAAGATAAACTTGTCCACTTGCACGAGTACATCTTCTATGTTGCCCTCAGGATGCGTTATCGATCTATCGGCCAACTGTAATGTGATCGTCGTTGGTCTTGCGTTGTCGATATCCAACTTCTTAAAGATCAATAAGGGCATTAAATTTATGCTCGCCCCTAAATCCTACAGCGCGTTCCCAACCTTCTTCCCCCTATTGTGCAAGGCAATGTGAAACTCCCAAGATCCTTCATTTTAGTGGGGATGTTGTTTTGAAACAGTGCGCTGCATTCATACATTAATGCAACTGTTTCATTTTCCCTAATCTTTCTTTTATTAGCCAGGATGTCCTTGAGAAATTTTACATAACTTGACATCTGCTCTAGTGCTTCTATTAAGGAGATACTAATGTGTAGCTATCAGAGAACGTCCAGAAACCTCTTAAATTGTTTGCTATTATCCTTCTTCTTCAGCCTGGAGGGAAAGGTAGAGGATCCCACATTTCTTCTTGTTTAGTTGGCTATTTGCTGAGGTCCTGTTTTTGTCGTGTTTCATTATTTGGAGGTTGCGTTGATTGAGAATTCAAATCTTGAGGAGCTTCATCTTTTGTAGGTGAAATTACATCTAAACTGGTACTTTTTCCACACTTAGTTGATTGGTCATCATCAACCGGTAGACTACTGGTGTTGTTGTCGCATCTGATACTGATGGCATAGGGGCTGTTGTTCTGCCACTTCTCAATGTCACTGTATGGCATTGTTCTTTACCTCGCTGCCCCATTGTTCCTACATTGATGTGCCGCATACCAGGCGCTTTCTTCTTTAATTCCCTTATAAGCTGATCTATCTGCTCTTCTAATTCTTTAAGGGAGTCAGCTTGTGACTGTCTCATTGCCTCGCTCTTTTCAATGTAATGCTTTAGCGATGTCTCCAGAGTCGAGGTGCTGCAAGAGGTATCATATAAGAACAGTTGGTCACAGGGTGGTATACCTTGAGAATTACTTCAATTACAGTCCGGAGTAATGAAGACTGGAGAGTTGCCTCTATCCCCTTGATAACTGTTCTGATAGAAACTATGACTCCCCTGGTTGTGATTCCCATCCCAACTTGAAGTTGGGTGATCCTGCCAACCAGGGTTATAGATGTTGCCAAATAATTCATCATAGACATAATATACGGGTTGTTGATTCCATGGGCAAACTTCTATTGGATGTCCCTCTCCACATTGGGCGTAATTCATTTCGGCCACATGAGTCACCGTATTAACTTCTGATCCTTGAGAAAGTGTTCTTTGTTGGTTAGCCACCGTCTGGAGTAGTGAGGTCACTGTGGTCATTTGATCGACCAGTGCGCTCATTGTATCAGTTAACACATCGACACCTTCTACTCTTTCTTGCTCTATACCTCCTACTTCGAGCCCGGTATCAATCCAATCATCAGAATGTCGCGAGATGCGATCCAAGATATTCTTTGCTTCCGTATATGATATGTTCATTAATCCTCCTACTGCGGAGGCATCGACAACTACTTCCGTTGATTGATCTAAGCCATTGTAAAAGGTTTCCATCATAATGCTATTGGGAATCCCGATATGCGGACAACTCTTTACTAACTGTCGGAATCGCACCCAGGTGGTGCTCAAGGTTTCATAACCCTTTTGCTCAAAATTCAACACCTCCCTTCATCTCCTTGCGTTGATGGCTAGAGGGAAGAATCTGTTCATGAACCTATCAACCAACTGTTCCCATGCTTTAATCTCATTCGGCACTAGTGATTAAGCCCACCTCTTTGCTTCATCCTACAATGTGTATGGGAAAAGATATAACCTAAGTCTTTCTTGAGTCACATCAATTATGGAGAATGCACTGCACATGTCTACAAAATTTGTCAAATGCGCATTGGGTCTTCTACTTGTAATCCTCCAAATTGACCCATATTCTGAATCATCTGCAGCATAATTGGTCTGATTTCAAAGCTTACATTCTCCTTAACCATAATCGTGAAATTCCTGGTGAGAAGTTGTAAAAATCCGGCACCATATAGTCTCTCATTGGAACATTGCGGTCAGCAACAAGAAATATAGAATCTTGCGCTGGCCAATTTTTCCTTTGATTCCCTGCGGGAGCTTTGTTATTATTAGCCATACTTCTCCACCACTTGATTCGGCCCTGATGTTCTTGTGCGTGAATAATACACTTGATCTCTGGGTCCACTTAGAATCTCTAGATCACTCAAGCACTCTTAAGCCGTCAGACTGCTCTTCGCGTTGAACAGCCAGTACAAAGAGATCTGTCCTGCAAAATACCATAAACATGCTCAAACAATAAAACGTTAACCAATCCCTGGCAACGGCGCCATAAACTTGACAACATAAAATTTATCTTCTTATGTCTTATACAATGCATGGATGAATAGAATGCAAGATACAAGTCCATGTCCATGTTACCAGTTCCCCGGCAACGGTGCCATAAACTTACTAGAGGAATGCAAATTGTATGCGATGCATAGATGATGTGCTACAAGCTCATGTTGCCATAAACTTGTAATGCTGAATTTATGCGATGATATGCACGCACGGTTCAAGTCCAATGTTATGCACTAATGACCTGACTTGACTTAATTTATGCAATACTACTTCTAGATATGCGTTAGTAATAGATGTTCTTGTAGTATGCTATATGTTGTCACAAGTTTCCTTGCGTTGGAACCAAGTATAATTCCACCGCAAGTTTCTCGGTGTGATCCGAGGTCGAATACAGGGATTGTTTGAGGTTATTGCGTTATGTTTATGATATATGCGACCAGGTTTTTCAATCTTTAAAAGTATAGTTTGTGCAAGTATATAAAAAATGCGATAATAAAATGAAGTACAGTAAACCTAAGCTAAGATGGTACAAGATACAGGCGTCATGTCACAAGATACTGAGGTTAAGGCTGGTTGTGAAGATTATACATAGATCATGTAATGCAATGGCAAGTCTTATGTACGAAGCAAAAAGAGAAAGATAACTAGTATAAACATCGCAAATTCCTTAACTGCGTTAAAGTGATAAAGACGTTTCCATTTTTCCCTTAGCGTACACCTCTCAGTGATTGGCCACGTTCCCACATCTCTATGGTGAAACAGGGACAAACGTAAAGAATACAAGGTTGCTTCCATCTCTAGAAGTACTACTCGCTTTAGTTAACGAATTATTCTAAACTTCTCTTGACAGATCAGAATGGCATCTTCACTTCTGCTCTCACAAGTGAAGATGCCGTCTAGCATGCCTTAGCTAAACGTAGTTATCTCTTTAACACCAATTAAGTACTTGTTTAATTCATATTAACTACCAGGGGATTAAGAACACTTCATGAAGAAAGCGATAAACGGAGGAATGGAAATAGATAGAGAAGTGGGAATGAAAGCGATCAAGACATTCAATATATCTATTTACCGTATATCGCCACCATATCGTACTTCTTGTACGCATGCATTATCCTCTCTGTAGGGTACATACGCTGTGTAATAGCAAACAGAGCTTATCTCTAAATTCCTCATTCTTGCTTATGCGATCCAATCCACTCTCGAGTCTTAGATTTAGATTTTAGACTACTCTCTCAAGTATGCCTAAATGTTGAATGATGCGCTCATAAGACAAGGTAACCACATAAACTTGACTGACGTAAGATTATTCCAATCTCTAGTGAACATTAGCTTACAAACTTAATGCGACCAACCACTTACCCTCCTGGGCAGTTAGTTGTTGCTAACTTTACTCATAGACAAACGTTGCGTTCGCCTATAGATAGGCATTGTTACAGCTTCACACTAAGCAAATAAGGTTTTCCCACAACATTCACGCAACGCACACCTTCCGGTGGTTTGCTACATGCTTCATATTCCTATGTCGCATGATTAAGTATGTGATACTCTAACAGTCTCACTAAGTGATGCAATGAAGATTAAGGATACTAAGTAATGAAGATGGAGATGGAATTGAAGGAAATATAGAAATGCATTGAACACACGATGTATTCATTTCTTAATCCAAAATGTAATACAATACAATATAAGAAAATAAGAGAAAATGAAAGAACCAGCTGGAAGCAATGTCTTCCTTCCAGAAGATGTGTGTCAAGGCTGCTGGTGGTGCCATGGATGGGCTGTGGAGCTGACTCTCTTGGGATCTAACTCCGACGAAGGCTTTGGTTATCACTCATAATGGATGAAGGAGATGAAGAACTCTCAAGCTTTCTTCTCACGCATTAGTCTAGATCATAAGGATCCACCCGAAGGTAGGGAACCTTGGATGAAAACCCTGGATCCTAACCTTGGGTGAAAACCTTGGATGATTTGAAATTCTGCTCATTGGGCTCTATTTATAAAGCTTGATCGCCGACAACATTAATGGACCTGCTCTAATTCTAACATTCGTGGCGCGTTGGTCCTTTTCTGAATATCTGTTGCTAATGACGTGGTAGGTGAAATGTCAACATCATTTTTTATTTTCCTGAGATATGCGTTGATGCTTCCATTCCACCAACCTTGCATTCATCCCTCTATTATGGTTATCATCGTGTAGTCGCAATCTTGCAATGACCGCATTTTCTTGATTACCACAACTTCTACATAATGATCGTAGTCGCTTGACGATCATAACTCCTATGCGATGGATGCATGCGATCGATTATCGCATCACCCATGCGTTGATCGTATGTGTTCGCCTTTGCGATGGAGAATTTCTCCGCATGCGGTCGTTTATGTGATAGCCCGACTTCTGCGTCTGCGTCCACTTTTTGCGTTAACTACAAAGATAGAGAATTTAACGCATAATAACGCATAATAGTGGGTTAGCTAAGATTCTTAATGCTGAACTATGCAAACTCATTTTCTCATGAATTCCTAACATAATTGATGCATATTTTGCTTAACAACCTTCATAATTCTAAATAAAAGGCCTAAGATGACATGCATTTCTGCATGTCATCAATAATGTTGACACATTTCCTTCACCCACTTACTATGAACTACTTTCCCCATTCACCTTTTTATTGACCCATGCAAATACTTTTCGAATGGAGTAGTTGCGATAAAAGCGACATGAAGTCGAGTATAGATCTCACGGTGTGAACTCTTGAGGATGTGAGAGCTAATAACTATATATCAAATATATTGTTAATCTCCCACTGAAGTGTTCTAAATGATTGGTAGAAAAACCTAACTTTTAAACAACCTAAGTCTATATCATTTTTATCAAAGTATGACATTTATATTTGGATATAACCCTATGATATCTAAGTGTTTAAACCAGTTTTTAAACCTCACACCGCTCACGTAAGCTCATAAAATTAGTTAACAACATTCAATTATTTTGGTCATAATCCCCAGGTAGGAGGTGTTACGAAAATCGTCAACTTAAGTACCCCTACCTTAGACAGGTTTATGAACCGATTTGAGTTTGTAACCAAATTTTATAAGGTAACAATCTATAGTTAAAACTAGTTGTTAACCTAAGTGAGCATACTGTGTATTTTTGTTATGGATTTTAAAGTCTAATTTCTGTTTATAACAACTTACAAAAAATTAGACATACTAAACATCCACAACATACATCAAAGGCATTTAATATAACATTTATATTAAAAGAAACTCTATACATGCATACTATATATTATAACAATTTATAACATACTTTTAATGCATGTAACATGCTCCCTATGGTGGAATTTTAAATCTACATGACATACTGTATGCATATATAAGATTTATTTAATTATAACATACATCACATGCATAAAAAATTAAACACATACTGATATGGGTTCAATTTTGGCATTTTTTAAGCAAACAAAAGCCTAAGTAATACAAAAAAAAAAGGTAACAGCTCCAAACAGCTTCCAGACCACTTGAACAGCTCCAAATCAGGCCAAAAGCTTGAACCGGATGTGAATCACTTGAACCGGACCAATCAAAACAATTTTGAAAGTGAATCGAGTCAAGTTTGAAGAAAACCGATTAAACCAGACAATCCTTGAAAAAACCGGTTCAAGGATCTCGCTTGGGTAAACCGGATCTCGCTAATGGACCAAGATCTCGCTTGGTTTGAACAGAATCTCATTCCATGTTGAAATCTCGCTCAAACTTGATCTCTCGCTACTGGTTGAAATCTTGTTCAAAACTTGATCTCTTACTGACTCGTTGAAATCTCGCTCAAACCATCAGAATAATCTCGCTCGAATTTGATTCAAAATCTCGTTTGAACTTGAAATCTCACTGGGAATTCCATCAGAATCTCGCTCTAAATAGAAATCTCGCTAAAACTCGATTCAAAATCTCGCTTGAACTCGAAATTCTAATAGAATCACGCTCCAACTAGAAATCTCGCTCAAACTTGATTCAAAATCTACCTTGAACCCGACATATCGTTCAAACTTGGTCCAATCTACCTTGAAATTCAAACAGTAGCTGAAGAACTAGAAATCTGAAACTTGGCTTTCTTCACTTCTTTCTTCAATTACATCCTAATTTCAACTCCTAATGACTCCATATGAATTACAGACTCTTAAACACACTTTAAGGCCCATCAAACAAGAGCCAATTACAAGAGAAACAACATAATTCAAAGGACTCAAATGTCAAAACACTGGAAAAACCATATCAGTACTATTTCATGCAGTTCATGAAAAAACACCCACCAAACTCAAATTAACAATAGCTAAGCGCTTAAATCATGCTCTGATACCAATTGAAGGAGTAATAAAACATGCAATGGAAGATTTCGAAATCAATAAGTAGTTAAACTACATTTAATTTGAGTTTTAAGCATGTTGTTCATATGATATTCATAAAAGGGTTTGAAACACATATTACCTTTGAAGATTTCCTCCACAAATTTAGCTGAAATCCATCAAGATAGAGCTTGAATCTTCAAGAGGACTACCACCGAGATCTTCTCCACTATGCTCAAGCTGGAACGTATGGTGGAAACACTTAAATCAAGTTGAATTAATGAAGAACAAGTGAGGGATGTGTAGGATTTTCAGGTTTTCACTTCAACAAGTAAAACTCATATTGCATTATGATCTTCCTGCATGGAGCTTCTATATATAGGTAGAATTCATGCAAATAAATAGGGTTACATGGAGGGCAACTCCTCTTTGAAGATCATTACAAGTTTAATTGGAATTTGGTGATAATCCATCAACATATAGTTGGTGGATTTTTCCCAAAACATGGAAAAATCCACTAACTTTGAAAATGATTTCAAAAAATAATTTTATTTAATTATTTAAATTAGTTTTATAAAATCAATTCAAATATAATTAATTTAAATAAAACTAATTTTAATTAATTTTTTAATTAAACTTTTTAATTAAAAAATAATATTAATTTAATATCTTAATATTAAATTAATAAAATATCAATTTCACCAATAAATCAATTTTATATTTAAATCATAATTTAAATATTAATTAATTTTTCAATTTCATTTAATTTCGATTAAATTAAACGTTTTTAATTGTATCATATAGAATCAATCGAAAACCCTAAAATTGAATTTGAACATTTCAAATTCATAATCCTAATTTCATACATCAATACTCAATTTGTTATTTCAATTTAAGAGCTAGTAGAGGGACCTAATGGACCTACAGATCATGAGCTCCAACGATCTGTAATTAATTCGTTAAAACTCTTTAATGGAATTAATTACTATTCGTTAACTAGTAAGACACACCACTATAGCTTGATAGTTGCATACTCCTCACTGTAGATATATTTCTTTCCATATAAACCATAATCAGTAAGTCGATCATCCACAGGTCATTCGTAATTACAGCGGGGTCAAAATTACCGTTTTACCACTATAAATACATCTTATTTCTAAAGTTCTCATTGACCCTCTAATCAACAATTAGATTCAAAATACTACTTATGAATCATGTCCCTCTCTATCATGAGAAAGCAGGGCCCCCGATTGTTCAAGACTTGGAATCAGCACTTAAGAGAAACCTATCTACTAACCCTAAAATGGGTAGAAGTGAATTTCATCTCACAGGGCTATGTCTCCAGCTATTCATCAGGTCTTATCCCCAAAATGGAAGGCTTATTAAGTAGTGTTGTTGGACTACTCTCACCCATGCATATCAAAGGATAATCCCGAATAAATAGGAGTTCATAACTAGCTCAGGATTAAGATCGAGTTATCCTAGATTACTTAAGTATGAAATAGTCAGTTTTAACAGTAAACAGTCGTTATAAAGAAAAGTGACTATTTTGTGGTTCAGTTTATATGCAAACTCATTGCATAGGATGCCCCCACTCATATGTCTCTACATGAATGATCTGTGGATCACATCATTTATATTACCTATACAAAATGGACCGCATCTAATAGTGTTACTAGGATGAGATACCCAATTTTATCCATATACTTATAGACCATTTAGGCTATATACTATTAACTTGATCCTGTTTATGTCACCACATATTTTTAAAGTATTCATACTATAGCCCTAGATATGTTTATTGGATTTTCATAATAGAATGCAAAATCAACAAATTTATTGAAATAAGGTACTTAATAATATTTTATTGATAAATTTAATGTTTAACACAAAATTTACGAACTGTGAGATCTTGGCTATTCCCAACAAATGGTCCACTTCAATGTGGCGGAGATGAATGGGTTGAGCATTGATGAGGCCAGTCAGGTTAGCATAATTTTGGAGTCGTTACCAGAAAGCTTTCTTCACTTTGTAAGCAACACTATTCTAAACAGGGTCGATTACAACCTTACAACTTTACTGAATAAGTTGCAGACATTCCAATCCTTGTTGAAAACAAGGAGAAGAAGGTTGGTGAGATAAATGTTGCCTCATCTTCCAAGAAGTTCCACCGAGGTTCGATCTTTGGAACTAAGTCTGCACCTTCTTCATCCAACACCAGCAACTGGAAGAAGAAGAAGGGTCATAAGGGGAAGGTGCCTACTAACCCACAACCTGCCGCTTTATGAGATAGGCAACCAGTACGGGTTGAAAAGGAAAAATGTTTCCACTGCAATCAGGACGGGTACTGGAAGTAGAACTGCCCATGTTATTTGGCTGAGAAGAAGAAGGCCAAATAAGGGAAATGCGATTTACTGGTTTTGGAGACTTGTTTAGTGGAGAATGATGATTCTGCCTGGATTATAGACTCTAGGGCCACTAACCATGTTTGTTCTTCATTTCAAGGAATTAGTTCCTAGCAGCAGCTTGGGCTGGTGAGATGACGACAAGAGTTGAGATCGGGCACGTCGTCTCAGCTGTAGCAGTGGGAGGTCTTCGGTTGACTTTACATAATAGATTTATCATTCTGAATGATGTGTATGTAGTTCCCGAGTTAAAGAGGAACTTAATTTCTATAAAGTCATTGCTTGAATGTAATTATTCAATACATTTTTCTGTTAATAAAATGTTTATTATGAAAAATGGTGTTGATATATGTTCGGCTCAACTGGAAAATAATTTGTATGTGCTAAGGCCGTTAGCAACATAGAGATGTTTAAATATGTCGTAACTCAAAACAAACGACTTTAAGTTTCTCCTAAAGAAAATGCCCAACTTTGGCACCTACGTTTAAGGCACATTAATCTCTATAGGATTGAGAGGTTGGTGAAGAATGGAATTCTAAACGAGTTAGAAGAAAATTCTTTACCGATGTGCGAGTTGTGCCTTGAAGGAAAAATGACTAAAAGACCTTTTACTGGAAAAGGTTATAGGGCCAAAGAGCCTTTAGAGTTAGTGCATTCAGACCTTTGTGGTCCAATGAATATGCAAGCTAGGGGAGGCTATGAATACTTCATCACTTTTATTGATGATTATTCAAGATATGAGTATGTTTTTTTAATGCAACATAAGTGTAAATACTTTGAAAAGTTCAAAAATTTCAAGGCTGAAGTTGAAAACACATTAAGTAAAATGATTAAAACATTTCTATCTGATCGAGGTGGAGAGTTTTTGGATTCTGAGTTTCAGAACTATTTGATAGAACATGGAATCGTTTCCCAACTCTCACCACTCGGTACACCTCAACAGAATGATGTATCAGAAAAAAGAAATTGAACCCTTTTGGACATGGTTCGGTCAATGATGAGTTACGCTTTCGTATCGGACTTGTTTTAGGGTTTTATAGTAGAGACTATAACTTACATCCTGAACTGTGTTCCCTCCAATAGTGTTGCCAAAAAACCTTTAGAGTTGTGGAATGGGCGTAAAGCTAGTTTACGTCACTTCCACATCTGGGCTGCCTAGCACATGTGCTTGAGGCTAATTCTAGGAAACTGGAATCACGTTCGAGGTTGTGCCTACTTGTAGGCCCCAAAAGGACACGAGGGGGTTATTTTTATGATCCTAAGGAAAACAAGGTGTTTGTATCGACAAACACTACTTTTCTTGAGCAGGATCATATAAGGGAGCATAATGTTAGAAGTAAAATTGTGTTGAATGAGCTTTCCAAAGAAACTACTGAAACTTCAACAAGAGTTGTTGAAGAACCTGCTACCTCAAAAAGAGTTACTAATATGGGGTTCATCTAGTAGGTCAAATCCACCTCAAGAGTTGAGGGAACCTCGATGTAGTGCGTAACACTAAAAATGGAGTGTTATTCTGTGTAATAGTTTATGCACATTACTGATGAAAGAATGAATCATACAAGCTCATGTCCCTGGCAACGGCGCCATAAATTTGTAATGATAATTTTTATATATTTCTTATTATGCATGCACTGTGAAGATAGATAATTTGTTGTATATGCGCTCAAGTGCTTGCGAAAAAGAGAATTTCTATGCGATACTACATCTAAGTATATGCGTTGTTAATTATATGTTCGTAGTATGCGATGTAGTAGTGTTTGTCACAAGTTTCCTTGCGTTGAAACCAAGTATAATTCCAACGCAAGTTTCTCAGAATAATCCGAGATCGAACACAGGGATTATTTTTGTTAATGCTCTGCTATTGTGATACATGCGACCGATATTTAACAATGAATAAAGAATGGTGATTTATACAGAAATGTAAATTGCGATGAAAGTAAAATTGCATTAATAAAATAAATCCTAAACTAATATGATACACGATACAAGATACATGATACATGATACTGAGGTCGAAAACTGACTGTGAAGTTGTACAAAGATTCGATGTATGCGATGGCAAGTCTTTATGAATGAAGCAGAAATAGGAAGAGTAAATAGTAAAAACATCATAAGTTTGTCAATTGTGTTAAAGATGCAACTAAGGTTCCGCTTTCCCTTGGCGTACACCTCTCGGTGATCAGTCGCATTTCTATATCTCTATGGTGAAACAGGGATGAACGCAAGGTTGTTTCCATCTTTGGAAATATTTCTTGCTTTAGTTAACGCATTATTCCAACCTTCTCTCGATAGGCGGAATAACATCTTCACTTCTGCTCTCACAGGTGAAGATGTCGTCGAGCATGCTTTAGCTAAACTTAATTATTTCCTTAACACAAATTACTTACTCGATTAATTCTTGCTATTTACCCATGGGATTAAGAATACATCATGGAAAAAATGGATTATGGATGTACGGAAAGAGACAGAGAGATGACAATGGAAATTATCATAACATTTAATACTAAACTTAATCGTCTGATACATGTTGTGAATGAAAGAGAAAAGAAGATGAATACAGATGATGAAATAGAGATTAGAAATGAATACAGAAAGATGAAATAGAGATTAGAAATGAATACAGAAAGAGTGTCAACATCTTGACACAGATCCTGAACAGAGGTTGTGCTTGCCGGCATGTGGAAGTAGAAGAGAGGAAAGCTTCCCTTTCAAGCTTGCTTTCCCTGTAGAATTGACCTTCGCACAAAGCTTTAATTACGGGGATTGGAATAATTCTCTGCTCAGAGACTCACCTCTTGGCCTTGTCTCGTGGTTCTCCCGGATCTACTCTGAACAGTTGCTTTAGACCAGTCTCTCTCTCAGAATCAGTATATGCACGACTCTATGTATTCATGTATATCAGTATCTGTATCTGTATGTGTATATCTTTTCAGAAAATTTGAAGAAGTTATTTATAGGCAAGGCCTTGGCTTTTTGAATTTGTGGTTCCCACTGTATAGTTATGGTAGTTCCTGAAATGGTGGAATGGAAAATTCTTTCTGTTATGCAATCAACCCATCAGAAATGCACAACTGAAAGCTGTACACTTGTCAGAATCCTTCGCAAATACATTGCTCTTTACACATTCGATCGATCGTTGCATGCGGTGTTATTTTTTATTACCGCATGCGGTTGAAATAGCATTGATCGCTAGAGCTCTTGATCAATTGTCGCATGCACCATCATTGCAATGATCGTTTCTTCGTTCTTGATTGATGGGCGCAATGCGATGTAGATGCGTTGTTCACTTTATCTTTGAGCCATGAATGCATGCGGTGGCTGATTTCCTACAAATAGAAACTAAAACATTCTACTCTATCATCGCAATGGTGTTAGTGGGTGTATTGACGACATTTTATAATTTTCGCATTTCTTAGCCAATTTCTATACTATCGACGCAACTTTCTTTTCTTTTAGCCACATTATCTAAATAAAATAATATAAATAACTTGTATTTCTACAAGTTATCATAGTAAGAGGGTTACGAACCCACCTATTTACTATATGGGTTTAACTAAAATCCTAATGGTAGCTGATGGCGAGGTTATGGATCCGTTGTCTTACAAGAAGGCAATGGAGTATGTGGACAGAGATGAATGGGTCAAAGCCATGGATCTTGAGATGGAGTCTATGTACTTTAACTCAGTTTGGGATCTTGTAGATCAACCTAATGGGGTTAAATCTATAGGTTGTAAATTGATCTATAAGAGGAAATGGGGTGCTGATGGGAAGGTGCAAACCTTCAAAGATAGACTTATGGCAAAGGGTTATACCTAGGTAGACGGAGTCGACCATGGGGAGACTTTCTCGCCTGTTGCCATGCTGAAGTCTATCCACGTACTCCTATCCATTACC
Organism: Benincasa hispida; assembly: GCF_027475165.1. Lineage (NCBI taxonomy): Eukaryota > Viridiplantae > Streptophyta > Magnoliopsida > Cucurbitales > Cucurbitaceae > Benincasa > Benincasa hispida. The sequence continues at coordinate 58,624,035 of NC_143489.1, forward strand.
CCATATTATGACTATGAGATATGGCAAATGGATGTCAAGATTGCTTTTCTAAATGGCAATCTTGAGGAGACCATTTATATGGTGCAGCCCGAGGTATTCATAGCCCAAGGTCAAGAGTAAAAGGTTTGCAAGCTGAATCGGTTCATTTATAGACTGAAACAGGCATCTCGATCTTAGAACATAAGCTTTTATACTATGATCAAATCTTATGACTTTGACCAAAATGTTGATGAGTCTTGTGTCTACAAGAAAATCATCAACAGTTCAGTAGTTTTCCTAGTGTTGTATATAGATGATATCCTACTCATTGGGAATGACTTAGGCTTACTGACTTCAATTAAGGATTGGCTAGCGACCCAATTCCAAATGAGAGATTTGGGAAAGGCTTAGTTTATTCTTGGGATTCAGATCTTTCGGGATCGAAAGAACAAAGTGTTAACACTATCTCAAGCATCGTTCATTGACAAGATGTTGATCAAGTACTCGATGCAGAACTCCAAGAGGGGCCAATTTCCTTTTCGGCACGGAGTTACATTGTCTAAGGAACAGTGTCCTAAGACACCTCAAGAGGTTGAGGAAATGAGATAGGTCCCCTATACATCTTCCGTTGGCAGTTTGATGTATGCGATGTTATGTACTAGACCTGACATCTGTTACGCTGTGGGGATAGTTAGTAGATATCAGTATAATCCAGGAAAGGGTCACTGGACAGCCGTTAAGAACATCCTCAAGTATTTTGGTGAACGAGGGACTACATGCATGTGTATGGTTCTAAGGATTTGATCCTTACAGGATACATAGACTCTGACTTTTAGACTAATAAGGATTGTTGAAAATCCACTTCAGGATCAGTGTTCACTCTTAATGGAGAGGTTGTAGTTTGGCGAAGCATCAAGCAAGGGTGCATCGTTGACTCCACCATAGAGGTCGAGTATGTAGCCGGTTGTGAAGCTACTAAGAAGACCGTTTGACTCAGGAAGTTCCTGACAGATCTGGAAGTTGTTCCAGAGATGCTAAGCCCATCCCTTTTATTGTGATAATAGTGGTGCTGTGGCGAATTCCCTTGAGCCTCATAGTCATAAACGCGACAAGCACATAGAGTGAAAATACCATCTCATCCGAGAGAGTGTGCATCGAGGGGATGTGATTGTCACAAAGATAGCTTTGGAGCATAACGTTGCTAATCCATTTACGAAGGCCCCTCATGCCTACAGTGTTTGAGGGTCACCTATAAAGTATGTGTCTATGGAACAGACCACGGCTGGACTAGGGCAAGTGGGAGATCTTGTACTGGGTGTTTGTGTCGTAGTTTATTTTTTTGTGTACTTGTAATTAGATTATCTTGTACACCCCACTAGCTTTAGAACAAGTGGGAGATTATTGGGGTTGATGCCCTAAATCTCGTAGGGTCATGGAGTTTATAAACACTTGTATGAACAAACACTTTTTGATTTATAATATATGCTATTTTATTCACTCCAGTTTATGAAATATGAGATATTTTAGTTGCATTAACCACAAACATAAACTAAGATCCCTGGTTATCATTGTAACTTAAATAAGTATGTGGAGACATACAAGTGGATCGTGTTTTAAGTGATAACCTAAATGGTCTGTAGTATATGGATAAATGAGGGATACCTTATCCTGGTGACACTACGAGTGTGGCCCTCTTTGTAGGTATTACAAATGTTGTAAAGTGCTACAAATGATATGATCCTGATCATTCATGTATTTGACATGCGAGCGGGGATATTCTATACAAACAAGTTTGTATAAGATCAGACCATGAAATGCTTAGTCTCGTTATATAATGCCGTTCATAATTGAGACTTTCATTTCACTAGGATGCCCATAGGTAACATGACCTTAATCCTGAGTGAGTTGTGAATTCCTACCTATAAGGGTGGACCTTTGATTTGCATGGATGAGAGTGGCCAGATCGCTGACTCAACAAGCCTACCACTTTGGGGATTTGTATGATTGGGGAGCTAGGAACTCAACTACACAAGATGAAATTCACTCCTTTCCCAAAGCAAGGGTAAGTAGATAAATTGCTCCCTTAAGAGTTGATTCTGGGGCTTGAACAATAAGGCGCCACACCTTTTATTGGCCCGAGAAGAATTTAGTCATAGTAAGACTATGATCTATTGTTCATTAGAGGAATCAATGGTACTTAAGGAGTTAAATGTAACTATAGGGGCGAAACGATAATTTGGCCTAGTTGTACTGATTAGTGATTTGTGAAGGGTCATTGTACCGTTGATTGGTTATATCCAATGGACACAAAAAATATTTGTAGTGTGAAGAGTGCAGCTGTCGATCATTAATGGAGTGCCCGACAGTTAACAGAAGGTGGATATCGTGATTAAAGAGTTTAGTCAGTTATTCACGTACCGTTAGAGCTTCCTTGGTAGCTCAATGGATTCAAATTGAGAATCAATTTTTGCGTTAGTTTGAAGTGTTTAAATTAACAAGAGAGAATTTGATTATATATGATATAATTGATATGATGTATTTGATACATAATTTGATTGGAAGAATTAATATAAATATGATTTATATTAAATGCCATAAAAAGAGAAAAATAATTATGGTTTATTTATTGTATATGATGCAATATTAAAACTATAGGTGATAAATATAATATGATTAGTTGGTTATTGTATTTATTTATAATTTATTAATTATAAGATAATTAAATTTCTTTTTCTCCAATAACCACCCTTAGTGGGTGGTTACACGATTTTATGACAAAATGAGATAAAAAGAAGCTTGATTTCAAAATCTCGGTGAACAACATGACTGGTCAGATTACTAATCGAGTGACTACACGATTGACTATCGAGTTTACTATACGATAGTACTCTTTACTGAACGATCGAGCATCGAGTCTATGTGATAGACCTTCATCTTCTACATGACTGCATCATTGTTTACTCGATCGTTCTTCCTCCTTCACTCTAATCTTTCCCTCATATCCAAAATAATATAGAGCCTACAACTCCTGGATTCTTACACTGAGAATACCAAGGTAATCTTGTGGTGGAGTCTAGTTTTGTTCAAGGATTGAGTTTTACTAGCTGGTATTCAAGGAAGTTCCAGTTGCTCGTTGCGTTCGAGATTGATCGGGGAAAATACATGAAGAAAGAGTTATTCAAAAGTATTGTCACTCTATCCTTTGTTTTTGTTAAGAAGCATGCTGTAATTTATCATTAATTCATAATCTGTTTAGTATGATTATAAATGTTTGAATTATTTCACAATGGAGTTTGGAATGATCCACTTCTGCTCAAAAGTCCTCTATAATTAGAGTTCCTTCAGTCGTCTATATCAAATACAAAGTGTGTTGCATCCATAGTGCCCCAGGATTAGGTACCCAACCTAATTCTTATACTATAGATCGTTTTGGCTACTTACTCGAACTTGATCCACTTTTATGTCTCCACATATAGTTTAAATATTCAAGCAACAGCCAGGGGTTCTTAGTTTATTAGATTTAGGGATTTTAAGTGCAATTCACATATGCAATAACGAATTTACTAAATAAACCTCAATTTCAACTTTATTGTAAAATAGAATATGTTCATTGTTTATAAACCACGAGTTTTAGGATATAAGATCCAACACATAGCTTAGCCCAAGATCGTGAATGCACCTATAAATGCAAACAATTTTGAGTTGAAATTGGGGTTGATTCAAATGGCGAAGGACATTGCTTGTAGACGACACCCTATTGAAGATCCTCACAAGCATCTGATATCATTCCTCTAAATTTGTGGGATTGTATAAATTTATGGAGTTTCTAATGAATCCATAAGACTGAGATTATTTCCTCTCTCGTTGTAGGATCGAGCCAAGGATTAGCTTGAATCAATTCCATCGGAGAGAATTGGAACATGGGATGAACTAGCTTAAGTCTTTTTGAACAAGTAATTTTCGCCCACCAAATCTTCCAAATTGAGATATGAGATTGTAGCTTTTTCTCAAAACCCGATGAACATCTATATGAATATTGGGAGAGATATAATGACTTATTGAGGAGATGGCCATAACATGCATATCCCAATTGGTTGCAAATTCAATTTTTCTACAATTGGTTAAATGGTAACACTAAATCCATTCTAGATGCTATTGCTGAGGGATCGATCTTTTGGAAAAACTACTACTGAGTCTTATGCTATCTTGGAGGACATGGCCACTACGGGTTATAATTGGCCAAGTGAGAGATTCCACCACGAAAATCATTGAAGTGTATGGAATTGATTAGGTAAGTGCTATTCAGACTCAATTGACCACAATTATTAACACTTTGTCTAAATTGGTTGCAAGGGGACAATCATCAAATTCACCATCAATAGTTTCTCAAGCAGTCATGGCAGTAGAATCTCAATCAATTTGGGGTGCACAGGAGAGTGAGATGGCCAATTATGTTGACAGAGGACATTATAGGGGCCATCAACAAATTCTTACTATCATCCTAGTTTAAGAAATCATGAAAGTTTTTCCTATGCTAACAATAAGAATGTTTTGCAGACACCACCTGGATTCTCTAGTGTAGAACCATCAAGTGTAAAGAGGAAATCTTCTCTAGAGGAAGCAATGTTGGAATTTGTAAAGAAATCTAGAGAAAGAAACACAAATTTAGAGACCATAATTTCAAGCTCATGGGAAGACAATATGGAAGTGCAGCTTAGTTAAATTGCCACCTCCCTTAAGACACCTGAGAAGAATTCAAAAGAGGAACGTAAAACCTTGACATTGAGGTGTGGGAAAAAGCTAGCCACTCGTTTAAGAGATGACGATGATGATGAGCAACTTGAAAAATGAAGTGGAAGAGCTTAATGATGGGTCTAGTGAAATGCATGAACCTGAAGAAGTTGCTAAGGAAGAGCAACCAAAAAAAAAGGTAAGTGAACTAAAATCATCTTCAGGTAAGTCTTCTACACCTATACCTTTTTGCCTAATAATATTCCTTATCCTCAGAGGTTCTAGAAAAAGAAGTTAGATGAGCAATTTTCTAAGTTTCTAGATTTTTTAAGAAATTTCATATTAATATTCCTTTTGTTGAAGTGTTAGCACAAATACCCAATTATGCCAATTTCATGAAAGAAATATTGTCAAAGAAAAAGAAATTCAAACAATATGAGATGATTGGTTTGATAGAGTGTCCAGAGCTAAGTAGGTGTCGTTAGTTCTACCAAAAGATTGGTTTGATTGAGTTCTACAAATTTAATTCACAATCGGATTAAGCACGCAACTACTTACTTAATCTAGATTAAACTAATCTCTACAAAGGCAGACAACTAGCATAACCTAGTCAAGAAAGCGTCCTAATCAACGATTAAGGTAAGACAGCCCTAACCCTAATCTATCTACATACTTCTATCTTTATTGGGTTCCTTAGCGGTCATATAGAAGAGAAAACACGCGCATTAAGTTCTAGGATTCAATTACTTCGATTAATGTTAAGATAGCTTACTCAATTAATTCCAAATCTAGTAATTAGTGCATCCTAGGTTAGTCAACCATTCAACACACAAATATTGTTGCCTCTTGGAGATATTGGCTAGACATTCTATCGAACACATTAAAAGCAATGTATTCAATCATGAGTGAATGTAACAAAACCAAGCATCTAGGCTAGACATGCTAAAGATATAGATCATTCAACATGCTTCAAGAATTAAAATCAGATTCAAGAATGCTCAAATTCAGATTGCTAATGATAAGGAAAAGTAGAAAACTCAAAAGAATTTGCAAGAGCTCGTGAAATAAAAACAAAATTCAATTACTTCATAAACCCATAGACAAATTCAAGAAGAATTAAAAGTTATTAATTACAAATAAAAAAAAGAAATCAAAATCTAACCTAGGTAAGAAACAAAATTACCATAGAGACCAATTGATATAAAGAGAAATTTCAGCCTCCATCAAAATCACGCTTCCTCCTAAAAATGGGTTTTTCCTCCTAAAGATTCTCTTCAAAAATCATTTCTCAAAATGATATCCTCTTTTATGAATAATATTTTGCTGAAGGACTGAACTTATTTATATCAGCAGCAAAGTGTTGTGAGGTGCGGGGATGAATCGCATCAAAATCTGGAAAAAAAAAAAAAAAAAAAGAACGAACGCATCGAGTTTTCTACTGTTAAAAAAAGCGAGTTTTTTGTTTCATACTCGATCCTCGATGCTCGATGGTCAATACTCGATGCTCGATTACTCGATAGCATTCACTCGATGACTTTTTTAGTAATTACTCGATGGAATTTGATGATACTCGATGACTAGATGACTTGATAGTTGATTACTCGATGGCCCTTATTCGATTATACACGATAGTATTCTGCTAAATAATCCATGGAATTTGATGGTACTTGATGGTATTTTCGTGTTTACTCGATTCTCTTCAATTTGTTGATTTTCTTAGTCATTTTTCTATAATATTTTTTGCCCAATTTTCTTGTAATGACTCCTAAACACCTTGGGGACCATTTTACCTATAAAATTAGCATTTAAAGCAAATAATCAACACAATTTTGGGGAAATTAACATAGAAAATATACATCTTTGAATGAAAAGAATATTTTGTTAGCCTTCGAAAAAATAGGGTAATCACTTCAGTGGGAATTGGCTAGCCTTCCTGTGATAAGTTAGGACACTGGGAAATGACTAAGTACGGTTCCCTGCAGTAAGTGTGAAATCTAGTACTCCTAGGTAGAATGATGCAAGTTTAGTGGACATATTACTTTCTTGAAATGTGTGGATACTTGATGACTGGTGCATGAGTCAAAGTAGGGGGAAAACTAGAGAAGCTTTCTTAAATCTAACTTTAGTTTCTGAGTTTTAAATTGAATGTGACTTGCACACACACACCATGGACGATCATAACGATAAACTTGCTTGAATGTTTCTGCTTGGGTTCTCAACTGGCTATTCTCTAAGGCATGAATCACTAGTACACTTATTTAGAACTTTTCTATTTTTCTATTTTTTTTTTTTTTTTTTTGTTCTTTTCTTTGCCTGGGACTAGCAAAATCTTATGTTTGGGGTGGTGAAACACACATAAAATGTGTGTTATTTGCCTTAGATTTAGGATTGTTTTTAATGTGTTTCTGTCAGATTTGACGTGTTTGCTAGTGATTTCCAGGATTTATGATCGAGAAGTTAATTATACACAAAATAAGCCAAAAATGATTAAATTAGGTTTAAAGAAGTCAAATTTGAGAAATAGACCAAAGGAAGGGAAGAAAATAGAGGAAAAATGTTATGAAGTCAAAAGGTAGGAGAGCATCGCTATAGAGTATATCAGCATGCAGCGGAAACAACAAGGATCAATAAGCATTTTAATTCATTAATTTTGGCTATAAATAAAGCATGCTCATACAATAATAAGAGGATTTCAAGCAATACCTTTGTAAAACCTTTAGAATCTCGATTCTCAGCTACAAAGCTTCTCCAAATTTCTTTGTGAACTACCCCAAGATCTTCTCCACTATTCTCTTGGAGCTTTAGATTAAGTTGTGGGACTCAAAATAAGCTTGAATGAAGGGAACTTGGAAAAGAAACCACTGCAACAACCCACTTGAAGAACAACTTCTTCAACTCGAATTTTTCAGCAAAAACTCTATTGATGCATGCCTCAATTCCACTACAATCTTCTCTATTTATTGCAGGACTCTCATGCAAAGAAGATGGCTGCACGAGATGCAGCTCATGCTTGGAGATTTGAAGCTTGAATGAAATGGATGTTGTCAGAGCTACTTCATGATAGTAGAGAAATCCCATTTTTCAAATTTGTGTTTTCCAAAATTTTCCAATATCAAATTGATTTCCAAAATCAGTTTTAATTTGAAAATTGAAAACTTTAATAATTTTACAAAATTAATTTTCTAATAAAATTAATAATAATTAATTAATTAAAATTTTTAATTTGTGTAAAATTAATTTAATATCCAAATATTAAATTAATTTTACACAAATTCCACCTTCATGAATTTAATATTTAAATCATATTTAAATATTAATTAATTCTCCAATTCTGTTTGACTCCAAAATTAAACGTGTAATTATATCTCATATAATTACTAATTCCCTTAATTCAAATTTGAACGTTTCAAATTAACTTATCACGCTTCTCTAAAGCTAATCTATTTACGAGCTAATAAGGGGACTTCGTGGATCTATAGATCATGGGCTCCATCGATCCGAGATTAATTGGCTAAACTCTTTACACTGAATTAACCCCCATTCGTTAACTAATGGGTCACTCACTAAAGCCCATAGTTACACTCCCCTCACTGTAGATAGATTATGTCTACTCGATATATAACCATGATTAGTAAGTTAACCCTTCATAGGTTGTTCGTAATAACAACTGGCTCAAATGTCTGTTTTACCCCCGAGATTACCTCTTATTCCTCAAGTCCCACTAATCCTTTAATGAACAATTGATTTGTGATCCGATCAATAAACTGAGTCTCTCTCGGGCCAATCAGAGGGTGGGGGCCCTTGTTCAAGACTCGGAGTCAACACTTAAGGGAACAACTTCTCTACTATCCCTAAAAGCGGGTAGGAGTGAATTCCATCTTGCACTCTATGTCCCCAGCTATCTCTCTAATCTTACCCCTAAAATGGAGGTTTATTGAGTTGGCGGTGTTGAACCAACCCTTACCTATGCAAATCTATGGATAATCTCGAATAAACAGGAGTTCATAATTAGCTCAGGATTAAAGTCAAGTTACCTATGTCATCGCTTTGAAATAGTCAGTCTTAAATAGTAAACAACGCTATAAAGTAAGAGTGACTAATTTCGTGGTCCGATCTTGTACAAACCCATTGCACAGGATGCCCCCACTCCTCATGTCATAACTGTTAAGGTTGATGCCCTAAAGTCTCGTGTCCTGTAGTTTGTAAACAGTTTGTACGAACACTTGTGTTGTATAATATATGATACTTACTTCACATTTTGATTTTGCTAAGTTGTATGATTTATTGTCTTTACCAAAAACCAATGAACATAAAATCCCTGGTTATTTATTTGTAACTCAAGCATGTATATAGTGACATACAAGTGGATCATGTCTTGAGTTATAACCAAAATGGTCTGTAGTATATGGATATAAGAGGGAAACCTTATCCTGGTAACGCTACAGATGTGACCCGCTTTGTGGAATGGTCACAAGTGTTGTGACTTATCACAGATGGTCTGATCCTGATAATTTGTGTAGGGGACATGCAAGCGGAGGCGTCCTATACAAAGAGTTTGTATAAGACCTGACCACATAGTGTTAACATCTCGTTATATAACACCGTTCATGATTGAGACTTCACTTCACTAGGATGACCATAGATAACATGACCTCAAACCTAAGTGAGTTTGGAACTCCTGCCATTGAGGATGGTCCTTTGATTTGTATAGTGCGAGTGGCCAGGTCACCGATTCAAACCTACCATTTTGGGGATTCGTCTGATTTGGGAGCTGGGAATCAGATACACAAAATGGAATTCACTCCTTCCCCAAGGCAGGGATAAGTAGATAGATAACTCCCTTAATGGTTGATTCCAGGGCTTGAACGATGTGGCGCCACATATCTTTTCTTGGCCCAAGAGGTGTTCACACATAGTTGAACTATGTTGTATTGTTCATTAGAGGAATCAGTGGTACTTAAGGAGTAAGATGTAACTACAGGGGTAAAACTGTGGCCCAGCTGTACTTACGAGCGTCTGTGAAGGGTCATCGTACTCATGATTGGTTATATCCGATGGACACAAAAACATATCCATGGTAAAAAGAGTTCAGCTGTTGGTCTTTAGTGGAATGCCTGACAGTTAACAGATGGTGGATCCGTGGCTAAAGAGTTTAGTCAACTATTCACGTACCGTTGGAGCTTCGAGCCACAGGTCCATTAGGTCCCCTGGGTAGCTTGGATAAAGTCAAGAATCAATGTTTGGGTGAGTTTGAAATGTTCAAATTGGCAAAAGGGAGTTCGATTATATATGATATAATTGGACTGGTTAATTATATATGATATAATTGGCTAAGTGTATGAGATAGAAATATGATTTATATCAAGTGGAGGAGAAATTACTATAGTAGATATGTGATATCAAACTATAGGGTAAGAATATTATATGATTATATTCATTTAATATTAAATTGGTTAATTATATGATAATTTGCCGAAAACCTCTCCTCGGTCATGCGTTAGTAGGAGGATCCGAAGTCGGTTACTATAATCAAAGAATAAAATGAAAATTTGTTTCATTTTGCAAAGAGTTTGAAAATTCGTAATCGGTGTGAAAACATAACGATTGCTGCGTTTGAGAGCCTATGCGGTAGTTGCTCATCGTCTAAACAATCGCACACCAGCGCCTAAACGATCGCACACCCATCCCTAAATGATCGCTTAGCTTTCCTAAATAATCGCATAGCGTGTCGCGTTTTCTAAACGATCGTCTACCATTTATTAAACGATCGCTTAGTAAAACCTACACGATCGTGTAGCTTCTTCTAAACGATAAGCACACAGCTATATGATAGCTCTTTTCTCTCCCACTTGTTTATCGTCTACACGATTTGTTTTTTCTCCGACCTCTACCAAATTCACCAAAGACCACACTTTCGATTCTCACTCCTAGAATACCAAGGGCTCTAATTGGTGGTGTCATCCCCGCTGCTTTCTTATTCGTGACTGTTCGTGTTGCTATCGTTCGTGTAGACGATTGTGCTGCTGCAGCCGACTGGTTTGCTGGGCGATAAAGTTTGCGTAGAGGTTTGTCCGCGGCGTCTAAGTTCAATGTTTGAAGAGGGTCTTCAATGGGTATGAGAACTCTTTCTCTTATGTTGTTATAGTTCGAAGCATGCCTTTAATTAATGTTAATTTGCATAACTGTATGTAAGAATGTATGTGTTGTATTTCGGTCACGATGAAATCGGAAAGATCCGAATGGCTCATGGATGCTCTTCGTAAAGAGTTCCTTCAATTAGTATCAGAGCCAGGTTCTGATATTCCAATTTCATTGTTTCAACGAATTACATATACATTCTTGGTGGGTGCATATCTGCTCTGTTTAATCATTAAATTGTTGTGGATGTGCGGATTAATGGATGTTTTCGTGGATGTTAGCCTCGGTTTGATTTAATTTTATTACATTTTCAGTTTTTTGTAAAGGCCTCTGTGTTTTTGGGCATTAATAATCATTATCGAGTCTGTAATTTAAAGTCAGTTTGAGTCTTGAGTCGTTTGTGAAGAAGATTAGAGCAAGGGCTGCAATTCTTCGAGGAAGGAGACGATCAAGGGTTGATTGGGTCGTGTAGACGATGGGGTAAGCGATCGCTGAGTATCAGGTCATGTAGATGATGGGATGCTCACGTATCATTTAATGTTCACGCGTATTAGACAATCGTTTAGCTCAGCAAGCTTCATCGCTTAGTAACACAAAGTAAATCGTTTACCTATCACCGCGTTAGGCGATCGCCTAAACGATTAGGCTTTGCAGCCTCATTGTCGTCTAAGTGATCGTTTAGCTTTTGCGCCTATCGTCTAGTGCGCACTGGGCGATCGTCTACCTACGATTTTTACTACACGATGGAGTCCTCCTAGCAGTTCAAGACTCGGTTCACCTGTAATAGATAGGGTTATTTCACTTCAAATTTTTGTAAAGGCTCATCCCAGTCAATTAATCCTTAATTTATTACATGCGATGTATGGTTATTATATGTCATATTGTATGCAAATATAGTAAATTCCACCTTAGGTTATGCATTGGTCATGTATCATCTCTTTATTGTAAATATTATAATTTAGATAAGCATGATTTAATTATGTAAGAGTATGCTCATGCATCATATAATATAAGAGTTATATTTATGCATGCATAAAAAGTATTGACATGTATCATCTTTATATTATAATTGTTATAGTATAAGGGTGAATGATAGCATGTTTTCTTGATTATTATGCGTATATATAAAAGCTACGTATAGTAATGACCAGACATTGCATAAAGCATGACACATAGGTTACTTTATAAATTGTTATAAACACCTTGTTGTGCAAAATGTTTTTTTTTTTAGTTGTTTCTTTCTAAAAGTTAAAGAGAAATTAGAACTAAAAGAAATAAGAAAGACATGCATACTCACTTAGGTGTAATTCATGATTTTAAAATGTTTAAAACTTGGATCACATAGATTTAAGATCACAGTTCTAATATGATTAGCAACCCTAAGACTTTAATCTTTTTCATCAGTTTAATAGGATTAAATTGACTAATAAAAGTTTAAAGTGTAGCAAATCTATCTATAAGGGACCTTTTGTCTATGGCGGGTTCTGTCTAGGCTGGGGTATTTAAGTTGACGGAAACATAACACCTCTACCTGGGAACTTACCTGGAAAGGTGAATTAGATAGATTTGATGCATGCATGCAAGTTAAGGACAGTCCATTAAAGCGTTTAAATGTGACTACTTGAACTTGTTCATATTTCATAGACAAACGTTGTTTATGAGTGGGAATTTAAAAAGATGACATAGACTAAAATCAATAGCCAGTTTGTCTAGGTTAATGAACCCCTAGGTAGAATATTTAGTGGGAGGTACTTAGGGCATGAGATGATTCACTTAAAACTTTCACGTTTCTCCTAAATAGTTGATGACATAAAAATGGAATGTTATGCTGTGTTATCATTTATGCACATTACTGATGAAAGAATGAATCATACAAGCTCATGTTCCCGGCGGCGCCATAAAATTGTAACAATAAAATTAGGTTCCTTGTTATGCATGTACTGTGATGATAGATAATGTGCTACAAGCTCATGTCCTCGGCAACGACACCATAAACTTGATGACATAATTTTAGTCTTTATCTTTAAGCATGTGGACAAATATGAATGTGAACGAATGAACAATCCTTTTGCGATAAAGAGAATTTTATGCGATACTACGTCTAAATATATACGTTGTTATGATATGCTCGTAGTATGTGATGTAGTAGTGCGTGTCACAAGTTTCCTTGCGCTGAAACCAAGTATAATTCCAACGCAAGTTTCTCAGAATAATCCAAGATCAAACACAGGGATTGTTTTCGTTAATGCGTTACTTTTGTGATACATGCGACCGGTTTTTACAATGAATAAAGAATTGGGTTTATACAGGAATATAAATTGCGATGAAATGAAATTGCATTGATAAAATAAAATCCTAAACTAATATGATAAAAGATACAAGATACATGATACATGATACTGAGGTCGAGACTGACTGTGAAGTTGTACGAAGATTCGATGTATGCGATGGCAAGTCTTTATGAATGAATTAGAAAGAGGAAAAGCAAATAGTAAAAACAACATAAGTTTGCCAATTACGTTAAAGATACAACTAAGGTTTTGCTTTCCCTTGGCGTACACCTCTCGGTGATCAGCCACGTTCCCATATCTCTATGGTGAAACAGGGATAAACGTGATGAACACAAGGTTGTTTCCATCTCTGGAAATACTTCTTGCTTTAGTTAACGCATTCTTCCAACCTTCTCTCGATAGGCAGAATAACATCTTCACTTCTGCTCTCACATGTGAAGATGTTGTCGAGCATGCTTTAGCTAAACTTAATTATTTCCTTAACACAAATTACTTACTCAATTAATTCTTGTTATTTACCCATGGGATTAAGAATACATCATGGAGAAAATGGATTATGGATGTACAGAAAGAGACAGAGAGATGACAATGGAAATTATCATAACATTTAATACTAAACTTAAGCATCTTATACATGTTGTGAATGAAAGAGTAAAGAAGATGAATATAGATGATGAAATAGAGATTAGAAACGAATACAGAAAGAGTGTCAACGTCTTGACACAGATCCTGAATGGAGGTTTTGCTTGCCGGTGTGTGGAAGTAGTGGAGAGAAAAGCTTCCCTCTCAGGCTTGCTTTCTTTGTAGAATTGACCTTCGCACAGAGCTTCAGCTACGAGGATCAGAAGGATTCTCTGCTCGGAGGCTCACCTCTCGGCCTTATCTCGTGGTTCTCTCGGATCTACTCTGGACAGTCGCTTCAGACCAGTCTCTCTCTCAGAATCAGTATATGCATGTCTCTATGTATTCATGTATGTCTTTCAGTGAATTTTCAAAAGCTATTTATAGGCGAAGCTTGGCTCTTTGACTTTGTGGTCCCCACTGTAAGGTTATGGTAGTTCCTGAAATGGCGAAATGAATATTCCTTCTGTTACGAAATCAACCCGTTAGAAATGCACAATTGAAAGCTGTACACTTGTCAGAATCCTCCACAAATGCGTTGCTCTTTACATCTTTGATCCATCACCGCATGCGATGTTATTTTTTATTACCACATGCGGTTGAAATTGCATTGATCGCTAGAGCTCTTGATCGATTGTCGCATGCACCATCATTGTGTTGATCATCTCTTTGTTCTCGATTGGTGGATGCAATGCGACGAGATGCATTGTTTATTTTATCTTTGAGCCATGAATTCATGTGGTGACTGATCCTGCAAAATAGAAGCTGAAGCATTCTATTCTACCATCGAAATGGTGTTAGTGGGTGTATTAACGAAAATTTATAATTTTCGCATTTCTTAGCCAATTTCTATACTATCGACACAACTTTTCTTTCTTTTTGCCGCAATATCTAAATAAAACAGTATAAATAACTTATATTTCTACAAGTTATCAATAGTCCACACCAAGAGATCTAACCTCGGCCTCGAGGCACCTTTGGCGTGTCCCCCCTAAAGGATGGCAGTTTTGCGTGTTTCTTTATTTGATCTCCTGTAAGAGGATAAGGTAACATAGTCTCTTGTCCTAATCTGCTTCTTCCCTACTATGGGCTCATTAGGGCGGGACTCTAGCACCAAAAGCGAGGGGTCACACTTAAGCAGAATTGTTGAAGGTTAACAGTTCTGGACCGAAAAATGGTGGCTGTTAGGTTTAGTTCCAATAGTTGGTTATGCCTAAAGGTTGAGAATGTCTCATCCCAGCGAAAGGGCATCTGATTACCCCACCGGTGACGTTTGTTCTGCCTCACTGGGGCATCATTGAAAAATAGAAGTCTTTAACTTAAGGTACTTGAAACTGTTTTATAAAACTAATGGGTTAAATGTGGTTTAGCAAAATCTAATAAAGTTATGTTTGTATTTTTAGCAATAACTTTTTCAAAATGGCAACAGTTGATAACTTGTAGAAATACAAGTTATTTATACTGCCTTATCTAGATATTGCGGCCAAAAGAGAATAAATATGCGCTAATTGTATGAAAATTAGCTTCGAAATACAATAATTATGAAATATCGCAATTACACCCGCTAACACCATTAAGATGGAAGAAAAGGAGATTTCTACTCTGTTTTGCAGGAAACCAAGTCACCGCTTGCGATCAAAGCTCAAGACAAACTGACCAACACATCTCTATCACATTGCGCCCGTCAATTCACAATGAAGGGATGATTAACGCAATGACGGTGCAATGCGACAGTCGATCCGGAGCTGACTTTTAACCACATGTAGTAATAAAAATAACATCGCATGCAAACACTCAATCGAAAGATGCAGCTGAGCAACACAAAAGTGGAGGATTGTGACACATGTATGCCTAACAGTTGTGCAGATTTGATGGTCTGATTGTATAATAGAAGGAATAATATCCCTCCATCTTCGGAATTTCCATACCAAAAATGGGGACCACAAGGCCGGAGTCAAAGATCTTCACCTATAAATATCCCATAGAATTCACAGAAAAAAGGATGGCTACTGGATACAGGGCGAATTGATATTAGGTCATTGAGAGAAAGGCTGAGCTGTGTGTTAAATTGAAGAAATCCGGGAAGAAGAAGAGACAAGGCCGAGAGGTGAGTCTCAGTGTTAATCTGCCAGATCCCCGCCGCGAAGCTCTATACTCAGATCCCTGCTACCGGTTGATCAAGCCTGGGAAGGAAGCTCATCCTTCCACACAATCCATCTATTCCGGCAAGCAAATCTCCATCCAAATCGGTGTCGAGACGTTGGCACTTATTTGTATTTGTTTCTATCTCTTTTCATCATTGTATTTCATCTTCTTTACCCCTTCATTCACACACCATGTTATGTGCGAGAGCTCATGGGCAGGAATAGAGACTTAGGAATAAGACCTCTCGATATTTCACATACACATCACATACGTTCTAGGATTAGGCACAACTGTGTGCAGAATGATCGCATAGCTTGTGTAGATTGAGGTTGCCCTTGCGGTCACTCTTAAGAGTTGTGATGAAGACATCCTCACAATTTATCTATTTTTCCATGCATTTACTTCGCGCAATAGTTGCCGTGTCTCTACCTCTCATTCTTATTCCCATTGCTTTGTTTGTTAGTTAGGAGTAGGAGTTGTTTGTAGCTTACAACCCCCATCATTCTTTTATTCATCCGCCGCAAACACATTACCGTATAGCATTTAGTTACAAGTCCCTGAGTTCGACCTCAAATCACCTAAGAAAATTGCGTTTGCATTATACTTGGCGTGAGTGCAAGAAAACTTGTGACGGGAACGCATGGTCATCGCATACATTCGTTAATGCATACTTTCATTCCAACGCATGACCACCGATGCATGAGAATCAACGCATACCTTAAGACATGCATCGCATATTGCGTTTACCAAATTTTCGTCACCAAGTTTTTGGCGCCGTTGTTGGGGACTTGGCAGTTAAATGTTTGTTGAGTTTTGTGTTTTTGCAGGAAACCTTTTTTATCTTGGGAGTATTGTAGCTTGTGCAACCAAGTTGTAAATAATATTGAAGTGTACGTGATGCACCGAAAGCCAATATTGACCCCAGGGTACAAGGGCAATCAGTGGCATGAGCTGAAGGTTGTTCTAAGTGCATGGTGGCCGCATGCGCCCACCAATTGCCGGAAGTTCCAATGGTCAGGACGAGCTTCTTGACCTAAGCAGTTGGGAGTAATCTTCTGCATGGGAGACTCCTTGCGGTGACAACACTCCAATTTCTCCAGGGACATCTTCTACTCTATCTTTACCTTGCTTTCTTAGTTTAGTTTATTTTTATTTTCATTGTTATTTTGGATATGCGGTTGCTTCCTTGGTTGTGGTGCGTTTGCTCCTTGGAGGTGCGACAATAAGTCTCCTCGCTGCGTAGTACAAAATAAGAATTCCTTCCATCCTTCAACGCATGGCTTCGATCACATGAATTTCAAACCATGATCGCATGCGCTATTCCGCCTAAGGTTCTTTTCTTGTTATCTTTTATGCATTATCTTTTTGAAATTCTCTTTTCCCGATTGCATTCCTTTGTGATGCATCTATGATGGTACGTATAATTCACCGCATCTGCTAACTAAGCATCGTAAGGTTCTCCTTAATTTTAATAGCTTCTTCAAATTTTGAAAGTCTTAAGTTTTATTATGTACAAACCTCTGCTCAAATATTTGTTACCGCATTCCTATTGATTTTGTTTTTAGCTTTGTGGTGAGAGCGCTACCAACCTCTAAGTTTAGGGGTGGCAGCGATCTCGGAGAATTGTGTTCATTACATTGCGATCATTTCTAAAATATATATATATATATATATTAAAAATAACAACTCCACTGTCAACACAATGGGGAAACCCATGTTGATAAGAGTTAAGTTGTGAAAGGCACTTATCTGTAATTGGATGTCCGCATGACACACGTGAGGGCAAGACAAAACGAAGATAAGTAGCCAGGATCAACGCATAAGCGCAACTCCTCCGTTCGGCGCAAGCCAAATTAAAGACAAGAGTTGAGTTGAATATGGAACGCAACCAAAGTTGGATGCCCGCATGACACACGTGGGGGTAAGCCAAAATGAAGAGTGTAACCAGGTTCAACGTCGCATTCTAATAAGTAATCGCAAAGTCTTGAATTGTTTTGAACGAACGCATTCTCAAAAGCTAAATGCAAAGTCGCTGTGAATGAATAAAAAGTTTTTAAGTAGAGGCTTGCCGGATTTAAACTTAGAAAAGATCTTTTTGAAAAAGTACTCGAAGTGGAGGAGAGCATTGCGGCCATGGTAAGAGGTATGTGTAAATTATATTTTGAGAGGCTAGTCATCGCAAAGGAAGGCCTGACGGTGAGTTAGAATTTCTTGAGTCTAACGCAAGCTTGAGGATAAGCATGATTCTAAGTTTGGGGGTGTGATGACATGCAGAAATGCACGTCATCTTAGGCCTTTTATTTAGAATTATGAAGGTTGTTAAGCAAAATATGCGACAATTATGTTAGGAATTCATAAGAAAATGAGTTTGCGTCGTTCAGCATTAAGAAACTCGGCTAATCCACTATTATGCATTATTATGCATTAAATTGTCTATCTTTATAGTTAACGCAAAAAACGGACGCAGACGCGGAAGCCGGGCTATCGCATAGATGACCGCATGTGGAGAAATTCTCCATCGCAAAGGCGAACGCATATGATCAACGCATGGGTGTTGTGATAATCGACTGCATGCGTCCATCACGTAGGAGTTTCGATCGTCAAGCGATTGCGGTCATCGTGTAAAAGTTGCGGTAATCAAGAAAATGCAGTCATTGCAAGATTGCGGCTACACGATGATAACCATAATAGAAGGATGAACGCAAGGTTGGTGGAATGGAAGCATCAACACATATCTCAGGAAAATCAAAAGATGATGGTGACATTTCACCTACCACGCCGTTAGCAGCAGAGATTCAGAAAAGGACCAAAATTCCGTGAATGTCAGAATCAGAGCAAGTCTATTAATGTTGTCGGCGATCAAGCTCTATAAATAGAAGCCGTGAGAAAATTTTCAAATCATCCAAGGTTTTCACCCAAGGTTGGGATCCAGGGTTTTCATCCAAGGTTCCCTACCTTCGGGTGGATCCTTGTGATCCAGAATAACGCGTGAGAAGAAAGCTTGAGAGTTCTTCATCTCCTTCATCCATTCAGAGTGACGACCGGAGCCTTCGTCGGAGTTAGATCTCGAGAGAGTCAGCTCCACCGCCCACCCATGGAACCACCGGCAGCCTTGACACAAATATGCTGGAAGCAAGACATTGCTTTCTGATGATTGAAAATTAGATGTCAATTACTCGACAACTGAAATCCGGTGAAACGCA
This sequence comes from Benincasa hispida, assembly GCF_027475165.1. NCBI lineage: Eukaryota > Viridiplantae > Streptophyta > Magnoliopsida > Cucurbitales > Cucurbitaceae > Benincasa > Benincasa hispida. The sequence goes on from NC_143489.1 coordinate 58,643,143, forward strand.
AATGTGATGCGTATTCTTAAAGTATGCGTTGATTATCATGCGTCGGTGGTCATGCGTTGGAATGACTATGCATTAACAAATGTATGCGATGATCATGTGTTCTTGTCATAAGTTTTCTTGTGCTCATGCCAAGTATAACGCAAACGCAAGTTTCTCGGGTGATCTGAGGTCGAACTCAGGGATATGTAGCTAGACGTATGCGGTAATGTGCATGCGGCAGTTGAATAAAAGAATGGATGGAAGGTTTCATGCTAACATTACTCCTACTCCTAAGTAACAGACAATGCAATGAGAATATGGATGAGAGGAAGAGATATGACAACTATTGATAGGAAGTGAATAGATGGAAAAATAGATAAAATGTGGAGATGTCTTCATTGCAATCGTAGATTGACCGCAAGGGCAACCTTAGCCAACGTAAGCTATGCGATCATGCTACACACACTTGAGCCTAATTCTAGGACGTATGCGATGTATACACGATAGTGTTGGGAAGACTATGGCTGCCTAAACCTCCATAACTCACTCACGTGCTCTCGCCACATGAGCGTGATAGCCGCATACCACCGTATCCTATTTTTGGATGCATACAATATCCTATCCGTAGGGTGCATATGCTGTGTAATAACAAACGGAGCTTATTTCTAAGTCTCCATTCTTGCTTAGCAAACCTAATCTAGCCCTTCTGAGCATCGATTCTAACCTAGCTCTCTTGAGTCTTAGGTTCTTTCTTTAGACTCTCTCCTGAGTAGCTCTAAAGGTGCGATGGATGCATACATAAAACAAGGTAACCACATAAACTTGCCTGACGCATGATTATTCCTATCTCTAGTGAACAATAGCTTGCATTGCTTAATGTGACCAACCACTTACCCTCCCAGGTAGTTAGTTGTTGCTGACATTGCTTATAGATAAGCACTGCGTTAGATTCACACTAAGAAATAAGGTTTTCTCACACACTCATGCAACGCACACCTTCCGGTGGTTTGCTACATGCTTCATATCTCTAGTCTACATGATTAAGTATGTGATACTCTAGAAATCTCACTAAGTGATGCAATGAAGTTATGGAAGCTAAGTAAAGAAAGATGGAGATGGAATCAAAGGAAACACATAAATGCATTGAACACATAATGTATTAATTCTTTAATCACAAAATGTAATATAATACAATATAAGAAAAGAAGAGAAAATGAAATGACCGGCTGGGAGCAATAACTTGCTTCCAGCAGATGTGTGTCAAGGCTGCCGGTGGTGACATGGATGGGTGGTGGATCTGACTCTTCCGAGATCTAGCTCCAATCAAAGGCTTCAGTCATCACTCGAAATGGATGAAGGAGATGAAGAACTCTCAAGCTTTCTTCTCATGCATTTTTCTGGATCACAAGGATCCACCCTAAGGTGAACCTCAGGCAAAAACATTGGATGATTTGAAATTCTGCTCATCGACTTCTTTATATAGAGCTTGGATCACCAACAACATTAATGGACTGCTCTGATTCTGACATTCGCGGCACGTTAGTCCTTTTTTGAATCTCTACTTCTAATGGCGTGGTAGGTGAAATGTCACATCATCTTTTGATTTCCTCGAGATATGCGCTGATGTGTTCATTCCACCAACCTTGCGTTGATCCCTCTATTATGTGTTATCGTGTAGCCGTAATCATGCAGTGACCGCATTCGCTTAATATCGCTACTTCTACACGATGACCGCAATCACTTGTCGATCGCAACTCCCATACGATGGACGCATGCGGCTGATTACCGCAACACTCATGCGTTGATCGAACGCATTCGCCTTTGCGATGGAGAGTTTCTCTGCATGCGGTCATCTATGCGGTAGTTCAACTTCCGCGTTTACGTCTACTTCCTGCATTAGCTACAAAAATTGACAATTGAACGCATAATAATGGGTTAACCGAGATTCTTAATGTTGATCGCCGCAAGCTCATTTTCTCATGAATTCCTAACATAATTGCCGCATATTCTACTAAACAGCCCTCATAATTCTAAGTAAAAGGCCTAAGATGACATGTATTTCTGCATGTCATCACACCCCCAAACTTAGAATCAGGCTTGTCCTCAAGCATGCATTATACTCAAGAAATTCTAACTCACCTTCCGGCTTTCCTTTGCGATGACCAGCTTCTCAGAGTATAATTTCCTCATATCTCTGACCATCGCCGCAATGCTCTCTTCTACTTTGGCTGCTTCTTCAAAAAGATCTCTTCTAAGTTTATATCAAGCAAGCCTTTACTCAAAAACTTTTTATTCATTCACTATAACTTTGCGTTTAGCTTTTGAGAATGCATTCGTTCAAAATACTTCAAAAATTTGTGATTACTTATTCAAATGCGGCATTGAACCTGGTCATGCCCTTCGTTTTAGCTTACCCCACGTGTGTCATGCGAGCATCCAACTTCGGTTGCATTCCATATTCCACTCAACTCTTGTCTCACTTGATTTGGCTTGCGCCGACAGAGGAGTTGCACTAATGTGTTGATCCTAGCGACTTACTTTCGTTTTGGCTTGCCCCCACGTGTGTCATGTGAACATCCAACTACGGGTAAGTGCCTTTCACAACTTAACTATTATCAACATGGGTTTCCCCATTGCGTTGACAATGGAGTTATTATTCTAAAAAATTCTCTTTGCTTTTTTTTTTTTTGCATTAATCGCAATGTAATGAACGTAATTCTTCGAGACCACTACCACCCCCAAACTTAGAGGTCGGCAGCATTCTCACCACAAAGCTAAAAACAGAATTACAAGAATGCGATAACAAATGTTTGAGCGAAGGTTTGCACAAAATAAAACTTAAGACTTTCAAAATTTGAAGAAGCTATTAAAGGTAAAGTGAGCTTTGCCAGTGAATTATACATGCCATCATAGAAACATCACAAAGGAGCGCAATCGGGAAAATAGAATTTCAAAAGGATAAGGCATAAAAGATAACAAGAAAAGACCTTAGGCGGAACAACGCATGTGATCATGCATTGAAATCCACATGATCGAAACCATGTGTTGAAGGATGAAAGGACGCATCGAGGAGACTTATTGTTGCACTTGCAAGGAACAATCGCACCATAACCAAGGAAGCAGCCACATATCCAAAATAACAATAAAAATAAAAATAAACTAAAATATGAAAGTAAGATAAAGATAGAGTAGAAGATGTCCCTGGAAAAATTGGAGTGTTGTCATCGCAAGGAGTCTTCCATGCAAGAGATTACTCTCAACTGCTTGGGTCAAGTACCTTGGCCATTGGAACTTCCGGTAATTGTTGGGTGCATGTTGGCCACCATGTGCTTAAAATTACCTTCAGCTCATGCGACTGATTGCCCTTCTACCTTGGGGTCAATATTGGCTTTTGGCGCATCGCCTACACTTTAATATTAGTTGCAACCTGGTCGCACAAGCTACAATACTCCCAAGATAAAAAGGTTGCCAGAGACATAAAACTCAACAAACAATTACCTACCAAGTCCCCAGCAATGACGCCAAAAACTTGATGGCGAGAAATTAGATATCAATTACTCGTCAACTAAAATCTGGTGAAACGCAAATGCGATGCATGTTCTTAAAGTATGCGTTGATTATCATGCGTCAGTGGTCATGCATTGGAATAACTATGCGTTAACAAATGTATGCAATGACCATGCGTTCCTGTCACAAGTTTTCTTGCATTCACGCCCAGTATAATGCAAACGCAAGTTGCTCCGGAGATCCAAGGTCGAACTCAGGCACTTGTACCTAGACATATGCGGTAATGTGCATGCAGTGGTTGAATAAAAGAATGGATGGAAGGTTTCTATGCTAACACTACTCCTACTCCTAAGTAACAGACAACGCAATGAGAATATGGATGAGAGGTAGAGACACGACAACTATTGACAGGAAGTGAATGGATGGAAAAATAGATAAAATGTGGAGATGTCTTCATTGCAACCCGTAGATTGACCACAAGGGCAACCTTAGCCAACGCAAGCTATGCGATCATGCTACACACACTTGAGCCTAATTCTAGGACGTATGCGATGTATATGTGATAGTGTTGGGAAGCCTATGCCTGCCTAAACCTCCATAACCCACTCACGGGCTCTCGCCACATGAGCGTGATAGCTTCATACCACCGTATCCTACTTCTGGACGCATGCAATATCCTATCCATAGGGTGTATACGCTGTGTAATAACAAATGGAGCTTATTCCTAAGTCTCCATTCTTGCTTATGTAAACCTAATCTAGCCCTTCTGAGCATCGATTCTAACCTAGCTCCCTCGAGTCTTAGGTTCTTTCTTTAGACTCTCTCCCAAGTAGCTCTAAAAGTGTGATGGATGCATACATAAAACAAGGTAACCACATAAACTTGCCTGATGCATGATTATTCCTATCTCTAGTGAACAATAGCTTGCATTGCTTAATGTGACCAACCACTTACCCTCCTGGGCAGTTAGTTGTTGCTGACTTTGCTCATAGACAAGCACTGCATTAGCTTCACACTAAGCAAATAAGGTTTTCTCACACACTCACGTAACGCACACCTTCTGGTGGTTTGCTACATGCTTCATATCTCTAGTCCACATGATTAAGTATGCGATACTCTAGCAATCTCACTAAGTGATGCAATGAAGTTATGGAAGCTAAGTAAAGAAAGATGGAGATGGAATCGAAGGAAACACATAAATGCATTGAACACATAATGTATTAATTCCTTAATCACAAAATGTAATACAATACAATATAAGAAAAGAAGAGAAAATGAAATGACTGGGTGGAAGAAATAACTTGCTTCCAGCAGATGTGCGTCAAGGCTGCCGATGGTGCCATGGATTGGCGGTGGAGTTGACTCTCTCGAGATCTAGCTCCAATCGAAGCCTCCGATCGTCACTCGGAATGGATGAAGGAGATGAAGAACTCTCAAGCTTTCTTCTCACGCATTTGTCTGGATCACAAGGATCCACCCTAAGGCGAACCTCAGGCGAAAACCTTGGATGATTTGAAATTTTGCTCATCGCCTTTTTTATATAGAGCTTGGATCACCGACAACATTAATGGACTGCTTTGATTCTGATATTTGCGGCGCATTAGTCCTTTTCTGAATCTCTGCTGCTAACAGCATGGTAGGTGAAATGTCAACATCATCTTTTGATTTCCTCGAGATATGCGTTGATGTGTTCATTCCACCAACCTTGCGTTGATCCCTCTATTATGCGTTATCGTGTAGCCGCAATCATGCAGTGACCACATTCGCTTAATACCATAACTTCTACACGATGACTGCAATCGCTTGTCGAGTGCAACTCTCATGAGATGGATGCATGCGGCTGATTACTGCAACACCCATGCATTGATTGAATGCGTTCGCCTTTACGATGGAGAGTTTCTCCGCATGCAGTCGTCTATGGTAGTCCAGCTTCTGCGTTTACATCCATTTCCTGCATTAGCTACAAAAATAGGCAATTGAATGCATAATAACGGGTTAGCCGAGATTCTTAATACTGATCGCCGCAAGCTCATTTTCTTGTGAATTCCTAATATAATTGTCGCATATTCTGCTTAACAGCCCTTATAATTCTAAATAAAAGACCTAAGATGACATGCATTTCTGCATGTCATCACTTCTAACTGGTCCTTTCATTTTCTCTTCTTTTCTCATATTGTATTGTATTACATTTTGGATTAAGAAATTAATACATCATGTGTTCAATGCATTTCTATATTTCCTTTGATTCCATCTCTATCTTCATTACTTAGTATCCTTAATCTTCATTGCATCACTTAGTGAGACTGTTAGAGTATCGCATACTTAATCATGCGGCTTAGGAATATGAAGCATGTAGCAAACCACCGGGAGGTGTGCGTTGCGTGAGTGTTGTGAGAAAACCTTATTTGCTTAGTGTGAAGTTGTAGCAACGCCTGTCTATAGGCGGACGAAACGCTTGTCTATGAGTAAAGTCAGCAACAACTAACTGCCCGGGAGGGTAAGTGGTTGGTCGCATTAAATAGTGTAAGCTAGTGTTCACTAGAGATAGGAATAATCTTACGTCAGCAAAGTTTATGTGGTTACCTTGTCTTATGAGCGCATCATTCAACATTTAAGCATACTTGAGAGAGTAGTCTAAAAACCAAATCTAAGACTCGAGAGAGCGGATTGGATCATATAAGCAAGAATGGAGAACTTAGAGATGAGCTCCGTTTGCTATTACACAGCATATGCACCCTACGGAGAGGATATTGCATGCATCCAAGAAGTAGGATATAGTTGCGGTATGCGGTCATCTTGTTTATGTGCGAGAGCACATGGGCAAGAATAGAGACTTAGGAATAAGGCCTCTTTACATTTCGTATACACATCACATACGTCCTAGAATTAAGAGTGTGTGTAGAATGATCGCATAGCTTGCGTTGACTAAGGTTGCCCTTGCGATCACTCTTAAGAGTTACGATGAAGACATCCTCACATTTTATCTATTTTTCCATGCATTTATTTTGCGTCAATAGTTGCCGTGTCTCTACCTCTCATTCTTATTCTCATTGCTTTGTCTGTTAGTTAGGAGTAGGAGTAGTTTGTAGCTTACAACCCCTATCATTCTTTTATTCATCTGTCGCAAACACATTACCGCATAGCATTTAGTTACAAGTCCCTGAGTTCGACCTCAGATCACTCGAGAAACTTGCGTTCGTGTTATACTTGGCGTGAACACAAGAAAACTTGTGACAGGAACGCATGGTCATCGCATACATTTATTAACATATAGTTTCATTCCAACGCATGACCACCGACGCATGAGAATCAACGCATACCTTAAGACATGCATCGCATATTGCGTTCACCAAATTTTCGTCACCAAGTTTTTGGATGAAATAAAAAGCAATGCTAAAGTAAATTGCGGTGATAAAATAAGATGCGGTAATAAAATAAGGTGCAGGAAAAAAATAATATGCAGTAATAAATAAGATGCAGTAATAAATAATGTGTTGTAATAAATAAGTAAATAAACAAATTGAGAACTGGCTGTAAAGGTGTGCAAGTATCTGATGCATACGGTGGCAAGTCTTGTGAAATGTGTTAGAAAGAGAATGGGTTGGGGGAAAGGACATCGCAAGTTCGTCAATCCTGTAGAGGACATGACTAAGGTTCCGTTTTCCCTTGGCTTACATCTCTCAGTGATCGGCCGCGTTCCTATATGTCTATGGTGAATCAGGATTAAACGTTGTGAACGCAAGGTTTTTTCCATCTCTGGAAATACTTCTCGCTTTAGTTAACACATTATTCCAACCTTCTTTTGAGAGGTGGAATAACATCTTCACTTCTACTCTCACAGGTGGTGATGCCGTTGAGCATGTGCTAGCTAAACTCAGCTAATTTCTTCAACAAGGATTAACTTACTCACTTAATCCTTCCTTCTTACCCTGGGGAATTAGTTACACATGGTAAAGGAAATGGATGATGAATGTATGGTGAAGAACAGAGAGATGATGATGAATATAATAATGATATTAAAAGATAATGATAAAGCGTTTGTTATAGATAATGAATGAAAGATTAGAGATGGACAACAGTTGATGAATAGGAAATGAGAACAAATACGGAAAGTGTGTCAATGTCTTGACACGGATCCCGATCAGAGACGATTTGCTTGCCGACGTGTGGGAGGGACGTGGTGGAGAACTTCCTTCTCAGGCTTGTTTTCCAAGTAGCAGTGATATGTGCATAGAGCTTATCTTCAGGAATGGGAATGAATAAAGGCCTAAGATGACGTGCATTTTTGCATGTCATCAATTATCATACAATCTCCTCCATTAGTTTAAATCATGATATTCCTATGTTGCGCGTGCTGTCGTTTTTAGGCGACACTAACTAGTCATTAACCACGACGATCCCCACAGAGTGTTGTAACATAGGATTTGGAATCCAGACTTCAGTAATGAATAAGGTCTTATAGTTCCGTCTTGGGTATTGTCTTCCATCTTGGGGGCATATTCATACCGTTCTATAAAATCTGAAAAATGGCAGGTCACACTTACAAGAATTACTAATTGTTAGTAAAGGTCTTGACCGAAAACGATAACCAAAAGAACTATAAAGAGTTATTCTGATATAGTATTTGGTCAAGAGTTGTCTTGCTTCAGTGAAGGAATTGTTGACTGCCCCACGGTAGCAATTGTTCTAAACCACTAATTTATCGTTGCAAATAAATAAAGATTTTTTGGGTACTTTATTATGTTTGCTAAATTTTGATTTAGATGCATAAAGTTTAATAGAATTTGTTTAAATTTTTCAGCAACGTCGAATTCAATTATCCAACTACTAGCTTCCAATAAATTTAACGGTGAAGGATATTCAAACTGGAAATCCAACATCAATACGATATTAGTTGTGGATGATTTAAGATTTGTGTTGACGGAGGAATGTCCTTCCGTTCCCAGTACAACAGCGAACCAAAATGTTTGGGACATCTATGATCGATGGGTTAGGGCTAACAAAAAGGCCCGAACTTACATCTTAGCAAGCACATCTGATGTACTTAATAAGAAACATGAGGTAATGCCCACCGCCCATTGCGACGCTCTGAAGTCTAAAAGCGTGAATTTTCCATCAGTGCCTGATAACTTGTAGAAATCCAAGCTATTTATGCTATTTTATTTAGATATTGTGGCAAAAAGAAAGGAAAGTTGCATCGATAGTATAAAAATTGGCTAAGAAATATGAATATTATGAAATGTCGTAAACACACCCACTAACACCATTGTGGTGGCGAAATAGAATGTTTCAGTCTCTGTTTTGCAGGAAATAGGTCACCACATGCGTTCATGGCTCGAAGACAAAAAAAAATGCATCTATGTCACATGCGCCCATCAATCCAGAACGAAGAGATGATCAACGCAATGACGGCGCATGCGACAATCAATCCTGAGCTTTAGCGATCAACGCAATTTTAACCGCATGCGGTAATAAAAAACAACACCACATGGGGCGATCGATCGAAGATGTGAAGAGCAACGCATTTGCGGACGATTCTGACAAGTGTACAACTTTTAGTTGTGCATTTCTGACGGATTGATTGCGTAACAGAAAGAAATTTTCCATTCCGCCATTTTAGGAACTACCAAAATTAGACAGTGGGGACCACAAATTCAAAGAGCCAAGGTCTCGCCTATAAATAGCTTCCTCAAATTCGCTAAAGGAGATACATGTATACGTAGAGAGGTGCATATATTGATACTGAGAGAGAGGCTGGTCTGAAGCGACTTACAGATTAAATCTGGGAGAATGACGAGACAAGGCCGAGAGGTGAGTCTCCGAGCAGAGAATTCTTCTGATTCCCGAAGTTGAAGCTCTGTGCAAGGGTCAGGTCTACCGAGGAAGCAAGTCTGAGAGGGAAGCTTTCCTCTCCACCATTTCCACACACCGGCAAGCACAAATCTTCAATCGAAATCTGTATCAAGACGTTGGCACTCTTTCCATATTTGTTTCTATTCTCTATTTCATCTTCTATGTTCATCTTCTATAATCCTTCATTCACAACATGTATCAAATGCTTAATTTTAGAATTAAATGTTATCATCGTCACCATTATCATCTTTCTGTCTCTTTCCATACGTTTATCATCCATTTTCTCCATGATGTGTTCTTAATCTCCGGGGTGAAAAGCGAGAATTAAGGGAGTGAGTTAATTTGTATTAAGGAATTAATTAAGTTTAGCTAAACCATGCTTGACGGCATCTTCACCTATGAAAGCAGAAGTGAAGATGTTATTCTGCTTATCGAGAAAAGGTTGGAAGAATGCATTAACTAAAGCGAGAAGTATTTCCAGAGATGGAAACAACCTTGCGTTTATCACTTCATCTTTGTTTCACCATAGATATATGGGAACGCGACCAATTACTGAGAGGTGTACGCCAAGGGAAAGCGGAACCTTAGTTGCGTCCTTAACGCGATTGACAAACTTGCAATGTTTTTACTCTTTACTCTTTCTCTTTCTACTTCATTCATAAGACTTGCCATCGCATATATCGATTCTTTTGTACAACTTCACAGTTAGTCCTCGACATCAGTATCATGTATCATGTATCTTGTATCATGTATCATAGTAGTTTAGGACTTTACTTTACAACGCATTTTTACTTTATCGCAATTTATATTTCTGTACAAACCAACATTCTTGATTCATTATTAAAATCGGTCGCATGTATCATATAAGTATTGCATTAACGACAACAATCCTCGCGTTCGATCTCGGATCACTCTGAGAAACTTGTGTTGGAATTATACTTGGTTTCAGTGCAATGAAACTTGTGACACGCACTACTTCATCGCATTCTACGAACATATCACTATCAATGCAGACACTTAGAATGTAGTATCACACAAATTATCTTTATCGCAAAGCACTTGAGCGCATTTAGTACATCATTCATTTCATCATCACAGTACATGCATAATAAGGAACTAATTTTTATCGTTACAGTGCCATGACACAATACCCGAGCATTGCGGCATCATCGCAATTTTATAAATAGAAAAGATTGTCACCTAGGCAAAAAAAAAAAAAAAACTCTGATTTCTACCGATTGGAACTCGATTTCTCTCTATTTTTTTTTTTTTCTATTTGGTAGATGTATTTAAACTCAAACCCATTGATCGGCATATCGATTATGGGCTAAGGTATCATTCTCTAGGTAAGGTTTTTAGGATTTTTCCCTAATTTGATGTATTTGTGAGTTTTTAAACCAAAATATTGTAATTTTTCGAATTCAATTCTATTTTTATGAGATTTTATCATATTGTAGTAAGCTTGTAGATTATATAATAATACTTTTGATTGATGTATGATTCGTGACACCTAATAGTATGTCGATCTATAGGAAGCAATAAGTTAGGTTGCCTTGCGAATCAATTAAAATTACTATTGATCTAACTAACCTAGAATTGAATCAAACGAATATTTAATTAGGGGCTTGAAAATTAAATATTCCACCTAACAGTTCCTTAGGTATGAATGCAATTAGAGCAATTTAAAGTTCTCTAAGAAATCTTCCCTCTCATCCTCTCCATCTTCTTCCCTCTTCCTAGGATTTAAGCAAAGCCCATAACTCCTGCTTGAGTCTTTGAATCCCAAAAGAGAATACAGAGAGTTCTCAACTGGTAGTGTCCGTGCGTGAAAAAGGAGATCCACGAAGAAGAAGTTCTGTTCGTGGCTAGTACGAGGGATTACTTGAATAAAGGTTCTTCAAAGGTGGGGTTTCTTGAAACTTGTTTTCTTTGTAAAAGCATGTTGTAGTTTAACCTTGAATGCATATCTACTTGTATGTTTACTGTAAATTTTATATTCGATAATTAATGAAATTTAGACGATCCGCTTCTGCTCAAGGATCCCCTCATGTCGAGTTCCCTTCAATAGCAACTTTGTACTTCCTTTCCCCATCATCAAATTTCTGACCAATATCTTATTCAGTATCTCTATTCAAGATTGCTTCCATCTGAGAGGAGCAACATTGATGCAGTTGTCGATGGAGCTTTAGATGACAAAACGCCCACTGAAGCTAGCTAGCTAATATCAACTATGGTAGAGAATTCATAGAATTTTGGATCAAGGACTCTAGAATATGATATTGTTCAAGTTAAAGAGGTTAGTGAGTTGAGAACTCAAGTATCTAATCTAGTTTCTCTTTTCACTCAGGTTGCTCAAGAAGAACTTCCCCAAATTAAAACATATAGAGCATGTAGAGTGGTTGGACATGCTTTAGAAGCTTGCCCATGAAGTCAACCTCAGTTAATGCAATACACTACACTTTTCAATAGCATTTTAGCGTAGCCTTTCAATACAAGGCTATTAAAAAACAAAAGAAAAAAAGCGGGAGGGTTAAAATTTAGGACGCTCAATTTCTTCATTTTTTCAGATTACGCGCTGTTGGATTTGTTTTCTCTTCCGCCTTTTCCTTCAAGCGTCATTTCTCTTCTGCCTCTTAGTTCAAGTGCAGTCTCTTCCCCTTCATTTTCTTTCTCGTCTTCTCCTTCGAACAGCTCCATCTATTGTTTGCTCTTAGGTTTCTCTCTCGTTTCTCGTCTCCAACTTCGCAAGTCAGTCGCAGCGTGAAGCATATTTGTTAGTCCTCTCCAACTTTGTTTGTCCTTCTCTTTCACTCACACATTCTTCATCACAAACCCTAGCCTCAACTCTTGTCTCATTTGACAGGTTACTTATGTTGTGGCCTTTTCCGTTCTCAAAGCTTCCACATCTCTTGTAGAGTTTGTGTATAGGATCGAGAAGAGCCAGAATACTGGAATGGTGCTCTCAAGCCCTAACTTTTAAAGGCTTCACGTCGAGCAATTGGATTTGTTTTACTGGATCGTTGATTCTGATGCCCTTCTCTTGGTGTGTGCTTTCCTTCAACTCTAACCTTTTTTGGCTTATTTTTTTTAATTGAAGACTATGATTGTTCTCCTTCTTTTGACTAAATGCGATGGAGAGAGATTGAATGTGTGTTTCAACCCAACTCATTGGGCATAAATAAAGCCAAATCAGATTAGGATTGATTTTCTCAATCTACCAAAAACGATTATATCCAAAATAATCTCGATGTTGGAGAAGATTGGATTGCAGCTAAACAAGAAACTGAATAATGGCAGAAGATGCTTACAATAATAGGACCAAGCTTGATCACAATAAAAGATCTGTAATAAAAGAGTTGATGTTCTATATTTGCTCTTCAAGACTTGTCAAATATTGTTTTATCATTTTTTCGGTTTGTATATTTCTTTGAAAATAACAAAAAACCTCCCAAAGTATCGTTGAAGTGCATTATAGAAAAAGACCCACTACGATTGTTTTGACTCGTTTGTAATTGCATGTTGTACAAGGGTATAGTTCCACTCTTGGGACACTATATTCCATGTAAGTTGAAAAGATCATGGGTTGAGAGCACCATTCCAATATTGGGCCGAAGCCGAATTTTTCTTGAGTTGACAAACTTGACGGCCATGATTAGGATTAGCCTTTTTCTTATAATTTATTATCTTCGCTGCAGTTTTTTTAACTTTATTTGAGACTTCAAGATCTTGGGTGGAGTTGCAATGAAAAATTTGAAGCCTTAATTCCTTTACTAAAAATAATGGCCCACTAGATCATTGTTGCTCGTTGTCTTTCAGGTCTAATCTTGAATTATCTCTTGAATTATCTATACTGAGTGCTTTCTTTTTGTGTATTAGTTTTGTTATATGGTTTGTTTTTTCAACTATGAAGTTTAGATTTGGCAACCTTCACTACAAGATATATCACTTTTTATAGCATTTCAACTAAGGTGAAAAGGTCTCACATTTTCCCCTTCCCTTTATTTCTCTGTTCTTTCTTTTTTATTTATGTGTTTCTCTCCACTTAATCTTGATTCTTGATGAAGCCCCAATTTTGATTCGCAAAAACCAGTTGAGTTGGAATTCACTTGATGTCGTAAAACTGATTCACAACGCACCAAGCTTTGATTAGACGTCAGAAAGTGTGGACGGATGAGCGTGAAGTCAGTGAGAGGAGCGCTTGTGACCGAATAGATGGTGTTTTCGGAGGTGGCCCACGACTCTATGTTGGGATTGAAACCTTGCGACAGAGGCACCTCTTTAAGCTTTTCCTATAACAACAAATAGGGTTTGTGATTGGGCTCTCCAAAAACTCAACATCATTTCAGGTTTTTAGGTATTCTTTTTCAGTTCATTGTTTTCTTTTTCATTTTGCTTTCTCTCTATATTTTCCACTGATTTCTTCTACTGAATGTCTACTGTTATAGCTTCTATTTTAGCTAAATTCAATTTGTTAAATTCAGCTCTGTTGGTAAAAGTTTACTGCTGCATAGAGCCTGTTTTAAAAAATGCCTCGTGAAATTGTTTATTTGATTTGGCAATGGTGAAGTAATTGTTCTTTATTTTGGATTTTTTTCTTAATGTGCTGTTTTGTTCCAAGAAAAATAAGTGAAGGGTTTCCATGGAATGATTTTTCTTGGGGTCTTTAATATTCTCTTATCCAAAATCCTAGCTAAACTAGTTTTTGTAGCTTAATTGAATAAAAACCAATTTCAGGAAGATAATTATTAAAACATATATACTCAATTTTTTTTAACATGAAGAATCAAAACAGAAATTTGAAGGAACCAAGATTAAAATGCTTTCTTGAAAAGTACTTTACCTTTTTTCTGTTGCAAATATAGTTTTAGGCAAAATGGTGACCCCTTATCCAAAGTAGACTTCCATCAAAAGCTTTTGCTTGTCTTCTTCTGAGAGAACATCAAAATTATGTAGGAAAAGATTTGTTTTTTTTTTTGAAACCCACGACACTTGGTGCTTAATGATTTAATGTTAAACCTGGATGCTAACTCTGTTATCACAAGCCTACACTTGTTGTGGTTAAACAATCTAATTACTTCTTTTCTTACTTTGTAATCTTCCAATCCCTTTCCATAATCTTGCAATTCCTTTACCATCCAAGATGGATCTTGGAAAAATACAGAGATGGCTTCTTCATATTTTCATAAGCTTAGTACAAAAAAAGGACTCTTTGTTTTTCAATTTACTTATGATTCTACTCATATTTGAGTATCATTGGTATTCTTTAGTCCAACATCCGATGAAATAATTTATAAACTATTTTATATATTCAATTCCTTAGTGATTACTCTAACAGACAATTTTTTGACAAATAATTTAAAATTGTTACAAAAAAGAAAGACAAACGAAAATTTCAACTTTGAGAACCGTTTATCATATGCCTCAGTCATGATTTCAATTTAGATTGCAAGCCCTAAGGTTGTCTATCAACTCAATCCCACTCTTAGTGATGAAAAAATCAGCAAGCAAAGGCAATTTGGGTCTATAAAAGGGCTACAAAATATTCATACGGTGACAATACTATAAATATTGTTTTATTATTGAAGGTTAGCACATCTCACATTCTCTTTTCTTTCAGATGTCACAGGTTGTTTTTTCTTTCTTCATATTTTTCTGGAGTTGAGAGCTTATTCTAGCACTTCCCATGAGTTATTTGTACTTTAGACTTGGTAAAGAATGATTTCTCTACTTGGTGTTATGATGAAGTATTCTTTTATTACTCTAATCCTTAATGGTGTACCTAAAAAATGTGAGTCCTTGTATGGATGGAGAAAGAATAAGTTGCACTTTTCTTTTTGCATTTGCAGTTGTGGGGATACATGTCTCTGCATTTTTAATGACACTTATAATTTAGATGTTCTCTCATTGTTGTGTGCCTTTTTCTTCCCTGTAAAGAACCTAAACCATTTGTTGATGTGTATTGATCTGTTATTTCCACTGCCAAGATGGTCTTTGGCCTATGCTATAATTATTGTTCACTATTGATATAGATAATTGGTTGCAACTTATTTTATAGAATATTCACTGATATGTGCAAGCAAAGCCTTCTCTACCATGATCTCTGTTATTTGGACGTTGATTTGACTTAATGGCCTGACTTCTTCAAAGTTTGCTACCTATTTGGATGTTGGTTTGGTTTTTATTTGACTAATGGCCATGCAATAGTTTAACAAAATTTTCATAATATCATTTATCAACATTTTGGCATATTAGTCAAGCACTTGCTTTGTTTTTTTACATTTGGTTGTTCAAGGTCATTGTGAATAAGGTTGTCAAGGTTCAAACCACGACCAACCATTTAGGATATTAACAATCATGAATTTCCATGTATAAATCATACAAAGGTGTACATATTTTAGCCTAACACCCATGGTTACCAAAACTAGCTTTTACTATAATCTTATATAGATTTTCTGAAACATAAATAACATTGGTCAGATGAGGCAAGTAACTTTTCCATGTAGACATAGCAGATCTTGTCTTGTAGACTGGTAAATTGTGTATACTAGATGCAGTTTACTAGATGCAATCTCCAACTTGAATGACTTCTCAACTTTCTTGCTTTCAAATTTAACTCTTTTGGGTATTATTAGTGAGATGATTATGACTGATTTTTTCAATTGACAAACTTTTTATGTTGCATAAATCTAGATAACTTGTTAAAATTTTAGGTTAGGATATCCAAAATGAATGTTATTTGCTTGTGAGAAATTGGAGGAGTTCTAGTTCAAAATCTAGGATATCCAAAATCTAGATAAGTTGCAATCAGCTCTAGTTCAAAAGATTCATAACGAAGGAGTGGTGCAAATGAAGTTCAATTGCATAGATTTTAAATCTCAATTGTGTGCGGATGCTCCCATGGCTAGTGATTACCTGCCTTTTAATTTAATAAACTTATCTTTTGCATTGTGAAGATTAGTGATACTTTACATATAAAACGCATGGTTGAGGAAGAAACTTCATTAGTCTTTCCATACTTTTCCAACTTTATGAATTTGCATTATTACGCTCTCAAGTACTCAATGGATTTGATAATATTTTCTCATTGATACTGTTAGGGTGAGCAACTTTTCATAATCTTGGAGACCCATTGTGGAAGTTAAAATTGATCGCACCATTTGTAGCAGACTACCGAATGAGTTAAAGAGTTGTCATTTCTAAGTTAATTTTTTTGTTGTCTTTGCAATCTTTGCATTGCAAAATAGGATGTTGGATGCTTCTTTAAGTGTGCTTGAAATTTCTAGCATAATTTTAAATCGAAGTATTCCCAAGTGTGGTTGCAATCTTTTTGTTTTTGATCATATGATTTTTTTTTTTATCTTTGAACTTCCAAGATAAATCCAAACAACATAATTTTTATCCCTTCAATGGTCACTTATTTACAAGTAGTTTTTCTCGAGTGTTTTATAGTAATGTTTGCATATGAAGTGATTGTTTAGTTAGGATTTGCGGTTGCTTTCTTAGATGTGATGTGCGTTCATTCCTTGTAGGTGCGATAATAATTCTCCTCGGTGCGCAGTTTTAATAGAAGAATCCTCTCCTAACTAAACAGATTAAGCAATAGAAGTATGACTATGAGAATTGGTAGAGACGCGACGACTGTTAATGCGTAATAAGATGCATGAAAAAATAGATAAAATAGTGGAGGGGAAAGCTTCACTGCATCATTAAGCTTGATCGCAAGGGTAATCCCAACCAGCACAAGTTATGCGATCATGCTGTACATAAATATGCACATGTGATGCATATGTGAAAATGTTGATAGAGCTTATGTCTAAGTCTCTATTCTTATGCGATCTAACACACATGAGATAAGGTGACCACATACCACCATATCCTATTTCAAGGGCGCATGCGATGTGTAAATAGCAATAGAACTTATGTCTAAGTTTCTACTTCTTGCTTGTGTGATTCTAATCCGACTCTCTCAAATCTAGATTCTATCTTTAGACTACTCTCTCAAGTATGACCAAAGGGTGAATGATGCACTCATAAGACAAGATAATCACATAAAACATGGTTGAACATAAGATTATTCCTATCTCTAGGAACACTGCCTACTTTGCTTAGTGAGTTCTCACCGTTGATCAGCTCATAGACAAGCGTTGTTACAGCCTCACACTAAGCAAAGAGGATTTACTCATTATACTCGTGCAATGCACACCTCTCGGTGGTTTGTTACATGCTTCATATGTCTATGCCGCATGATTGAGTATGTGATACTCTCACAATCTTACTTAGTTCGTTGCAATGAAAGTAAGGGATAATAACGACAAAGTTAATGAAGATGGAGTCGAAGGAAATAAAGAGATGCATTAATTACAAAATGTATTAATGTCTTAAGCCAAAATGTAATACAATACAGATGTAGAAGAGAGATGGAGGGCTAGATGTAGGCAATCTCTTGCTTCCATCAGATGTGTGTCAAGGCTGCCGGTGGTGCCATGGAAGGGCGGTGGAGTAGTCTCTCTCAAGATCTATCTCCAGCAAAGCTCTGGTCGTCACTTGGAATGGGTGAAGAAATGAAGAACTCTCAAAGAATGTCTTCTCACGCTCTCATCTATGATCACAAGGATCTGCCTTAAGGCAGAAGCTTGGATACCTTGAATTTGGGCTCTAAGGCTCTATTTATAGAGCTCAATCGCCGACAGCATTCATGGTCTCGTCCTGAATCTTTGTCACTAACGGCGTGATGGTCCAACTCTGAACCTTTGCCACTAACGGCGCGGTAGGTGAAATGTCAACATCATCTTTTCGGTACTCCAAGGTATGCATTTATGCTCATTTTTGTCGAAGTACCATCGCATTCCACCAACCTTGCGATCATCCTTCTATCATGGTTATTACTCTGTAACCGCAACATCCATGCGATGAACACACGCGATCACCCTTGCGATGATCTGGGATTCACTGCATACGATCGATTCCTACAATAGCTACAAAAATAGACATTTCGACGTAGAATAATGCATATTATTGGGTTAGCGGAGATTTCCTATGTTGATCGACGCAAGCTCACTTTTCATATGAATTCTTAGTATAATCACCACATATTCTACTTGTTAACCCTCATAATTCTAAATAAGAGGCTATAATAACTTGTATTTCTGCCAGTTATCAATGATACAATAAGCAAAATTCTTGGTCCTGATCGTGGTCATGTTAGAGGACTTGAATTTGGAGTGACCACATCAAAGTTGTCTACATTTTCTCAAAGAGAGAGTTATACCCAACTTAAAGAAAAGTGTAACAAGATGGAGGGAGAGATGATTGAAATGAGATATTTGATTTCTCACCTACTCAAAGTTCAAGTATGCTACTAACTAGTAGAATCGATGTGGGCTTATGTTTATGTTTTCTTATTATTTAATATTTTTACTTTGTTTCTTTAAATTCTTTTAATTTTAGGGAAATACAAGTGAATATCTCTATAATGCTTCAAATGGACCCTTGATTAACAACGTCACTATTGACCCTGTGGTATCTTCACCTTTGGTAAAGTGTTTATCTTGTATTGAATGCTTATTTTGATAACATTTATTTTGGAAATTACATAAATATAATTTTATGTGATCTCTAATGTGTAGAAATGTATGAAACACAACAATATAGGATTAAATGAACATATTTTAGAAGTTATAAATATGCAACAATAGGATTCATTAGAGCTATAAAAAGCTAATAATGCTATGAATACAAAACCTTAACAATAAGGCTTATTATAGCTTTCACTAAATAAATAATTAGAATTATAAATCAATGCTATAATAGACAAACAATAACTACATATTTTTGCTATAAAAGTGAATTCATAGTTTTTCAAAAATGCTCTTACGTGTTACAAAGACTAAATGTGCTATTTGAAACCTGTATTTATAACATTTACGAAACGCTATAAAAATGAATATTTCATAGCATTTAGCAAGTGCTATAGAAGGAAACTTATTATAGCATGTAACAACATGCTATAAACAGTTCAACTTTTCAATAGCGTTTAAAAAGTGCTATGAAAAGCTCCATACTTTTAATAGCATGGGTTGTCACGACTTTGGACAAAATGCTATAATAGACCTATGATAGCATTTTTTTCAAAGTTATAGTAGACCTTTTTTTTCTGTAGTGATAAGAGGCTTCTAAAGGAAGTACGACCCCCATGGGCAAACTTATAACCAAGGGTGGCGAGATCACCCAAATTTCAAATGGGGGTCCAAGGAAAATTTGAGAACTTGGAACCAATCTTCTTCAAGCTCTTCAGGTATGTCTCTCAAGGATGTAGTTAAATCTCTTGTGGACCATTCGTTAAAATTTCAACAGGTACTCCACAATTTGCAAAAGGACAACATACAACTTCAACAAGAAACAAAACAACTTCAACAAGACACAAAGTCTTTTCAACAAGAAACTAGACAAGGCTTCTCAAACTTAGGCACACAAATCATGCAACTTGCAATTGTGGTAAGCAAGCTTGAGAGTAAATCATCAGGAAAGCTACCTACTCAACTGGAGCATGCAAATGTAAGTGCAATCACTCTAAGAAGCGGAAAGGTAATTTCTTCTTCTTCCTAAGTAGCTAGCCCAGTTCAACCAACTCCCAAGAATATTTAAAGCTTAACATAACAACCCTCTACCAAAAAGTCCTATACTTGCTCCACAATTATAGAGCATGAATAACAAAATAACTAATCCCTAAAAATAGGAACAATCTTTGACACAATCAACTTAAACAGAGTGGACTTATTTCAGTCCTAAAGCATTTTCTTAACACATGTGTTGTTGTTAAGAAAAATAGTAGTTCAGCCTCAACTTCAGTGACTAGAGTTGCACTATGGACCAAGCCACCCAGGAAAAGAGATGGTAATCTGGTAACTCACAAGTTGCAGAAATAATGGTATGATTATAGTTATTGTAAGGTTTTTCTTATTACTTTCAATGTCTTGTGAATTTCTAATTTTGATTTATAGAATGTTTTGCTCTTTCTTCCTTGACCACTTTTGTTTTGTTAATTGATGGAATGCTAGGAACGTATTGAAAAAAATTGATAATGAAGGGATAAACACTTCCTCAACTAATATGAAAGATGATGCAATAAGCAAAGTTCTTGGTCCTGATCGTGGTCATGTTAGAGGACTCAAATTTGGAGTGACCACATCAAAGTTGTCTGCATTTTCTCAAAGAGAGAGTTATACCCAACTTGAAGAAAAGTGTAACAAGATGGAGGGAGAGATGATTGAAATGAGATATTTGATTTCTCACCTACTCAAAGTTCAAGTATGCTACTAACTAGTAGAATCGATGTGGGCTTATGTTTATGTTTTCTTATTATTTAATATTTTTACTTTGTTTCTTAAATTCTTTTAATTTTAGGGAAATACAAGTGAATATCTCTCTAATGCTTCAAATGGACCCTTGATTAACAACGTTACTATTGACCCTGTGGTATCTTCACCTTTGGTAAAGTGTTTATTATTTGTTTCCTATATTCTTTATTTATTACTCGTAGATTATTGAACTATCTTTAGATTAACAAACTTTTAATAAGTTTCTCACTATATTATATATTGCTTTTTATATTGCCTTGTTGATAGACTATTAACAATAATAATGCTCTTCGCAAGTGTAAGTTGCTAGATTGGTGTGGTATAGGAGAGGTAGTTGCTAAAGGTCGATGGTCTTCAAATGACCCAAAAGTTCTTGTTCATCATATTCCCCTTGGTCCACAAGCAGTTAGAGTTTGGGTAGACTTATCAATGAAACATGATGCATTTTTATGGAGGCCAAACTCATAAATGACATACATAGAAGATGCAATTGGGAATACAGTTGCATGGTTATTTGACAAAGTTTTAATTAGTACATATATCTATCGATTATTTTATTTCTTTATTTTAATAACTTTACTTAAATTTTTTATTACTTAACTTTTTTTTGTAGGTTGATGAAGGACTATCAGTGCATGCATCTTCAAGAGTTGGAGAATTAATTCTTCCTGTTGATTTTTTACATTTTAAAAATGGATGAACCATACTCTACTTCTTCCTCTAATATTCTACTTGGTAGATCCTTCATGAAAACTGCAAAAACTATAATTAATATAGATAAGGGGTCTTTATGAGTAGAATTTGACGGAGAGGTAATATCCTTCAACATTTATGACGCCATGAGATTTCTGGAGGAATATTATTCTCTTTGCTCCATAGACACATGATGAAATTGATTACATTGTTGATTCCATGTTATACAAAAGTTCTCATTGTTTGGTAGCCCTTTCAATTCATTATGGTTTTAATTTGACTTCTCATAATTCTTCTCGTGCATCTCTTCACTTTTGCAACTATTATAGTTCAAATAAAAAGCATGTTTCTAATTCTTCACTTCAATTTTCTAAAAAGAATGAATCTTCTTCAAAAGATGATAATGATAATTCTTTCAACAACAAATTTTGCCAAAATATAAATACTTCAAAAGAAGATTCAAATTTTCAAAACAAAATTTGTATAAATGAAAAACCTTCAACTAATAATTCAAATTCAAAATTCAATTGTAATAACAAAAATAAAATCAAAGCTTCTAATCTTTGCTCTGTTTTAAATGTGCAGGTAAAAGGGATTGAGCCCAAGGCTCTCCCTTCTCCAAAGAAGAGTAAAAACTTGGGAAGTTGTTTCAAGAACCCCAAGAAGCAAAAACCTAGAAAAACATGAAAATTTTCATGTTCCTTGAGAAACTAGAAAAATCTTTAAAGTAAACGGGTACAGACTCAAAAGCTACAATGAAGGACATGTAAATCAAGTCCAATTGGGCTTGCATTTAGCTAATCCCTCATATACTTGATACCCCTCTTCACCAACGTCGAGCAAACGACGCTAAAAAATTGCAACAAGATAAAATTTTCTCTTTCTTTCTTTTTATTTTCATTTTGTCTTTTCTAATTTTTCATTTTTCTTCTTTCTTTCTTATTTTAGTATTTCAAATTTCTCTTTTTCTTTGTAGGTGATTTACTCAATAAAAAGAGGAAAAATGAGCTCTCAAATAAATAAAACAAAAGCAAGAAATTCTCTCTCAAGCAAATAAGCGATCAACAAGAAAACCACGAAACTTCTCTCTACATCCATTCTCTTTTGTTTGTTGAATTCATTTGTTTATTCTAAACATAGAGGACAATGTTCCATCTTTAAGTTGGGGATGGATAAACATTGCATGTTTTTAGTATTCTCTTGAGTATTTTTTTATTAGCTTTAAAAATAAGCTTCACTGAAAATTTTTGCACTATTTAAATTTTTCTATGTGCAAAATTTTATTTTATTGAATTTAATTAGTTTTATATATGATTATTTCTTGAAAAATTATTTTAAATGATACAACTACTAAAAATATTTACAACTAATAGCAAAATATCACAGTCTATCTATGATAGACAGCGATAAACTATTATCTGTGTCTATCTATGTCATGATATGATAGACACAGATAATATCGCGATGTAACACATATAGACGATGATATTCTATTATTAATTATAAATATTTTGGTTTATTTTCTATATTTGAAAATAGTCTTTATTTTTATTTTTATTTTTGATAAATTAATGGGTGAATTGGAAGAGATTGAACTAAGGGTAAAAACTGCAACATTTTTTAAAATTTATGGACTAAATTTGATATTACCTGAAAGTTTAAGGGTTAACTTTGATTTTCTTTTTCCAATATTTTTCGTATGATGAGAGGAGAGAGAGAGAGATTTGGTAAGATAACGTACTTCATAATTTACGAAAGATTGAAAGAAAATGAGAAATAATAACATAAAAGTATTTCATAACTTTTCGAAATACAGAGAAAGATACAATGATATCATTTAGTTAAATAGCATAAAAATCATACAAATATTCCATCGATGAAATAACTACGAGATCATATGCCTCGATTACAACATAAAAGGGGAAAAAAACAACTCCATTGCCACCAAAAATGGCATCATTTATTATTGATAGTAGTCTTAATTAGTAGTAATAATATAACATATAAAAAAAACGATAACTCACTTTGGATTATGATCACATCACACATCAACACCTCCGTGACAACATTTGAAGTTAATACCAGTCTCCATGAAACGTGGACATTCAGGACAATTCACAATCATAGGAATCCATCCACTAAATCCAGGAAGAACTACCCGATCACATTGATGACTTTTGAGAGCCAATTCATTGAAGTAATCTCTAAAGACATCAGGAAAAGCCTTGAGCCTCAAATTTTGCTTCCATTTTGGGAATTCTTCGAGTAATTTTGATATCAAACTCCCACGACCAACTAACACTGGGGCTGACCCTACAGTTAGAACAACCCAACCATCCTCAGTTTGGTATGATATCAATCTTAAGATGTCTTCTGTTGTTTCACTTGCACTTGAACCTTTTATTTGACTCTTAACTACAAAATAACCCCATTGTATTATCCAAAAACGAGCCATTAGTGCTGGATCATCCTCTCCTGTTGCATCTTTTCCAATACGTACAATCTCAAATGAACTACCATCCATTACTAAAGGATCACTTTTTAAAATTTCTACTCTCTCTTCAAATTGTTGGATCCACAATGGGTTCTTTCCTCCATAGAATAGGATATACTTCTCTCTTGCGATCTGTTTAGAAAGAGTTATATATGTAAAATAATCAATATCTAAAATGATTTTGAGTGAAGAAAGACGTGTTTCACAGGGATTTTGAATATAACAAAAACGATTCTAATTATTTCAAAATAACTCCTAAACATGAATTTAGAAGCATTTTTAACACTTTCAAATGAAAATAAGGACCTGAAATAGTGTAACAGTGTAACAGTGACTTAAAATGATTTGATGATCAAATTTTTTTTTCTAGATCATCGTCCCACTGTTTCATATCCTTATTTCTTCTATCAGTAGTCAAACAAAAACATGTTGTATTAAAAATGCAGGCATATCAATAGTTATAATACATACCCAATTTTGCAATCTTGGTTGATGAGCAAATTTGATAAGAGTTGACTCGGGCCAGTTTTTTCTTAGTAAAACTTCAGTTCTATTGAATGTAAAAGGTATTGCTTCACTTTCCCAAACTCGAATCAAATGAATTGCATTCATGAATTCCACTTTAGATTGTGGGTTTAGTACCACAACTAATGGATCTTCTCTAAGTTGCCATTTTTCTTCAATATATCTCATGCCAGATATCTTTGTAGTGAATTGTACTGAATACCATTTCATTGTAGAACGCAAATAATCATATCTCTTACGATCTTCTTCGTGATAAGGCTCTGGGATTATTGGAATCCAAACTATCTCATGCTTATTATCTCTTTTCAAATCTTCATAAATCTTATGAAAAGCTCTGATATCATCTTCTGAGATATCCAACCCAGAAATTATCAATATCACGTTCTTTCCCGCTAAACTTTCATGAACACTTACCTGAAAAAACACCCACACATTTTTTAGAATGATTTGTATACGCATTATATGTTATTTACGATTTTGGACCTAGGGTTTATAGGAGGTGTTATGTATAAATCCTCTAACCCTACTAGCGTCTTCCTATTTGTGTTATCTGATATTACACTCTAATAACAAAATGGTTTTTTCTCCTCTTTTGATGGACGTAGTTAACACATTGTTAGTAAAGTACTTAAATCTCCGTGTCGATCTTTATTGTTTACATTTTCATGCTTTATTTGCTTGTCGATTTTTTCTTTTCTTTTTGTATACACACCTTCTTACATATAACATACCCTCCTAATAAATTATAATTACATGACTAAATATATTACAAGTTAAGTTTCTCAACTTTCAATTGTATCAATATGTATCTTTCATCTATTTGATATTATTGAATGTTTAGGCTAGTTGCGACTCAACGTAAAATTTAAATTTATATCTAAATAGAACAATTAATTCTTTAAAGTAGACCACACCGATAACTTATACAAAATTAAAGATTCGATACTTAATTATATATTATAAAAGTTTAAGAACATGCTATTGACACAAAATTAAAAATTTAAGATCTGTCAAACGCGTTTAAAAGTTCAAGATTCAAATATATAATTTTCATAATGAACTAAACTTGCAATAGCAAATGTTTAGAGCAAGAAGAGACCTCTCTATGAGTAGTGCCATCAATAAGTGGTTTGGTTTCAGGTTTACCGCTAAGCAACTTGGGAATAACCAATGTAATGTCAGTATGATAATGCTCAATGTGGTCAATCAACCACCGGTAGAGATTAACTTCCTCTGCATTCAAATGAATATATACAACAAATTAAATTTAATGTTATTTTTCAGTCATAGTTAAGCCAATAAATTTGACAATTAATTAATGATATCAATCACTAATAAAAATATTATATATTGTAAAGTATTTGACCATGTTGTTCTCGGATGGCCTCTAGATGCTTTTCGAGTACAGTGAGTACAAGGGCAATTTTTTCAAACAATTCACTCAAATATCTCTGTGACTGATTCCTGGAAAAAAAAACAACCATTTGTAATCAATTTATAAACCAAATAAAATCTTCCAAAGGTATTATATGTGATTGATTCTAAAATAGTTATAAAAATTTGAACAAGATAGATGATATCGATCAATAGGTGCACCAAGACATCTCAACTAGGTTGACACATCTGTAGCATCTTCATCATACCCTAATACTAGAGCGATGCATTTAAAATCACCATGAAACGTATTTTTAATCCTTCAAAATTAATTTTGATGAAATGAAATTGCATTTCAAAGTATAAAATTTAATATTTAATTAATTTTGAGTGATTAAAAATGGGTTTTAGGGTGATTTTGATGATTTGAAAATCACTCTCAAACAAACACTACATAACAAGAGTCAACATGTCATTTTCCGTCGGTCGGTTAGAGTCTTTGACATAAGCCGACTAATTGAAATTAACACAGTTGATCTTGATCGATCGGCTCGATTTGTCGGATTGTTTATGGTAAAGATAAAAAACTTACTCAGTTTCACTGAGGTAGGTGGAGAGCTCAATTCTAGAAGCAACAATAGTGTGGATAACCCAATAAGTAATTAATGGGATTTGACGAAGAGCAGAAGGTAACTCAGGAAGTTCCTTGACATCATATTTTGAGAATTCTCTAATCTCATCCATGTATTTGATTGCTTGTAAGCAGCTTTGAATGAGACTTCTGGGGTTGAGAAACACTTCACGATATCGAAGTGAGTCTAAGTGCTTTTTCAAAGTAGCTACTCGCTTGATAATTGCCAAAGATTTAGCCAATGGATCAGCTTGGGAGTAATGGTAGAGATGCCATAAATCTCCATAATCAGTTGCAAAGGCTAACAAAGTGAGAGCTGCCTTGGCTTCCCATGGATAATTTACCAATATTTCAAAGATTTCTAGTGTGGTTTCGTGTGCTTTTTCTATCCCCGTGGGCTTGCATGATAGCTGAAAATGATGTTACAGTAAAAGTTCAAAAAATAATAACAATAATAGAAGTAGTTCTTTTTGTGCATGGTTTGAAATTTTACTTAGAGATTTCAAAAGGGTTATTAAAAGGTGAAATACATAACAAAAAAAGTTTAAAAAGAAAGAGATACAAAGTATAACCATTAAAACTTTGTTTGATAATCATTTAGATTTAGATTTTTTATTTTTAAAAATTATAGTTATTTTTATGTGTTTTCTTTACCATAGTTTTTATCTTTGTTAAGAAAGCATTTGAATTCTTAGTCAAAATTCAAAACAAAAACAAGTTTTTAAAATGGACAATTGAAAATATAACAATTAAGCTCAAAGTATTAGCAGGTATAGCACAATGCAAAAGAATTTGTAGATATTAAAAAATTTAGATCCAGTTGTATGTAAAGGTCTATCAATGATAGGCTATATCACTGATAAAAGTCTATCCCTTATAGATTTTACTATATTTAATAATTCTTTAATAATATTTCTATACATTTAATTATTAGCCTTAAAAATTCTACTCACTGGAATTACCATTTTTTAAAAACTACTCAACTTTCCATAAATTGAACTTGTTTTTGTTTGTTTGATGTTCACATATTTCTTTGAAAAGTATAAGAAACACACCAAAGAAATATATGTAATCAAACAAGAAAAGATATTAAAAATAAATTAGTTAACAAATATGACATAATTTTATGAATTATGACCTCGCTCGAGATACAGTGAAGGGTACAGAGCGGAGGCTCGATCACAACACCGGATGCCAATGAATCATTTGAATACACCAAACGCCCTTCACTTCCCTGCATGCATGGACAATATTATAATGTGTCAAACACTGGAAAAGAAAAAAAAGACAAGCCAAATTTTTTATATGTATGTGAATATATAGTAATTGTTTTTACGCGATGAACGGTATCAGTAATTCGATCAGCAGTGGTGATAATGCTCTCAATAACTGAGATGTAATTGGAAAGGTCAATTTTAGTAGTGTCGTCATCACGATGTTTGGCATAAATGTGGCCGGTGACGAGGTCGTCGGAGTAATGTCTCATGCTCATCTCCTCCTTGTCCTTAGGGTTGGCTGATTGCTTAGAATGAAGCAATGCAGGTGTGGTGGGTGCCTTGTGTGGAGCGGCCATGGTTTAAGGGAAGTGAAAAATAATAGAAGGAAAGATTATAAGGGTTGAGAGATGTTTGGTTGTGTTGTCTATTGGAATTGTTTAGGCTATATTTATACACATAAAAATATTCTATAAAAGACAGAAAAGGCAAAGAGTATGAAAGAAACCATTGTTCTTGTCAGAAGAAAAGAATTTGTGTTGCATGCTGAATTTGAGCTTTAGTGAAGCTTATGATTTGATGTAGGCCATATCTCACTTTCTTTGTTGTCTTTTCCCTTTATTTATTTTTTAAAAAATATACTACAAAATAAATAGAGGTTAATAAGAGCAAGTTTAATTTACAAAAGAGAAAAGAAAGACAGAATTATGACCAATATTATTACTTAGTATATATTTTGTGTTGAGCTATAAAAAATTGGTTAGACATTTGTAGGAATGGATCGAACTATCGATCTTTGAAAATGATAATAAATGTCTTTGATATCTTTTGAATTATTTGAAGTTAAAAAATCTTAATCTACAATCCCATGCATTAACAAATATAATTGAAATGTGTTCCCTCTTAGATAAACTTAGAATATTTCATTTCAAAATCAATTCGGAGTAACTCATGCATGTATCTTTTATATAATATAGAGTGTCAAATCTCTATTTTTTTTAATGTAGGATTTTCAACACTCTCTTAATGTTAATTGTATGTACAAGTATAGACTCGCTATTTTCTAATATTTTTAATGTTAAAATTACAAGTTTAGAACTTGAAATAAAATGAAATCTTAGTATAATTCTCAAGAAAAAAAAATGTTTGTTCAGAGAGAATCTACTATTGGTACAATGTTTTAAGAAATTTAATGAGACAATGGGAAATTTTAATTTTTTTTTTTTTTTTGGAAAAAAAAAATCGATTTGTCTTATTTAGACAAGAAATTAAGCTATAGTGACTATTTTTTTAGTTTCATCCAAAAGACATATACTATCGGAAATATGTGTCCCTCGTTGATATTTCAATGTGAGACTTTAGTCACATTCCAAACAATTAATTCTCTCCTTGAACAACCATCCAACTCCTTTGCTTTATCGAGATTTTGCTGAACCCAAGAGAGTTCCTCTTCTCCAAAATACTTCACCTGCATAATAAAGGTTCCACCGGCTTTCGAGGATTCTACGACCCACGAGACTAAGTTAGGGGCCTATAATTCTTATACCATTGATTAAAGACAATCCTTCACATATCTCAATTAATATTGTATGATATTATTTATTTTGACCATAAATACTCGTGACTTTACTTTTTGTTTTACCTAAAAAAATGTCATATACGAATAGAGATATTGTCATTAACTTATATACTCATACTCAAATTGATTCTTCTACTGAAGTAGTAAAATAATTTTTTAAAAAAAAAATAAATAAACTAATCTAGAGCCCAATTTGATTCACTTATAAGAAAGTACACATATGGTCTAATGACTTGCAAAGTTGAAGGGTATATGTTTTTTTTTCCCCTTTTTAAAGACTTCTCTGTTTTAAGTATAGTGCATCATGTACAATATAACCTACTTCTTGAAACATATATCAAGTTGTTTTTTTTTTCTTTTTCTAAGATATATTTATGAAAGGTAATTTTATGTGAATATCTTAACCAAAGTCATCCAATGTAGATAAGTCTTTCATGTGATGCATTGTTTCCATGACCAAAAACTAAGTATTGAGTAAACTAAGATTATAAAATGGAAAATGGAAAAAGTTATAAAACTTTGATAGGCGGCTAACAATGATGATTAAAAGATTCCAAATCCCACAGTTTCTTTTGGAGAAAGTGACAAGATATTAGTCTTCAAAGTCACAACACCGAAGAATTTGAATGCAGCTTTCTGTAAAGAAGAAGCAGCAAAAATCTTAGAGGATACATTTTTTAAATCCTTACAATAATAAACAAACCCTACTCACAAGGTTAGGAATAGATGCCTCAAGCTTTGCATTTCATCTAGGTGAAAGAATACCTCCCATCCTTCATTCACGAATAAGCATATAAAGAAAACAACAAAACTAGAAAATACGAGAATTTAGTGGAAAACTTCAAACTCGAAAAGAAAACAAAAATGGCCAAATCCATCAGATGGAAATTCACTATGTGAAAAAATTTACAACAATCACGTAGAATTCTGGAATTCTCTCCCCGATTTCAATCACAAGAGTACTCTCTCAAGCTCTTCTTTTGCCGCTCACATCCTTTTCTCAACTCTCAATAAGATAACACCAAAAGAATTTAAATAAAGTTAGCACATCCAAACTTTGAAAGATTTCTAACTTGAACGATTTGAGTCCAATAACTGAACTTCTTTTAATATTTCTAATAATGTGTGGTCTTGGAATGCCTTGAATTTTGTTTGGGGTCTCGGCGCACCCTAGTGGGAGTTTGGGGGCAATGCCCTGAAACCTATTCAGAATTCGTATCTAGCATATTCTTTTGTTTGTAGTTATTTACGATTAGGATCCTAGGGTTTAGAGTAATGCGCTATATAAACTCTCTAATCCTAAAGGTGTCGTTTGTGTATTCAGAAAACATTCTCTCTAATAATACTGTTTTTCCTTTGTACCGTGGACGTAGCTAACACACCGTTAATGAACCACGTATATCTATATGTCAATTATTTTACGTTCTTTTATATTTTTTAATGGCGGATTTCGTAACATGTGGAACAACCTCTCTTCATATATTGCGTCAAAATCCTATACTTGCAAAAATTACCAAAGGTCGTTCGAGAAATTATTGAACGTGACCTCAAAACAGTATGGTTGTCATACTTGGTAAAATAAAATCAAAACTAAAATTTACATTTTCACTATTTTTCCAAGTTCAAGAAATATCAAGGTTTAAATTTTGTATTATTTATTTTTATTTTTATTTTTTTTTAATCGAAAATATAATGCTTTAACATGAGTTATGTTCAAGTCAATCATTTTGAATATATATTCAATAGTAATAAAGTGATAACCAAATGTAGATGATTTATTCATTATTTGATCTGACAACACATTTCATAATAAAAAAATCGAATTGAAGTCAATAGTCAAATATTTTACAATCCACTTCCTGTATCTAAAGTAAGCATGGTTTATATATGTACATGGCTTTTTTGCATAGTTCGTGTCAATTAAAAAAAATTGTTGGTTACATGAATCAATAAATGCAGACATTCTCTATATTATTATGTACCAATAAATCACTTTGAGTATAAATCAACGGGTTAAAATATATGTCCCTAACTATATTCGATCTAATTAAATTAATCTAATGGTTATAAAAGAAACTTTTTTTCGTTTTATTTTCTTTTATTCTTCGAGTTCAATATATTACTAGTCACGATATTGAGTCATCATATTTTAAAATAGTAATAGATATGTTATCGATGGGCCTATATTGTTGACTCGCAAACATTCAAGAAAAAGTAATAATAGAACTTTCAATTGCACTGAAAAACACCAACTCATCTGTGGAAAGACCTTATATATTTGGCGACCTCTTGGTGCACTAAATATAAATCCTTTTGTAATTATGATGTTGCTACAATCACTGTTAATTGGAAGACTTTCCTCTAGTCTCTCTCTTTTTTTTTTTTTTCATTGTTCATTTGTATCGAATTTTCTTGTATTTTTCATCTCTTGGCAATGAATTTCTTCTCTATTGAGTTGGAATATGATGAATACGCTACAAAGATATTAATCTAGTTGAGATGTTTCGGTGCGCTTACTGATTCCTCATTACCTTTTAGTGACTTGTTCAGAGAATAAAACAAAAACAAAACCCTAATCAAAAGTACTCATGCTTCAACTAGCAATATCTAGACCTAATTAACTCGATTTCTGTGTTAACTTTAACCAAAGCTAACAGCTCCATCTGCATGCTTTTTGATTAACAAAAGCTTAGGTTAATTCTAATTTCACTATGCTTTTAATCCATGTGTTTTAAAAGTTCCACTATTGTCTTCCTAATCTTTGTTTAAAATTGACTATAAATTATATATCTTTATTGCTTAAGCATAAATTGAACATGGTAAGTTATATTTTTTATTTCAATAAAAGCCATAGAGATTTTCATCAACTAATTTGCACTATATATTAATTAGCCCTAAAAAAAATAGGGATTAATCCTAACCCTAAATGTGCTTTAATCAATTTAAATAGTGTGTTAAAAGTCATAAATCACATGTGTTGGGATGTTTGTAGAATCTTCCTTTGATTGAACAAGTTGAAAAGAAAAAGCAAAAGGTAAAAGTGAAAGAAGACATAAGAGAGAGATTTTAGAAGTGTGTGATGTTGCCAGATTTATGAGTCTCTCATAATTGGTTGCAAAATCTTAATTAAATAAATTGAAAAGCAAAAGCAAAAGCAAAAGAGGGATGGAAAAAAAAGGCCAAAGGAAACAATTATTTATGTTTTTCCATGTTTGCTAAAAGAGGGTAACAAATTGTTTTTCTGATCTGCTTCTACCAAACCCCATGGCAAATTATTTAATTAGAATTTGATTTAAACACTGCTTTTAAAGTTTTTTTTTTCTTATGGTACCACCAACTTCGTGAGATGGGAAATCGAATTTTCCACCTCTAGAATAGTGAACTACGTCAATTATCGTTGAGCTAAACCCACCGTTTTTTAAATTGATATGTTTTAAATTGCTTTGATTATATTCTTCTAATTGATGGTCAATCATCATTAATGTTAAAATGGGTTAATTCACACTTGTATCTTATGATTATTCAGTTATTCATAGGAGATTTTAAGGTACATTTTTTTAAAGGTTACTGTCAAGATGAGCATAACTCAATTGAAATCAAGTATGTACTATCAACTTCGAAAGTTTGATTCTCCCAACATATCGTAAAAAATAGTTTTTCAAACAAAAACAAATTATAAGAGCCATTGCATGTATATGGCAAATATATATATATAATTGCAAATATAGCAATAAAAAGTGAATACATTATTCTTGTAAAGAACATTAGAAAATTTTTGTATCACACTGATGTAAAATTCTGAAATTTTGAAATTTTGAAGAATATGTGTTGTAATATTAAATTTAAACTTTTAAAAATTATGTTAAAACATTTTAATTATATTTTAGCCTAGGAATGTTATTGTGATATTGTTTTCATTAGGATATTGAAGAATTTTGTTTTCTTTGAATGAAAAAATTATACTTAAAATTACTATTAAAAATCATTGTATTCGGTTGGAATCAATTTTTTAGCAAAACCAACAGAGATTTCCATTATAAGAAACATGGAGAATAATTTTCCATGGAAAACCTAATCCACAAAATTAAATAAAAGATTTCGTAAAAAGCTTACAAAAATTTAAAATAGATGTGGAGAAGGACAAAGAGATACCCATTAACATCTCTACCAATAAATAACATCAATTTTCATAAATCATTATGAGATATTTGATTCACCAACATGAGTCGAATTGAGTTAGTATAATATGTCAACTCCATGTTTAACCCATAAACTTTAAATATTGGTAGAGTCAAGTTGATATATTTTACCAACTCACTCAAACTCCAACTCTCTATTCTTCCAATGTTATCAATGACTCCACTCATTGGCCAATGTCGACGATTATCTATCACATTCTGGGAACTAACTCTGGCCTCCGATAACCACCTCCGATGACAACTCTTGTGACCAATTTCGAGCTCCAATAACCACCAATTCTGGACTCCGACAACCACTTTTGATGACAACACCGATGACTCAACTCCAACAAGCATCTTCGTACAATCAACTCCGACAACCAATTTTAGGTTTCGGCAACCACCTCCGACAACAGACTCCGATGACCAACTTCGACAACCACCTTCATAGGTTTCAACAACCACTTCCGACTACAAACTCCGACGAAAATCACCTTCGATGATCAACTTCGATGACCACCTTCAAGCAAGCATCTTCGTACAATCAACTCCGACAACCAATTTTAGGTTTCGGCAACCACCTCCGACAACAGACTCCGATGACCAACTTCGACAACCACCTTCATAGGTTTCAACAACCACTTCCGACTACAAACTCCGACGAAAATCACCTTCGATGATCAACTTCGATGACCACCTTCAAGCAAGCAACTCCGATGACAAACTCCGAGCTTCGACAACCACCTCCAATGACAAACTCCAGCAACCAACTATAATACCACCTTCATACAACTAACTTTAGGTTTTGACAGCCACATCCGACTACAAACTCTGACGAAAATCATCTTTGACAATCAACTTTGACGATCACCTTCGTGCAACTAACTCTAGGCTCTGAAAACCACCTTTGACGACAAACTTCAACGACCAACTCCAATACTACCTTCATGCGACCAACTTTAGGCTCCAACAACCACCTTCGAATACAAACTTCAACAAAAATCATCTTTTATAATCAATTTCAGCAACCACTTCTGACTATTATAAGACTAATGACGATTAAAAGTATGTTATAGAGTCTTTTATTATATAAATAATGATATTTTGTCTACATTAAATGCAATATTCATATGTAGAAATTGTAAAATATATATTTATTTAATTGAATTCATATATCAAATGAGTGTTAAGAATATTTGGAAAATTATGATGTTAAAAAGTTTGTAACATATACAAAAAAACCATAAAATTAATATTTTTTTCTGAAACATTTTATAGTAACAATTAGTGAAAAATTTAAATATGTTCTATGATGATCCTCCAAAATTTAAAGAAATTGAAAGTGAAATTATAGAAAAAAAATGTAGTGGCATTCTTTGGCGGCTAAGATGATGAGGGAAGTTCAATTTTTTTTAAAAAAAAATTATAAAGTAAAATACAGAGCAACAACAAGAGAGGAAAAGAAGAAGATGAAATTCATAGAGAATAATTAAGAATCAAAGTTTTGATTTATCTTTAGTTTCTCATTTTATTTAACCATGTTTCTACAAAAAATGTTATAGGTTAATAATTATGGTTCATTACCAAAAATTAAAATTTTAAAGAAAACTTTAAAAATTAAAATTAAAAAATTGCAATCCACATTTTACACAAAAAATTATGGGTAAAATTATTGAATAAAAAAGTTTCAAAACAAAAGTAGTAATCATAAAAGCAGATTATTCAGACACCAAATACCCCAAACATCTAACCTCAACTATGCATCCCAATGTCCCCAAGCTAGGATAGGACTTAGGATATCATTCTCCATTCATTCCCTATCCCTGAAGTTCCTCACAGGGATCGGGACGGAGATTCTCACGGGTAATTCGCGGGGATCAAATTTCCCGCGGATAATTTTTCCCCGTTACTTTTTCTTTTTCCTTTTCTTTTTTCTTTTTTTTTTATTTAAAAAATCAATTAATTTAAATCACTAATATGAGCAAATTTTAATTAAATAACTAACTTTATCACTAAATTATTTATTATGATTAGTTTTAACTGACCATTTGAATTTAAAGATAAATTACTCAAAGTTGGGCCTAAAAAAACTAATTAATTTTTTTAGTAGAAAGAAATAAATATAAATCAAATTATTTACATATATAATCTAAATTTAAATATTCAATTTAAACATATTCATTATTTTTCCCAATAAATAATCAAATTTGAAATTTAAATATAATAATAATAATAATAATAATAATAACAACAACATAATATTAGATAACTATACTAAATAAATATGTAGAAACTAATCGGGATGAGAACAGGGAACAGGGTAGGGACGGGGAATGCATTTAGCTTAAAAAAAAATTTTTCGACTCCCTCCCCATTTCCCGCCTAATCGAGGCATCCCATTCTGTAGGGAAATTAAACATCTCTACATATGAACCAAATACCCCAAACATATAAACTTAACTTTGCATTCCAAAGATAGACATATAAACTCAGACCAAATAATTTTGCACCCAGACATATGAACTCCACGACATAAATTTCAAATATTATATCTCAACTCAACGCCTCAAACAATCCTTCCATCACGGTTTTCACTTTTTTAAAAGAAAATAGTAACCACACTAATAATTCATTTCAAATAAGATTTCAAAATAAACTTTAAAAAATTATGATTTTGATCTTCCATAAGTCACCAATACGACGCTAATGAACATGGTGTGATCAGAGATTAACCACATCTCTCAACATAGAAAAAAAAAAAATAAGAACTTTTTAATTTATTTTGAAACCAAAAATTAAAACCTTTGGTTCCAATTGAAATAAGAAAACTATATTCATATTTTGGTTCTCAATCAAAACTAAGCATAAAGCCAATATGACAAAATAAACCAACCATAACAAAAAGCTTCAAATAAGAAAACGTTTTCTTGAGAGAAATACGATAGCTTTAGTTCCCAATTAAAATAAGAAAATTTCTTTCTATATGATGTTTATACAATTATCCGTAGAGCCAGAAGCCAGTTAATCAAATATGATTAAGATAAACTTTGAACGACCTGATGATCTTTGATTTCATATGGTACCTAATAATCAGCCATAAAATCAAATAGGTCCTAGAAAGAAATTTCTCTCTTTTCATTATTTTTTTTTTCCTTTTTCTTTTCCTTTTTTCTTTCCCTTTCCTTTTGTCCAAATCCTATAATCCCACAGAAACTGAAACTGTAAGTATAGTCAGGTATGTATTTCACTCTAAACTCATCTCCATGCACTTTCGTTCTATTTTTCTTCCTTCTTTTCCCCCTTATTGTCACAGTTCGACTTACGATTTCCATTCGAAAAGGATTGATTATTTGAAAGAAGATCAAGATCCCACCAAACCTTTGTAGCGAGCATAGTAAATAATTGTGACAAACAACACCGCGCAAGCTACTCCAGAAACAATGACAACCTGCACATAATGAAGGCAAGATAATGGTTATAAGCTCGTGTTCGGAGTCTCGGTTTCCTGCATTTCAAGTCAGAAATCAGTCGAGTCTTTTGGCATACCCATTTAAACATGTATCCGTGATCATCATTCCAAGTATAGGGAATGTTCATGCCGAATATTGCACTCACCAAAGAATAGATTGACAAACAAACAGTTCCAGAACTTAGAAAGAGCTCCAACTGCACATTAAGAGACCCAGCAAAATTGAAGAAATTTTAATAAATAAGAATCCGGGAAGCATTGATATATGGAAGAATATAGAACCTGAATGAGTTGATTTCGGTGATTGTCAAGCTGCAAAACCAATGATAACTTCAAGTCAGAAAAGAAAGAAAGGTCATTCGAACATGCATCAGTAGATTCGAACCTTTCACTTCTAGTTACCTGGATATTGATATAATCTTCTGTGTCATCAATATATTCTCGCAGCTGCAAATCATTTAAAACAACTAAAAATCGTAAATTAGCATAAAACATAGGCAAATATGCCCTTAGATTAGGGGCAATCGTACTTTGTAAGGGTTATTAGTCCAATCCAAACATTGTAACATTTCAATGGACAATTAAGCCAATAAGATGGTGTTCATATATTTTAATATAAGGATAAAACCAGATATAAAGGTAGAGTAAGATGATCATGAGTGTATCGTTAATGTGGTGAGCAGAAGTTAAGGGTGTATTTCAATCTGATCCAACAAAAAACAAAAAACAAAAATAAAATTAATCTAAAACCTTTATCAGCGATATCCAAATTTTCGTTTTAGCATAAAATTAAAAAGTTATTACAAAATCTCTTCCTGTCACACTGTGAACGTTAATATCGCAAAGTACTAATGAACTCCTAATATTTTTGTTCAAGTAGGTTGCAAATAGAATGGATTTTTTAGTTATGCTTATTACGAGGCAATCTCAGCTATATATTAGATAAGCAGGGAAACAGGTGAACTTACT
Source organism: Benincasa hispida (assembly GCF_027475165.1). Lineage (NCBI taxonomy): Eukaryota > Viridiplantae > Streptophyta > Magnoliopsida > Cucurbitales > Cucurbitaceae > Benincasa > Benincasa hispida. Next base: position 58,680,965 of record NC_143489.1, read on the forward strand.
GTAGTTAATTTGTTCAATGTACCATCAATCTGCATAAAGTAAGCCTGCAAAATGAAACCTTCATTATGGACCTAAATGAAAATTGACTAACCAGAAACTATATTTATTATTACCTCCAGTAACATTTCAAGCTCCTCGATGTCATCCTCATCCCCACGTACAGTTGCAATACTTGCTCTGCTTGCTCTTGAGATCTTTGAACCAATGGTAGGAGAGGCAGGAAACCAATTGGCATGACCAGAACCACTTACAGGAGAAGATGAACTCATCTTTCTTGACAAGTAAAGGTCTGCCATATCATCATCATCGTCCAGTAATTGTTCAAGCTCATCTCTCACCTGTATTGAAAGGAAAGCTAGGAGCCACAAGTCAAAAAATTATAGTTATGCAGATAACAACTGCTGATCTTATAGTAAGAAAGTCAGATAGTTGTGTATTATTATCAATTCAGTACTGTGCAACAGAATCTAGGACATACGAAGAGATGAGAGTGATTACAGATATGATTAGACAAAGAAACCCGATGGAGATAAAAACTTGAATACTGAAGGGAAAAGAAGGTTAGGGAAGGATATTAAGATATTCTCTAACCAATTCAACTTTGTTCATGTTCATGATAAAATCCTAAGATATGACACATATAGGATGCTCTACATTGCAGAAGCATTTTCTAGTAGAAACCATTTCTGCTTCACTTAATAATGCAGCAATCTGCTTTCTCCAAATAGAAAATATTTCAGTATACAGAACTATTGGACAAAAGTTTCTACATTGTGCGATATGTGAAAAGTTGCCCATACCTTTTGAACCCTCGCAGTCAACCTGGTCATTGCACTCTTCAATTTACGAACTCTGTCCAAGTTGCGGCTACTAATCTACAAACTCCAAGAAAAAAACAAAACAAAAATGATGAATAAGGTATGAGGCCATACAGCAAAAACAGAACATATTGATACATTGTTTTTTAGTGAAAAGGATTATGGTAGAACTAGGAAGGTTACTGGGGACATATTAGTCAATTGCTAGAGAAATAGTTGGAATGTAAGATAAGTTTATTAATATCCTGCGGAGTCTTATAAATAGGGAGGGTTACAAGTTTTCAAGCAGGCATATTTTGAGATTAACATTACATTTAGTCCCTAATTTCTTAATTTTCAATCTCATGCTCCGGTTCCCATCAACATCATACCTCTTCCTCCTAACTCAGATGCCCCCTCCCTGTTTATTAGTGTTCAATAGCAAACAATCAATCAGAAATGATCTATAGTCTTTAACATAGAAAGCGAGGAACATACAGGGGTATGGTGACTCAAAGTGATATAATTACAGTGAAATGTAATTACATAGGTATCAACAAATCTCATAAAAATATGTAAATATCAGATGATATAGGTACCACAAGATAGAGTCATAACTTAACAATATTATCTCCTGGAATTATAAGAAAATTTATGCATTTCATATGCCGTAGCTGGGAGGAAAACTAAAAAATAGAAGCTGATAGAAATACCAAAATGAGGTGAGAAAATAATTACTCACCTTAGCAGTAAGCTCATCCAAGGCAGGATAAGCAGCAGTCTCCAGTTCAGTTGTCCGTGCTGCAAGAAAACTACATATAGCTTCCAAAGCTACTTCGAGGGCACGAAATTCAAATGGTGAATCTGAAATGCACTCTCTCAAGATCATTAATATATTGATGTAAAAACAAATCACAAGAACGAATTTGATAGCTTTAGTTACTTGTATGAAGAAAGACTATATTCAAATGTAAAAAGAGGAGATTAGAAAATAAACTTGTGTCACATTCAAAAGAGGAAAGAGGAAACACGTTGGAATATGTAAAATACAATTCATGTCTCTTTTGAATATGCTAAGTTAAGGACACATTGCGGGTGGCTGAGGAAAAATGCTTACCATCTTCTTCAGCTTCACCATCTTGTTGGCCACCCTGATACTCTTTGCCGTCCCCTTGAACTTGAAACTGGAAGGCATTAGAAGGAGGCAGGCGCCTCTGAAGCTCCTCAACCACAGGGATGACATGTTCATCTGTCGGATCTCTAAGCAAAACCTATCCATGACATGAATTAACAGTGTCATTTTTTTATTGTTACAAAGCTTAAAGAGAGTTGTTTGATAATAATTTTACTTCTATTTTCCAACAAACACACAAATTTACTAACATATTACTTTATTTGTAATATATCTTTAATTTACGTTTTTTTAAAATCCTACTCAAACAACAGCGAAAAGAAAATAGTAGTCTTTAGAAATGAATTTTTCGTTTTTGTGCTCCTACAAAGTGAACAGGTAAACAAAGAAAATATATATACAATTAGTTTTTGTGTTCTTATTTTTTAATGAAAAAAAAAACAAAAACAAAAACAAAAACAAAACCAAAAACCCAATGAAAAGGAAACTAAACTAATTTACTTTGGTGGGTTGAGAGAAAAATATAAAATTTACAATAACCTATCTACTTCATACTCCAACAATATCATTCCTTCATTACATCCCATTTATCTCACCTTAATATTCAAGTCAACTAATACTTACCTAACTCATCAACTTAAATAATTGGTCTAGGGGTAAAAATAAGACTAATTGATGATCCAATTGCCAAAAGTCAACTTAATGAAACCCCCGTAGGATGTTGTTCTTGGACAAAAATTAGCAGGGGATCAACATGTTAGTCAACTTAAACAACATATTACTGTTACACCGTCAATTAACAATCAAAGCTGGCTGTACGATTCATCTTTAATGGTTAATCACTCTCCAGAGTAAATGTTTGAGTTTGACCAATATTAATAAACCGCAGGCAAACATGAAGAACAGACATAGACAATGAATGAGTGAAGAAGGAAGAAAGTGTTCCCTTAATTTATCATCATATAAAGTTTTTTTCTCAACGCTATGAATATGAAAATAACCCATTCAAGCATTAAAGCAAGACCAACTTGAGAGAGTAAAACTGACCTCTTCAGCAGTAATGATCGCCTTTATGTGCTGCAGTGCCCATATACAAACAAGAATGAAAAAAGCAGATTAAGATCAAAATTCATAAAAGAAAAGGAAACTGAAAAGGACACAACAACAACACTCCAATAAAATTCACACCTCGAGATTAAGAACAATGGCCCTCTCACGCCCCAAAATCGTGGAAGGATAAGAAAGCAAAGGATCAAGAATCCGAAGGTCTCGAGCATGAATTTGAACTCGAAGCATAATAGCATGCTTGTCGACATCGAGGACGGTCCCTTGGCCCGTACAATCCAGTAGAATCCAATTCCGAGAAGATTGTTTCTTCTTCTTCACAGTCACCGCCGTCTGTGGATCCACCGGCACTACATGCCCGTCCCGAGCCATTACTAATCATCCCCCGATCAATCACATCCCAAAAAAGAAACAAGAAAAACTCTAAACAACAACCCTTTTCAAATCGTGTTGAGAAAATCCCTTCACCATAAATGAAACTTAGAAAAGGGGGATCAAATTATGCAATGAGGAAGAAATTACGAGGTGGGGTAATCGAGAAACGAATGGAAATTGAGAATGAGAGAAAAAGAAGCCGGGAAGAGAGTTGATTAGTGAAGAATTTAGTGGGGAAAGATGGGTGAAAACGAAGGTTTTGGGAGTTCCTTCTCCACCCAGTTGTAGAGAGAAGAAACCGAATGGGAGAAGGACGAATTTGGATTCTGGAGAGGGCATAATCAGTTTCACATATGCAAAGAAGATCAAGGCAATTGGGCCACAGCCATTGAAGCCTGAAGATGAAGAAAGACGCTATTTTTCTCTCTCTGCAGATCTACGCCATATTTTTTTTCTCTTTAATCTTTACATTAATTAATATTTCCTTTATTAATTCACGTTATATAGGATTTGTACTTGGATTGCATTCAAAATTTGAGTCCGTCAAGTTGACCATCTAAATGATCTAACATATTTCTAACCCAACCTTCAAAAATGAGTTATCGAGTTATTGCTTTTTCTAATTTAAAATATTCAAATTTATTTACAACATACTAAAATTTCATCAAACTAAATTCTTATATACCAAATATCTATAATATCTATTACAATTTTATATAAAAACAAATATTATTAAAAAATATATATAATTTTTCTTAAAAAATATATATTTTTTCTTTAATATATAAGTAATTCGGATTGGACTAAATCAATCCAAATTTTTATATTAAACCTCATACCCAAATCAACCCAAAAAAAAGTTTTAAAAAAAAAAATCAAACCAACCCAAAAGTAAAACTTCCAACCTAATCTTATAGTTTGGATTATTTAGATTGTCAGATCATTTGAATACCCTTATGTTATAGGAAGATGTTAAAGAATATAAATCTATTAATTTTCTAAAGCAGTAAAGTGACTTGTTTTTTCCAATTCTTTTATATTTTTCTTTTATATATTAATTTATTTAGTACGAGTGGAAATAACAAGAATCAAAATTTTCGTTTACATTTATGGTGTATACTAAAATACATCATGAAATTAATTGTTGGACCACCACTTATTTGAGAATTTCTACAATATAAATATAAATAGGTAATTTTCATCTTTTTTTTAAAACTTTTTTTCGACAACATATGAAAATAGAAAAATCGAGACATCAAAAATATAACACAAAATTTTTTATGTTGACTCATCAATCTCATTCTCGTTCTTGCCTATAACTTGTTGGTTAACTATTTTGAGTTATTATTTTTCTATTGTCTAGAAAAGACACTAACAACATTTATTAATTATTTTACATTTTTTCTCCCTGCACTACTAATACCTTTTTTCCTAATAGAAAAATCATATTAATATATTATTTATTACACCCAATCTTTTTATAAAAATTAAAATTGTCTATTTAACTTATTGAATATTAATTTTTAATTTTTAATTTTTAATTTGTTAAAATTAAATATTTTTATTAGATATGGTATCAGATAGCTTTAATTAAAAAATGTATATATGTTAAACCTTTTTAAGAATGTTTTATTTTAATAATCAATTATTCGCAAATAAAAATAAATTATCAAATAAAATCATCCTTACTAAATATCATAACAATACTTATATGTGTGTGTATATATCAGAACAATAATTTTAATTACATATTGAAGTTCTAATAAAAGTTTGTTTAAAAAAATGTAATAAAAGTAATATTAATATTTATTAGCCAATGTAATTTTATTTTAGTTATTTAGTTTTAAAAATATTAATAATTATTTTATAATATTAAATAAATATTTAAAATAAGGTTAGTTTTTAATAGTAACTATTAAATAAAGTAGTAATAATTACTAAAAAGTAGTAGTAAAAAAAAATTGTAATGGCTAATTAATTTTTTTTTTTTTAAATGATGTTAAAAAATTTGTATGGATGACCCATTTGTTGGGTCTAAAATATCAAATGACTCATTTTTAAAAAATAATGTCAATTGACCCTCTACTGACATCATCGTCATACCAAATTACGTAAATTGTCCTTACATCAGCTTCACGAGGTAAGTCTCGCTCTCGTCTGATTAAATACTCTCGTTCTCGCTTGAAATTTCCTAGTTTGATGAGATTGCTTGTCAGTGTACGAATGATTTGACAATTTTCACGATGGAAGCCTCAAATCAATAATACCTAAACACAATACAATGGTGATTTTTTAAAATTATAAACTCCATTTCAACATTAATTACTTCTCTGGTTTTCGACGGTGTTTTGTTGAACGGAGATTTTTCGAACGGGGATTTCTAAGACCAGGCTTTTTCAGAATGGAATAAGTTTTTTAGAAAGGTGTTTCATTATTTTGAGTCTGTTTAATTATTTTTGCTGTGTTATTTCAAGAAATATAGCATTACGAAATTTTTATTGGGAGAGAGAGAGCAAGAGATAGAACGAGAGTGAGAAAGAGCAAGAGTAAGAGAGGGAGCAAGATTAAGAAAGAGCGAGATTAAGAGAGAGCGAGATTACGAGAGAGTGTGGGATTAAGAGAGAGAGCGAGATTAAGAGAGAGCAAGATTAAGAGAGAGAGCGAGAGTACACTTCAATTGCTTGTACAACTTAATGACAAATGTTCTCTTGTTTTGTAGAATGATAAAAAAAAAAAGTGTCTACTTATTCGATATGGAGGTGATTGGGATGAGAATAAAATTTCGTACATTGGGGGACAGCTGACAGGAATCATTGTGCATGTTTCATTGAAGTATGAAGAACTTAAATCTCACATTTATAGGGTTACAAATGTCAATTCTTCAGAGTTTGATCTTATACTAAGAGTTAAATATAAGTTTGAATATGCAGCCCCTCCACAATACATAAGGAATGATGATGATGTTCGCTTCCTTCTTTTCTAAGAAGACCTTGGTAGACTTCAATTATCTATAACGCTGAAATCAAATGAGAACGAAAATATTAGAATGGGGTTTGGAAATGTGAGTTATGATGATACGACTGTGGACAAACAATATGAGGAATCATATCAGTTTCGTCAGGAAGAGGATGATATTCCATTGTCTACCAACACTGTACAATCAACATTATCACTATACAACAACCGCACTAATCCAACAAGATTGAATTCAAAATGGGGCGGTACTTCAGTTGTTGGTAATGAGAGACCATCTAGTTTCAATTATATGGATTGTGGTCATCCAGAGCAAAGTTGTGGTCTTTCAGTGGATGTTAATGAGAAACCAATAGGATTGAATGAAATGGATCGTGATCATAGAGATGTGCGTCGTTCTACAGCAGCTTTAGTGGTTCCACCATCTGTGTCTTCAAGTCATAGGGTAGAGTTGATTATGCTTGGTACCTCTTCATTTGGGACAGAGGACATTGAAGTTGGTCAACTATTTTTTAGCAAAAAGGACTTGAAATAAGATTGTCTATTTTGTCCATCAACAAAAATTTTGAATTTAGGGTTAGGAAGTCAACCAAATCTTTGTTCACTGTCAAATGTATCGGGGAGACTTGTAAGTGGAGCCTTCGTGCCATGAAAATGGAAGGGTTTGATATATTCAAGATCACAAAGTACTACAATTCGCACACATGTTCCATTAGAATTCTGAATCACGACCATAGACAAGTAACTGCTACGGTTGTTGGTCAGTTGATTAAAGATAAGTTCACGGGAATAAGACGTATTTATAAACCTTGTCATATCGTTGAGGATATGAGGAAAGATTATGTGTGAACATAAGTTATGATAAAGCGTGGCATGCAAGGGAAGCCACGTATGATCTCACTAGAGGTACTCCAGAATACTCGTACTCTATACTACATGCTTATGGAGAAGCGTTAAAAATAAAGAATTTGGGTATAGTCTTTGAGATCAAACTTGAAGATGAGGTGCATATCAAGTATATGTTTATGGCATTAGGGCCTTGTATTAGAGGTTTTGCAAGCTGTCGGCCTGTTATAATTGTTGATAGGTCACACTTGAAAGGAAAATACAAAGGCACCATGTTGGTTGCGGTTTCTATGGACGGGAACAATCAATTATACCCAATAGCATATGCAATAGTGGATAATGAAACCGATCGATCATGGAAATGGTTTATGTCAAACTTGGAATGCAGTATCGGAAAACCCGATAATCTGGTATTTGTGTCTGATCGAATGGTATCTATCAGCAATGCTATTCGTACATTTTTTCCCACGGCATTTCATGGATTGTGCACATGGCATATAGAATAAGATCTTGTTACAAACTTTAAGGATAACACGGTTGTTGGGATATTTAGAGATGCAGCAAGGGCATTTCGCATGACAGAGTTCCAAAGAAAATGGGACAAACTCCATAGTTTTCGAGACGGTGTCGTCATGAAATATCTGGAAGACATCAGTCTTCAAAGGTGGGCACGGGTTTACTAAATAGAATGAAGATATGATAACATGACATCCAACAGTGCAGAGTGTTTCAATTCGTTAACTAAAAAGTATCGGCTATTGCTCATAGTATGCTTGATTGAACATGTTAGAGGAATGCTCCAATCGTAGTTCTACGAACGGAAGAATTACTGGACATCTCGAACAACATTGCACTCTGACTGCTGTGAAACCCGATTGGCAAGTGAGGCCGATAAGGGTAGACAACATTGGGTTGAGCTTATTGATTGTTAGCGGGTCCACATGCGAGATAATTGATTGGATGGTATTGTCAATCTTCACACGAAGGAATTCACGTGTAAGGAATTCAACTCACTTGGCACCCCATGTTCGTATACAATTGTTGCTGCCAAAGAATAAAATATACCCATCTAGAGTCTTTGCAGTCGATTTTATATAGTAGATTCTTTAATGACTGCGTATGCGGAGCCTATAAATCCACTTGGCCACATATCTGAATGGAAGAGACATCCTGGATATGTAGAAAAGACTATCCTTCCTCTGAAGTTTGTGGCACAAACCAAGCGACGGAGAGTGAGAAGAATACCATCCAGAGGAGAATTTCGCAGATAAATGAAATGTGATCATTGTGGGAATTATGGGCATCACCGCCAAAATTGTAGCGAATCTTTCACAACCGTGTGATGTGCTAAAAATTCCAGAAACCGTGATACAAACACCTCTCATCTAGTTTAGTTTATAACTAACCTGTAACATTTCATTTGTTATAAATACCATTAATCAGTTTTTCATACGTCATACTTGTAACATACTTCATCTTGTAACATACTTTATAGTTTTTCATACTTGTAACATACTTCATACTTTTTCATATTTGTAACACTTCATACTTCATACTTTCATCTTGTAAACAAAAAACAATAACAAGCTGGAGTATTTCTATAATAGCAATCTTCATGTTGTAACATACTTTCTATTTTTTCAAAGTCTCACTCTCTCTCAAAATCTTACTCTTTCTCAAAATCTCGCTCTCTCAATGTTTGAACTTTGAACCTTGAACTTTGATATAATGTTTTATATACCATTAATATAATGGAAAGAGCAGTAGCTCAATTATACATGTTTCGATAAAATGTATAATATTGAACTCTGAACTTTGAACTTTGATAAAATTATTTTATACATGTTTTACATACATAAAAAGTACATGTTTTACATACATAAAAAATACATGTTTTACATACATAAAAAGTACATGTTTTACATACATAAAAAATACATGTTTTATATACACAAAAAAAAAATAATAATAAAAATTACATGTCCTATACACATAAAAAATATGGAGTGTTCGCCCATAATTGACACGCTAATTGCATCCTATATTCACTCATTTTCTCCTGAGTGATTACGGACGGATCAGTACCAGTCACCAAGTGTTCTAGTAATTTTATTACAAAGATGCCACAATCAAGCGACCCGTGCTATATGTTGACGTTCATAGGTCGCAAGATTTTCCAACGGGCTGTGGATAGGTCTGGCTTTGAACAATCCACATCACAGTAGTGAAGTAGGGATGGTACTGTGATAGTCAATGGCTCTAGCCAATTCACCAGCTTTGTCATTGGTGTGTATGATGGAAGTGAATTGAACACGAATATGTGGCCTCTGTTAATGTCCATTACAAGGACCATCTAGTGCTCACTGATATTCATTGTTGTATAAACGAAATCCACATCTGCCCATTTGACATTGAATTTATCGATGACGTAGTCCTTGTGGATGTCTTCATCCTCCCATGCTAGGGCAGCCTCCAGAAGTATCTTATTCTTTATTCGTTTAAATATCCGCCATGAGCATTAAGGTAACTCTGCCAAATAAAATGAGAAGTTAAGTAACGAAATATACCATAGTAAAATGACTCTGCACGAAAAAATATATCAAAATTTACCGTTACACCAATTGGTAAGATGGTGAACTTGTGCATGCACATGTTAGTCTGGGTATAAAATTTTTCTTTCATAAAATAAAATAAAGTATTTATGGTCTACACAAAGAATTACTATGTTAGTAAAAGTACAAGATATTCAACTGTAAAGAAGTCAAGATTAGGAAACTTACATCGCACTCGACCCACGAACTTGGGGAAATCAATTCCTTGAAGAATTGTTTGGCAAGTGGTTTAAAGGAATTCTCTCGAACCTCATTGTCGGTATTCTCGTCTGAGATCCAACCCATCATTTCTATAATGATATTGTGTGGAATGTCATATGCTACGTTGTATGCGACAATCGCTCTGGATAGTGACGTAGCTACACTTGGGAGAGGATGTTTAACCACATTTTTCTTCTTTACTTGAGTTGGAGGTGTATATTTATCAACAACTTTCCTCTTACAAGTAGTTCTTCGAGATTCCCACATTAACAGATAACAAAAAGGCACTCATCCAGGAATATAAAAATATAAAAAAAATTACTGATCAATAAATTACTCACCAGTGTAACTCCTTCTATGGTCGTAACAATACTAGAAGTGTCGACCTTTGGGATGTCAGACATGTCGGCCTCTGTATGTGGCATGGTGAGTAAGGTAGACATGTCGAGCTCTGTTTGTGGGACGTCGGCCTTTATAGGTTCGACGTCAGTTGGTGATGTTGTGGTGGTATCGGACTCTAGAGGAGGGATGGGAGTAGTTAAAGTGGTGGTGTTTTGAGGCTCTATAGGGGGGATGAGAGTATCAGAGACAGTCGCATTAGTGGTATCGAGATCCCGAGATGGGATGAGTGACCTTGTTATCTCCTCATTCACTGTGGAACCCTTCAATTAGTAAAGTAAAGTGATGAGTTCACGAACACATAAAAATGAAACATGTAAAGACATAAAATGATAGTAAATGCAAACCTTGCACATAGACTGCAACAGTGATAGGATGACTAATAATTATCCTTTCATGTCTATCATATTTTCCTCCATATTGGATACATGACTATCCAAACTCGATATACGGCCATCCAACCTCGATAGTGAGTTGTCAATGGCCCACAGGTACGAATAAATAGAATCACCAGGATTGGCTCTCTCCCTGCAGGCAACACACTCAAGACACTCCTCATCTATAAATCGCTCTCTATGGAAGTCTGCAAGATGGACAGGTGGGTTCAACTCATCCTCATCGCGTACGTCTCCCACCACATCATGGAACATATCATCACTAGGTGTGTATGTCCCTCCTTCCACCCTTCCACATTCAGCATCCTCGTGTTCATCCCCTCTCTCCACCTTTCCATATTTATCATTGTCATCTCCACGATGATCATCACCGTCACTTTCACTTTCAAAACTACCCCATCACTACTCGACCTATTGCCACTTTCAACACTATCATCATCGGCACCTAGATCAAAGATAGGTCGTCTATTCACTGGGGTATCCTGAAACTCCCTCTCAGCGTCTGTCATGACAATACCCTCTTTAATCTTTATCTGCATTAATAACCCAGTAAACTGGTTGGTGTCAATTTAACAACCAAATAAACATATTATGCATAGAGTAACCGTACATTGTTGGACTCGAATATCTCTCTCTCTCGAGTACTTTGAAGGACACTGGATGGGAGCATGACCATCGTAATATGTGGGGCAAAGCTACCTTGCTCCTTCGCTCCGCAATGTTCCCAGCTATCGATGCAGCTAGGATCTCGTACGTCCATACCTAAATATTAACATATATTAAGAACAATAGTAATGTTAAATCAAACAACATGATTATTATGTTAAGCAAATTTACTTGGAACACTTGTGGAAATCCACGCAAAAAGTACTTCACAACGTAATTTTTATTTCCTTTCACCTTCATCTTATATAGACTACTCTTATCACTCAACGTAGTCTTTAGGGCATCCAGTGTCCTCTCCTAAACAATGGTACCCCAATCAAGACTGTTGTAGTACTCTATGTTTTGAACTTCCTTAAAATGTTTGAGGTCCACTGTATTATTCTGATTGTTCTTTCCCATCATTGCAACCTCAGTATAGTAGACTACTATAATCTTCACAGCATCCTTATCATTTTCAAATTCTAACTCCTTGTATTTTTTTTTTCAAGTAGACAGATAAGTAATGTGTCCTTCGTCACTCGATTACCAAAATACTTGATTGTAAGCTCATACGAGGACTGCTCATTCTGATCAACTCGTGTTGGGGATCGCCACAAACCAATCATCAACAAAAAATCATCCTCGAAAAAGTGACGACATTTCCACAAACAGAGAATGACATTGAGTCAAATCTCGTCCTCTTCACTTCTCTCAGCAACATATGATAGATAATTGGGCTGTTAAACACCATGTCAACGTCTACAAATTGCCCAAAAAATGTTCTCTTGAACATGTCTAACTTCCTTTGGGTAAGCTTCTCCTTCACAATCTTGTTTTCATTAGCAATATGGGCCAAGCTCGTTACTTGACCGAGAAATCATTCGACTACGAGTATTCTGACACGTGTTGCCATCTTAAATAACTCCTGCATGAAATAATGATTCAATCAGTAAACTCCTTAAAAAAAAAAATTGTAAAAAAAGCATTCTGTTTAAATTGCGCTGGTATCGCTCTCACTGGGTATCGCTCTCTCTAGTGTCGCTCTCTCCGGTATCGCTCTATCTGGTATCGCTCTCCCTGGTGTTGCTCTCTCTAGTAACTCTCACTTATCTCGCTTACATTCTCTCTTTTTACTTGTCTTCAACCACATAACACATCGAAAACCAGAAAAATAAACAAAAAAAATGATAGGTTCATAGTATTTCTAAACCTTAGAACGACCCACCATTTCTGGTGTCACATTCTCTAGTATCGCTCTACTGATTTCACTCTCACTTATCTCGCTTACAAACTCTTTCGACTCGTCTTCAACCACAGAACACATCGAAAACCAAAAAAACAAACAAAAAAACCATAGGTTCACAATATTTCTAAACCCAAAATGACCCACAAAGCCCCATTACTGATCAGTTTAAGACATTTTCAGGCACAGATTGAAAGATTTACCTATCAGATTCGATTTTTCGGCAGCAGTGGAATCGTTTGCAAGCCGAAATGATGGATTCTAAAGAGTTTTTAGTTTATGAGCAATACGAAGCCGTTAGCCTTGGAAAATTTGAATGAAGAGTTTTTAGTTTTGGTTGGTTTTCAGTAAAAAGGTAAGAAGACGAAGAGATGAGGATAATTTACGTAATTTGGTATGCCTATGATCTCTCGAAGAGATGAGGACAATTTACGTAATTTGGTATGCCTATGATGTCAGCAGAGAGTCAATTGACATTATTTTTTAAAAATGGGCCATTTGACATTTTGGACCCAAAAAATGGGTCATCCGTACAAATTTTCCAAATATTATTTAGTAATACATTCTAGTTAGTTAATAATATGAAAAGAATATATTATAGGGCTCTGGTAAAAAAGACAAAACAAATATATTAATTAGGCTTATAGCTCACATGTTTGCTGTTTGTTAAAATTGCAAAAACAAAGGTCAACCCACATATAAAATATGTAAAATGTTGCAAATGCTCTTACTACTGATATATACTTGATAGACCTGATACACTTAATGCACTCGATTGACTTGATACATTATTGATATACACATGGTACATTTAATTGATATACTTGATATACTTGATAATGATGTACTTGATTGATATACTTTATAAACTTGTCAATCATGCACTCGTTTATACCACTGATATACTTGATACACTTGATTACTTGATATATTTGATAATGATATATGTGACTGATAAATTACTAATAAATTTGTCAATTATTCACTCATTTATATTACTAATAAAGTTGATACACTTGATTGATATACTTGATAAAGATATACTTGACTAATATAATGTTGATAAGCTTGATAATGTTGCACTATTTAATAATGCTAATACACTTGACTGATATACCGTTGATACACTTAATTGATATGTTGTCGATAAACTTGATAACGATATACTTGATTGATTTGATATATTTTGTAATGATATGCTTAGATTATTTGAAAAAAAAAAAAAAAAAAACTAGGTTTTCTTCTTTTTTGCAGCAATAGACCCCTCCCCCCACATCTCTCTTTCACCAATCACCACTTGTCCACACCATCTGTCGCCATCCACCACTCTACCTCCTTGTTCCACCTTTGTCGATCGTCGCATGTCCGATTGTTAGTCGCTGGTCGTCGGTCGCCACTTTCCTCTCTTTCTCTCTTCTTTCTTTTCCTGAACAAAAATTAATTATAAATCCAAATTTGAAGTTGTTGCCATATGCGAAATATTAAATATGGGCGACATACCTACAAAATAACATATTTAAATCGCCATTGATTGCAAATGTCCTGTATTATACCTAATTTTATAGTTGTCTGATTTTTCGTCTTTAGTTTTAAAAATTATGTTGGCTTGCCCACAATTTCTTTTTTTATCTGTTGTCATATTTCATAAGGAAACTTTTTCTAGTACAACAATGCGGAGTAGGGGGATTGAACCTCTAACCTCTTAGGATGGAGGTCATGCCAATACCACTAAGTCAAGCTCTCTTGAGGGAAGATTTAAATTTACAGTTAAATTCTAAAATTTTCATACAAAAAATAAACAATTTTTTTCTAAAAGAAAATAGTGTTTATAAACTTAATTTTTTTTAAAAAAATTAAATAGATATCAAACAATTTTAATACTCTAGTTGAATACTCTTGTAAAATTGAGAAGCACAATAGAACACAGATATGGAAAAAAATATAATATAGTAATAAATAAATTTAATAATATATAATATAAATAAATTACAAATAAATATAAAATAATATAAATATATATGGACATGAAATAAATAACCTAAATAAAATACAAAAATAAAGAAAATAAGAAAATCATGAAATCATAAAATTTTCTCTAAATTTTTCTCCAAAAGTTAAAGTTTAGATTTCTCACCAATCTTCACTTTCTCCAAACTTTTTGGAATTTGCCCAATGTGTGTATCTTCCAAAATCCACCAAATGCCACTATTTACAGGAAATTTGACAACTAAGAGGTGGATTGCATGAACACTAATAATGTGTAATGTTGAGACACGTGGACATGGGAAATGGGAGCATGACACATGGTCAATAGACATTAAGCATAAGTATCTAATGGGCATCTATTATCATATAATATAATACTCTCCCTCAGATGCTTATTATATATATGAAATATGTCTCGTTTAAAACATTACTAGGAAAAAAATTTCAATGAGAAAAAAAATCCTAGTGAAGAGAAAAGAGTATATATTTCATATAATTTATATTCCTAAAAATTATATTTACTCCCCCTCATGGAAATATCACTTGAGATCTCTGAGTCACCACATTCCAATATTGTGTAATAGTTTTTCAAAGATTGTGGTAGATAATGTCTTTTAAAATAAGTCTGTCATGTTATCTTTCGAAAAAATTTGTTGTACAGTGATGTCACAATGTTCTTCAAGATCATGAGTGTAGAAAAGCTCTGGTGAAGTTATGTTTTATTCTCTCCTTTAATATATCCTCCTTTGATTTGGGATATGCATGTTGTATTATCTTCGTATAATATTATTGGAAGATTTTTACTAGAAGACAAACCACATGTTCCACGAATGTGCTGAATCATTGATCTTAGCTATATACATTCTCGACTATCCTCGTGAATTCAAGAATTTCAATATGATTTGAAGAAGTAGTCGTTATGGTCTATTTTACTGACCACCACGATACAACAATTTCCCCACATGTGAATAAATAACCTATTTGAGATCGTGTAGATCAAATAAATATCCAAAATCTGCATAACCAACCAGATCAAAATTTGATTTATTTAAATAAAACAAACCCATATCAATCGTTCCTTAGAGATAATGTGTCTAATTTCATTCCAATGTTTTTTAGTTGAAGAAGAACTATATCTTGCTAATAAATTTACTGAAAATGCAATATGTAGTCTTGTATTATTAGCAAGATACATAAGTGCACAAATACATGATACAAATTGCACTAAGATATGGTACTTTGGAACCGAGAAGTTCTTCATTATCATCTCGATGTCGAAATATATCTTTCCTCACATCTAATGAATGAACTTTCATTGGAATGTTCAATAGATGCGCTTTGTCTATATAGGATCTTTTCAAAACTTTTCCTGTATAAGTTGACTGATGAACAAATATTTCATCTGGTAAATGTTCAATTTTCAAGCCAAGGTAAAATTTTATTCTTTCGAGATCTTTCATCTCAAATTCTTTCTTAAGATATTCTATTGCCTGTAAAGCTTTTCAAGAGTTCCAATTATATTTAAGTCGTTAACATATATAGTTATAATAGCAAATTCTGGCTGTGATTTCTTTATGAAAACATATGAACATATTGGATTATTTAGATATCCTTCTTTCAACAAATATCCACTCAGACAATTGTACCACATTCGTCCTGATTGTTTCAATCTATATAATGACCTTTTTAACTTTATTGAATACAATTCCCAGGAATTTGATATATATATTTCAGGTACCTTAAATCCTTTTGGGATTCTCATATAAATATCATTACCAAGAGATCCATATAAATATGTTGTGACTACATCCATAAGATGCATATCTAGATTTTCATACACAGTCAGACCAATTAAATATCTTAATGTAATTGCATCTACCACCGGAGAATATGTCTCATCATATCAATACCAGGTCTTTGTGAAAACCTTGTGCAACTAGTCTTGCTTTATATCTTGTGACCACATTATTTTCATTTCTTTTTCTCACAAATACCCATTTGCATCCCATAGGTTTGACACCTTCTAGTGTTTGGACTGCTGGTAAAAAAACCTTACGTTTTGAAAGTGGTTTTAATTCTGCCTAGATTACTTCTTTCCATTAAAACCAATCTTTCTATGTTGACATTCTTCAACATATTTTGATTCAGAATCCTCATTTTTAGATATAATATCAAGAGCAATATTATACACAAAAATGTTGTCAATAAATACATGAGTTTGGTTCCATATTTTTCCTGTCATGACATAGTTTATTGAAATCTCATTATTATCTTTAGGTATTTCAACTTCCTCACTAGTAATGTCGAGAATTTTTTCATGGGTATTTACATCCTCAACCAAATCTTCTTGACTATTTATAGTTTTTCTTTTTCGAGGACTTTTATCTTTGGAACTCACTAGTCTATCATACTTCTAGCGTGTTTCAGACTCATTAGTGACAACTTGTTGTGTTGGGATATCAATTTTCGATGGAACATTTGCAGCTGATATATGTCATTTAGTTACTTTCTTTGCATCTATAAATGCACCTGGTAATTAATTTGTTATATTTTGCAAATGAATTATCTTTTGAACTTCAAGTTCATATTAATCTGTACATGGATCTAAATGAGACAATAACGATGCATTCCATGTAATTTCTTTTTCCAACTTCTTAATTCCTCCTCCTAATGTTGAAAAATTTGTCTCACTATAATGACAATCATCAAATCATGCATTAGATACATCATCCGTCAGGGGTTCAAAATATTTGATAATTGATGAGGAATCATTTCTAATATAATTCCTAACCTCCTTTGAGGACCTATCTTAGTGTATTGTGGTGGAGCAATTGGAACATATACTCCACATCCAAAAATTCTCAGATGGGAAATATTTGACTTATGGTGATAAGCTAATTGTAATTGTGAGTACTTATGATAAGCTACTGACCTAATGCGTACAAGTGACACTGCATACAAAATAGCATGTCCCCATACAGATGTAGGAAGCTTAACTCTCATAAGCAATGGTCTAACAATTAACTGCAAACGTTTTATAAATGATTCTACTAAACCATTTTATATATGAACATGAGCTACAAGATGTTCAACACTTATCCCAATTGACATACAATAACTCTCAAAAGCTTGGGACGTAAATTCACCAACATTATCAAGACGACTAGTTTTAATTGTTTAATTAGAAAATTGTGCTCTTAACTTAATTACTTGAGTAAGTAATCTTGCAAATGCAAGATTTCAACTTGATAATAAGCAAACATGTGACCATCTATTGGATGTGTCTATTAATACCATAAAATATCTAAATGGTCCACTTGGTGGGTTAAAGGGTCCACATATATCACTATGATTTCGTCCTAAAAAAGTAGGTGATTTAGTCCCCATTTTAGCTGGCGATGGTCTAATTATCATTTTTCCTTAAGAGCAAGTATCACATGATAATTCATTAGATTGAAGAATCTTTTGGCTCTTTAATAGATGTCTATTTGTATTCTCAATAATTCTTCTCATCATTATAGACCCTGGATCACCTAATTTGTCATGCCAAATTGTAAATATGTCTAGATTCATGAACTTCAGGTTCATTGTTACATATGTTTCAATTACTCGTATATGAGTATAATATAATCAAGAAGAAAAAGCAGGCAACTATTCAAGTATACGTTTTTCATTTGAGATCGTAGATAGGATATATAGATATTCTACATTATTCTTACTATCAGTCTCAATATGATAACCATTGCAATGTATATTTTTGAAATTAAGTAGATTTATCTTTGATTGACTAGAAAACAATGCATTGTCAATTGTAAATTTTGTTCCCTTAGGCAAAATAATATTTTCTTTTCCAAAGCCTCAATCAGGTTTGCAAAACCTGATTGTATGGACTTTTGGTTCTAGCATTATCAATTTGGAAAAATATTTTCTACTTGTAAGTATTGTATATGTACTTGCATTGTCTGCCAGACATATATCTTCTTTACTCATTTTTTAGTCACCCAACATATGAAAATGATCCAAGTTTCTTCATTAAAGGAAAATAATTACAAGAAGAAAAACAACATTTGGAATATCTAAAAGTTAACATCTACGAAGAGAAAAAAAAATATGGAGATGAAAAAACAACATTAAGTCTAGATATTTTCAAAGTCAAATGAAACACTTGATATTCCTTCAACTCTGCCACTTTTCTCTTCAAGAGATTCAGAGAAGTCCGTCACATCCAAATTTGTCATATGAGATGGATCAAATATGTCATTATCTTGGTATGCAAAATTTGCTTCCACATTTTTCTTTTTTTTTTTTTTCTTTTAGGGAGGCTTGATGGAGATCAACTAAATGTTTTGACATATGATAGGTACGTGACCAATGCCCAGTCATTCCACATCAGAAGCATTTATTTTCAACACTTTTTGAACTGTTATCTTGTGAAAATTTTCCTTTGTGATCACCATTTTGTGTGGTCTTTTGAAATTTGAATTATTAGACCGACCACTACGAAAATAATAATTATTTCTTCCTCTACCACGGTCACGGTCACGACCACGACCACGACCTCGATCTCGACCATGATAATTATTAAAATTCACATCATTGACTTCAAGGAATGGCGTCATTCTGGTTGGTCAAGATTCATGATTTTTCATTAATAACTTATTATTTTGTTTGGCCACAAGAAGACATGAAATTAATTCAGAATACTGTTTAAAACCTTTTTCTCGATATTGTTGTTGTAAGAGCATAATCGAGATATGAAAGGTAGAAAATGTCTTTTCTAACATATCAACACCAATAATTTTCTCTCTGTATAATAATAATTTTGAATTAATTTTAAATAATGCGAAGCTGTAATCACTTACTGATTTGAAATCTTGTAGCCTCAAGTGCATCCACTCATAATGAGCTTTAGGAAGAATAACTGTTTTTTTATGATCATACTTCTCTTTCAAAATTTTTCGCAAGAAACAGGGATATTTTATTATAAGATACTCAATTTTCAATCCCTCGTGGAGATGATGACGAAGGAAAATCATAACTTTTACTTTGTTCTGACTGGATGTTGTATTTCCTTCTTTAACAGTCTCTCCAAGATTCATAACATCTAGGTGGATTTCAACATTGAGCACTCATGACAAATAATTATTGTCATTAATATCAAGGGTTGCAAATTCGAATTTTGCAAGATTTTTCATGGCAGCACTATCATAAGATATTTTATTTATGTTAGAAATTTAATAGATATTAAATATGCAAAATAACATTAAATTTATTAATTATAACGAAAAAGAAAAAATCGACATACCTTTAGGACTTATGTTAGCAAGGAAAATGATAGGAATTCGTGCTGATAACGTGTTGTGAATTTGAGGAGCACAACGGGAACACGGATGCTAATAAAATATAATATTAAAATAAATAAATGGAATAAATAAATAAATAAATATTAAAATAAATTAAACATAATATATATAAATATATAAAATAAAATAAATAACAAAAATAAGTAAAATAACAAATTATGGATTTCTCCACTTTTGAAATTTGCCTAACGTGTATCTTTCAAAACCTACTATTTATAGGCAAGACATGTAGAAGGTAGATTACGTGAACACTAATCATGTGTAATATTGAGATACATGGACAACATTTTGAAAAATAGGGGCATGACACATGATCAATAGACATTAAGGTAAGTATCTAACGGGTATCTGTTATCATATAACGTTTATAATAAAGTATTAATATTTTAAAATACATGAAAGAGATCATTTTTTTTTTATTTATGGTCCAAGATTGCAACAACTTAAAACTTACAAATTTGAAAATTTTAGTGTCCCCAACTTTCCAAAGTTTCCTAGGAAAGGTTAATTTTGAAAGACAAGTTTGATTTCTCCTTGAATTATTTCACGATTAATTTCTCTTTTGGGAATTTTGTTGAATAAAATGGATCATGTAAATACAATTCCAATTTTGTCTCTGGTGGAAAATTCAACCGAGATACAGACATGACATCAGTGTACTAAATATTTTTTTTTCTTTTCAAAATTATATTTAGACTTCGCTTAATTTTTTATCATTTACAATAAAATACCATAAATATACTTAAAAAAAAATTATTATCAAACTTTTGTACTTTTTTTTAATTATAGTTAAAGATAATGATGTAATACACATAAAAAATCAATAAAATAAAGTGATGCTTTAGTTTGCATGCTCCACATCTACCATGAATTAATATTCAAAGATTTTTCTTGTTAGTGGAGTTGTTATATAATAGACCTAATTTATAATTTTTATAATTTGTTGTTTATTTAATTAAGCAGATCAACATGGGACAATTGTATGATGTTTTCTAACCATGGTTAAGTATTATATAATAAAATTTGTATTAAACAATATGAAGATAAGATAATTATTTATGGCCATGGACCTCCATGTTCCCAGCCTAAGATAAAGATGCTTTTATTCTTTAAAACTATTTAAGAAATTACGATAACATACAATAATTATCCTCAAAAGATAAAAAATAATAATAATAAGATGAAGAAGATTGTTTTTGTACCTTCTAAACAAGAATGACTTGTATTTTTTTGAAAAGAAAAACAATATCTATTTATTTGGGAACATAACGTACGTCCACCGCCCAAGGATGTCAATTTGTTTTTTTCTTCTTAAAATTTTGTAAACGAACACTGAAATTACAACAAATAAAAATACTTGCAGTGTTCAATTACAAGTTCTTGCGTAGTAAATATTACTTAAAGAGAAAAAAAAATCATGTGATTAAGAGAGATACATTCAGATAGATGCATTCAAGTATTACTCTTATAAAAAATACATGATCGACTTAAGCTTTTGATAAATGAGGTGATCGGGTAAGGATCCCATTTTAGAAGGGTTATATATATATATATTTAATTTTTAATGAAATTAAATTTAAAATATAAAATATAAAATAATATACTTATTCCTTTTCATAAAAATTTTTCTATAATATTGAAAATACAAACTACCAAAAAAAAAAAAAAAATTCATGGCTCATAAACTCTCTCAATTTTGATTGATTGACATTTTAAATTTATTAGCCTTGTATCTTTTTCTTCATCATTTCTTTCAAATTTCCTTAAAAATCTCAACCATTAATATAACTCTATGGGAAGAAAAAACAGATCTAAAGCACTCTAATTAGGTTAATTATAAAGATAAGCATGCAAATAAATCAGATAAAAGGGGGAAAAGAATACAACCTTTGTAGACTTTGAATTTTCTCCAAATTATGTCTAATCTCCCCACGAACGGTTCATAGACCACCGTAGAGTCTTTCTGACTATTCTTCGGCCTTAGAAGGGATGGTGAGATTCGGTGAGTGACTAATTTGGAGAGGAAAAATGCTAAAACTTTGAGAGAGAAAAAATAATGAGATTATCACATAATCTCATCAATTTTCACTAAGGCCAAGAGTTTTAAAATTCATTAAACACTCCCTTTTAAAGACCATTACATGCAAAACATGCAACTTTGAGTTTGATGAGAATTTGACACTAAAAAATCCACTAACTCAAAGTGGGATTTAGTAGGATATATGTCTTCAATTAAAGGCAACACTTATCCATGCAAAAGTTGATATTTCCCACTCACAAATGTTGAATCTTTCCACTAACTTGGTCAAAGTTTGACTCTCAAAATCCAAAGTCAACAAATTTGACTTTTGACTTTTGACAATTTAACTTCCATTGCATTTTTTACCTAGTCAACAATTTGACTTTTAATGCAATTTTGTCCAATTCCATTTAAATTCAACATTAATTCTAATAATCAATTTTAAAATTAAATTAATATTAAATGATTAATTAAATAATTTAATTAATTTAATTTAATATTAAATTCAACACTTATCCCAATTTATATGAATCCAAATTAATAATCTTGATATTTAAATCTTATTTAAATATCTCATATTTTCTCTCTCTTTATGTTTAATTCACAATTAAATATTAGGTTAAATATATTGTATATATTTAACGCTTTGCTCCAAAAACCGAATTTGAACACTTCAATTCGTTCGTCACACTGTTCTAAGGTTTAGTCGGATATGAGCTAGTAGGGGGACCTCATGGACCTATAGATCATGGGCTCCAACGATACACGATTAACCGGCTAAACTCTTTAACCTAATTAACCATCATTCATTAACTACCAGGTCACTTCACTAAAGCTCGGTAATTGCACTCCCCTCACTGTAGATATATTATGTCTACTCAATATAACCATGATTAATAAGTTAACCATTCACAGGTTGTTCATAATAACGGTTGGGTCAAATCCTGTTTTACCCCTGAGATTACATTTTGCTCCTTAAGTCTCACTGATCCTCTAATGAACAATTGGTTTGTGATCCAATCACTAAACTGAGTCTCTCTCGAGCCAATGAGAGGGTGAGGCCCCTTGTTTAAGACCCAGAGTCAACATTTAAAGGAACAACGTCTCTATTATCCCTAAAAACGGGTAGGAGTGAATTTCGTCTTGTATCCTATCTCCCCAACTATCTACCCGGCACTACAAGAAAAATGAGTTCTCCCGATGCCTAAATTGAGCGTCAGGAGTTTGGTCGTCGAGAGAAACAATCTTTCCCGATGCTGTAAAGACTCGTCGGGAGTTCCCGGGGAACTCCCGACGCCATACGTCGACAGATCTCCCGACGTCGAGGTGGGATCTGGTTTAACCAGATCCCTTCTTCCCCATTTTTCTCCATTTCTTCCCTTTCACCTAACCCTAACCCGCGCCGCCAATGTACCCCCCATCGCCCCTTCGCCCGCCCCCCTTTCCTCTCCCTCCCTCTCCCATTTTTTCCCTCCTTCCCTGCTGCTGCCTATTCGCCTTCCCCTACTCCTCTCCCTCCCTTTCCCATTTTTCCCCTCCTTCCCCGCCGCCGCCGCCCATTCACCCTCCCCACACTTCTCTCCCTCCCTCTTCCATTTTTCCCCTCCTTTCTCGCGCCACCGCCACCCTTTCGCCGCCGCCTTCTCCCTTTGGTCAGCAGCCGCAATCAACTGCCCGTCGCCGCTGTCGTCTCCTCCTCTCGTTCAGCTGTCGCCTTCAACCGCCCGTCACCGCCGTCGATAACCTTCTCATTTTATTTTCTTTTGTGTATTTATTTAAATCATTATTTTCTCTTGTATATTAATTTAATCATTATTGATTGATTAATTGAAAATTCATGATTTAAATAATTTATGCAAATTGTTATTGTGTTATTGTAGATGTGTCAATTAATCATTGTATATGTTTTAATTAATCATTATTGATCGATTCTCATTTGTTGTTGAATGTAAATTAATTTGACTTTCCAAATATCATTTTCAAAAGCTCCAAAAATTAAACCAATACAAGATTCCCATGGATTGTGGATGTTTCAATTTATGGATTTAGTTGTTATTGTTGTTGAATGTGAATTAATTTATGGATTGAGTTGTTATTGTTGATTGTAGATGTTTCAATTTATGCAATTTTTTGTGGATTGTGGATTAATTTATAGCATGTTATTGTGGATTAAGTTGTTATTATGAATTGTGGATGTTTCAATTTATGCAATTTTTTGGAGTATGAATGTTATTGTGGATTGTTTTTAATTAGCATTGTTTTTTATATAAATCATGGATTGTGGATGTTTCAACTTACTTAATTTTGGACTTAGTTTAGGGAAAAAACATCAATAACATTAGGGGCAAAAAAAGTCAAATCACGTATTATAAATTAGTTAAAATTTTAAATACTCCGAACAATCTTGGAAATTTTTAATCAAAGTTCATGCTTAATAAATACTTTGTACTTTGTCCTCTAATCCAGGTTATTATTTTGGATCACAAGTTGATCAGAAAAGATTTATTTTTAAGGATGAATAAAGAATAGATTAAAGTAAGAAATAAGTTACCAGTGGAGTATAGAGAAGGAGTATCCCAGTTTTTAGATATGGCAAAGTTTCATGTTAATGATTCCGGACGAATAAGATATCCATGCAAGAATTGTATGAATTCAATTTGGGAAAAGATAGATATTGTGGAACGACATCTATTAACATATGGAATATCTCCCTCATATTGTGAATGGGTATATCATGGAGAGCCAATAAACTTATTTAGAAGTCATATAAGGCATTCAATACAAATGTTGAAGTAGATAGTATAGAGAGTAATGCTGTCGAAGAAAATGAGATGTTGAATCTTATAAACGATTTATAAGTTCCAATTGAAAACGAAAATGCAAATGAAGGAAGGATTGAGAATGAAATGTCCTTTAATGGTCAAGAAAGAGATACCACGAACTTATTCAAGGATTTAATGACCGAAGCACGTAAAGAATTCTACCTTGGTTGTTCGCAATTTTCGTCCTTGAACTTTTTAGTGAAGTTGATGTATATCAAAGTTCTCAATGGCTGGAGTAACAAATCGTTTGACATGTTGCTGGAATTGTTAAAAGCAGCGTTTCCAGCTGGCACCTCTATACCTACTTCCTTTTATGAAGCCAAGCGAAAATTGCATGATTTAGGCCTAAGTTATGAGTCTATTCATGCGTGCAAATATGATTGTGTATTGTATTGGAAAGAGTTTGCAGATTTGCAACAATGCCCCGTTTATGGTGAGTCTCGGTACAAAGTTAATGATGGCAAGGGTAAAAAAATACCACATAAGGTATTGCGTCATTTTCCATTGATACCAAGATTAAAACGATTGTTTGCATCAAAAGAAGGCGCTTCTGACATGAGATGGCATAAAGATAAGCGAGTTGAAACGGAGGATGTATTGCGACATCCAACTGATGTAGAGGGGTGGAAACATTTTGATCATGAATTTCCTCATTTCGCTTTAGATCCCCGAAATGTTCATTTGGGATTAGCTACAGATGGCTTCAATTCGTTTGGAAATATGAGCACTTCTTATAGTATGTGGCCTGTGGTGATAATTCCTTATAATTTGCCCCCTTGGAAATGCATGAAGGAAACAAACTTCTTCATGTATTTGCTTATACCTGGTCCAAAATCTCCTGGAAAGGAAATTGATGTTTACTTGCAACCGTTGATTGAAGAGTTGAAAGAGTTATGGACAATTGGTGTGCGAACTTATGATTCTGTTACTGGTGAGTTTTTTCAACTATATGCTACCTTATTATGGACGACTAATGACTTTCCTGCATACGGTGAATTATTTGGGTGGAGTACAAAAGGTTATCAAGCATGTCCAATATGCAAAGAAGATAATTCGTCCTTCGGGATAAGAGGAAAAATATCATTTATGAAACATCGACTTTATCTTCCAGAGAATCATAGTTGGCATCAAAGTAGACAACATGATGGAAAAGTTGAACGTAGACCTCTACCAATCGTAATGAATGGAGAAGAGATCTTACAACAAATAAATATGCTAAACTTTTCTGTACTTAGCAAACATCCATCGAAGCAAGATGAAAAAAGAAAACGAATTCTAAACTGGACTAAAAAAAGTATTTTTTTTCCAAATTCCATATTGGTCCAGACTATTGTTATGACATAAATTGGATGTAATGCATATTAAAAAAAATATGCGATAATTTGGTGGGCACATTATTAAATATTGAAGGAAAGACAAAGGATACAACGAACGCTTGATTAGACTTACAAGATTTGAAGATAAGAAAGGACCTACACTTGATACAGGTTGATAACAGATTTGTAAAACCACACGCAACATACTCATTAACAAATGGTGAATGCATTTCATTTTGTAAGTATTTGAAATCAGTGAAATTTCCTGATGGATTCGTATCTAACATAACACGATGTGTGAATGACAAAGATGGAAAAATATCAGGGCTGAAAACACTCGACTGTCATATGTTGCTTCACAGACTACTCCTTATTGGTATTCGAGCATACCTACCGAATAACGTATCCACTGCTATTGTTGAGTTGTATACATTCTTTTGCGACTTGTGTGCAAAGACAATATGTGTAAGTGATTTGAACAGATTACAAGCAAACATCATAGTCATACTTTGTAAGTTGGAGAAAATATTCCCACCTACCTTTTTCGATGTAATGGTACACATTGCAGTTCATCTACCATATGAAACAAAAGTGGTGGGTTTAGTTAGTTACAGTTGGATGTATCCTATTGAAAGAATTCTATGAACATTAAAACAATTTGTACAGAACAAAGCATGTCCTGGGGGGTCTATAGTGGAAGCATATGCAATGAATGAATCATGGAACTTCTGCTCGCGATATCTAAGTGGGATTGAAATGAGATTCAATAGAGATGAACGAAATGATGATAATTCCCGATCATGAGATATTTGGTGAATTTGAATTATTTAGGCAGAGGGTACGACCATTAGGGGCGTTAACTTTACGGACGCTATCAGTGGAGGAAAAGCGTATTGCTCATTGGTACATTCTTAACAATTGTAAAGAAATAACTGACTATCACAAGTACGTTTCAAACTTTTTCCTTTTCTATAAATTCTAGGGTAACTCCTTTGATATAACATTTAAATGATCAATTTTGTGACAACATTTAAGGTTAATTCGTCATGAAGCTCAAAGTGCCTCTAATTTATATATATAAAATGTCAACGCAAATTTCCCGATTGGTTCAAATCCCAGGTATACATAGTCATTTTGTAGGCAACAGTTGAAAGATGATTCATTTTTTGTAGTCATTTTTAAAGTATAATTAATTATCAGGTTCTACAACGGCGCGAGAGAGAAGATATCTCCGATGATTTCTTTTCACTTGCAATGGGACCTTTGTCTGAGGTACACTCTTACAATGGATGCATTGTTAATGGGGTACGATTTCATATTGTAGAGCATGATAATCATCGATCTACACAAAATAGTGGAGTCCTAGTGGCCGGGGAGATCAGTGAGAATGCAAGTGTGGATAACAATTTCTACGGTGTTGTAGACGAAGTATTAGATTTCCAATATGCGAACAGAAGACGCGTTTTCTTGTTGAAGTGTAGATGGTTTAACACAGAAAACAACAAAAGTAATAGGACACATGTGGATTTAGGATACAGATCGATCAATACATCACACTTTTGGTATGTCGATGAGCCCTTCATCTTTGCTATCCAAGCACAACAAGTCTTTTACATTGATGACATCAAATATGGTAGCAATTAAAAAGTTGTTCAAGTAGTTCAAAATAAATGAATATGGGATGTACCAGAAGTGGATGATGTTGAAAACGCACAACTAGATTTACTAAAAATTGTTGGTGGAGTCCAAGTGGATGAAACCATTGAGGAGGTTACTTTATGCAGAGTTGACGTTGATCCTACAGTTATGGAAAGACCAATTATTGTACATGGCGATCATGACTTCATAAACAATGATGAAGAACAATTATCTCACAATAACAGTTCAAGTGCTGATGAATAATTTGAATTAGATTATAATGATGAGTAATGATGTATCTACTCAATTTTCTTTTTCTCTAGGTTACACGTATTTATTGTTAATTTAATATTGTTTTGTCTTTTTTGTGTTGTATAGATACGATGTCAATCCCTAATAGGCAACAGGAGGCTAATGAAGAATTCCAGGAGATGTATCTAGGCAACACGGTATCTTCTGTGGATGATACTTTAGGTTAGTATATTTTGAAATATATTTTGTTAACTAAAATACATCATAAACTGTTTTAAATTTGTTATTCCTTAGATAGTAGCTTAGCATCCACTCAAAGGAAATGTGAGCATTCGTGGAACATCGTTTGAGTTTTATGTGTGTTGGTCCTTGTTTACTCGTTTTGTATGTTTTTTATGTTCAGGAGGTTCCATGTTTGTCGTGGGGGGTGGGTAGAGTTTCATTACACCCGTCTTGTTGTTGAATTTGAAGTTCTTGTGTGTTTATGAATATTTACGAAGTTTAATATGTTGTGGGGGGGGGGGGGGTTGAGATTGGGTTAAACCATTTTGGGGACAAAGTTTGAGTTTTATGTGTGTTGGTTCTTGTTTACTCGTTTTGTGTGTTTTTTATGTTCGGAAGGTTTCATGTTTGTTGTGGGGGGTGGGTAGAGTTTTATTACACCCGTCTTGTCCTTGAACTTGGAGTTCTTGTGTGTCTATGAATGTTTACGAAGTTCTAATGTGTTGGGGGTGGGTTGAGATTGGCTTAAACCATTTTGGAGACAAAGTTTGAGTTTTATGTGTGTTGGTCATTGTTTACTCGTTTTGTGTGTTTTTTATGTTCGGGAGGTTCCATGTTTATCATGGGGGATTGGTAGAGTTTCATTACACCCGTTTTGTCCTTGAACTTAGAGTTCTTGTGTGTTTATGAATGTTTACGAAGTTCTAATGTGTTATTGGGGGTGGGTTGAGATTGGCTTAAACCATTTTGGGGACAAAGTTTGAGTTTTATATGTGTTGGTCATTGTTTACTCGTTTTGTGTGTTTTTTATGTTTGGGAGGTTCCATGTTTGTCATGGGGGGTGAGTAGAGTTTCATTACACCCGTATTGAAGTTTGAACATGTTGTGGATGTTTACCGATATGAAATTTGAATGTTTTTGTTTTATTGTAGAATGTTGTTCGGAGATGAGCTGGGACAATTGTTGAAGATGTTGTGTTCCAGACGTGTTCTAGACGTTATTTTCATTTTATTTCTTCTATGTGTTTGTGATATGAATGTTTATGAACTTCTAGTATTGACTTTGTTTGGATAATGTAATTTTTTATTTACTTATTATAATATGGACTTCATTTTTGTTGTTTAATTATATGAATCTTTATTTGGTTTATTATGTTTTACAGGTTATTCAGATCAAATTTTAAAAAATTACAAACGATAAATTAAAAATATTCGATAGACAATTTTTAACTAATTAATGTACTCCCCACGCATATATTACTACGTCAGGAGTTCTTGTAACTCTTACGCATTAAATAAAACCGTCAAGAGTTACGGAACTCCTGACGCATGGAACAACCGTCGGGAGTTAGTCAGGGAACTCCCGACGCCCTATATGTGCATCGGGAGTTCCCCGACTAACTTTCGACGCCGTTTTAAAGTGCGTTGGGAGTTCCTCTCTCGACAGGTTTCTCCCAACCAAACTCCCGATGACCTTTTATTCGTCGGGAGAGGCTCTCCCGACACGTTTTCCACACTTTTTCGACGAATTGTGACGTCGGGAGAAGTCAAATTTCTTGTAGTGCGGTCTTACCCCTGAAATGGGATACTTATTGAGCCAATGCTGTTGAGTCAACCTTTACCCATGCAAATCTAGGGATAATCCCAAATAAACAGGAATTCATAGTTAGCTCAAGATTAAGGTCAAGTTACCTAGGTCATCACTTTGAAATAGTCAGTCTTAAACAGTAAATAGTGTTATAAAGTAAGAGTGACTTAATTCTTGGTCTGATCTTATGCAAACTCATTACATAGGACGCCCTCACTCCTATGTCAATACTGAACCAATCAAGATCACTTCGTTTGTAGCACTTTACAAAAGATTGTAACAACTACAAAGTGAGTCGCATCCAATAGTGTTACCAGAATAAGACATCTAACCTTATTCGTGTACTATAGATCATTTTGACTATTTACTCGATCCTGATCCACTCTTATGTCTCCACAATCCAAAAGTCAGGGAAGGCTGAATGCTTGAGGTTTGAAACTCTTATATCGTTTACCAGATGGCAGCTCAACCGTGTAGACGAAGCTCTAAGAACTAAACGATAGTTCAGTTATGTAAATGATAGGACGAAGCGCTAGACGATCGTGTAGACGACAGTTGACTGGAGCTAAACGATCGTGTAGATGATAGCTGAAGAGCTAAACGATCGTATAGAAGATTGGACACAGAGCTAAATGATCGAGTACACGATACGATAGGAACTACACGATCGTGTAAAAGATACTTTAGTAAATGCTAAACAATCGTAGAGTTAGAAAGAAAGAACACAGGAGTTTAAGTGGTTTGGCCAAAGACCTATGTCCACTGTGCAAATCAGGAGGGTCTCTTTTATTACTTCTTCTTCAAAATTATTATAGAACGAATGTTTTGTTGTCTCTCGTTTTCTTATTCTCTCTTACATTCATCTCATATTCATTTTTCTTTTATATACAGGCACAATGGTCAACGATGAACTCTAGTGGTTATGACACATAACAGAAAGATGTCGACAATGGTTCAACTGCCTACAACAATGTTCTTCTTGTTTTTGAGTCTTTCTGTGACAGATGTTTAAGAATTAATTAATAAAGAAAAAGAACATTGGAATAAAGTATTAACATAAATTATTAATGTTGTTGAAAATCTTGCTAAAAATAATTGAGCATTTTGAGGAAATAATAAAAAAATTATCAAGAAAGTAATGAAAAAATTTTAAGCTTAATTGAAATAATTGTCAAATTTGATCCAATAATGTAAGAACATGTTCATTATATTCAAAATAAAAAAAATCACTTTCATTATCTTGGACATAATATAAAAAATAAACTCATATAACGATTAGGACTTGAAATAAAAAATATAATTATTTAAAAAATTAAAGAAGCAAAATATTTTTCGGTTATATTAGATTGTACTCCTGATGTAAGTTATCAAGAACAAATGTCTCTTATATTGAGGTGCGTCGATATTTCAACAAGTCTAATAAAAATAGAAAATTATTTTTAGAATATTTAAAAGTTGAAGATTACTACTGGAAGTTGTTTATTTAATGTGTTTATAAACACAATTAAGGATCTTAAACTTGATACATCGAATATAAGAGGACAAGGATATGATAATGGATCTAATATGAAAAGAAAACAACAAGGTGTACAAAAAAAAAAAATAATAGAAATAAATCTTGGAGCATTTTATACACTTTATAGTTGCCATAATCTCTATCTATAGTACTTTCTGACATGGCTAGCTCATGTTATAGAGCTATGCTATTTTTTGGAGTTGTAGAACGTATTTATTCTTTATTTTTTTCATCTATAGAACTGTGGAAACTTTTGTTAGATCATATAACCAACTTAATTATCAAACCATTGTCACAAACACGATGGGGAAGTCGAATTAAAAGTGTTAAAGCAATCAGATTTCAAGTGCCTCAAATCAGGAACACTTTATTAAAATTAGGAGAAACAAGTGAAGATCCTAAAGTGAAAAATGATGCTAATTGTTTAACTACTTATGCATTTGAAAATTTTGAATTCTTATTAGGCATGACTATATGGTATGATATCTTATTTGTTGTAAATTCTGTAAGTCTTACAACATATAGATAAGCATATTGATGTTGCTTTAGATCACTTAAAAGGTTTAATTTCATTTTTATAAAAATATAGAGAAAATGGATTCACAAACGCTATGATTTCAGCTAAAGAAATTGCAAATGATATGGAAATACAATCAATATTTTGTGAAAAAAGAATGATTTAAAGAAAAAAAGATCAATTCACAGACGCTATGATTTCAGCTAAAGAAATTGCGAATATATGGAAATACAAACATGATCATCTGAAGATTCTTTTAGAATTGATTATTTTTACTACATCATAAATCAAACATTTTCTTCTCTTAAAAATAGATTTGAACAATTTCAAGTATATGAAAATATTTTTAACTTCTTATTTGATATGAAAATTTAAAGTCAATAAATGATGATAATTTGAAAAGATATTGTATTAATCTTGAAAATACATTAAAACATCATACCTTTTTTGGCATTAATGATTTAGATTTATCTTATGAGTTAAAAATATTAAGAAAAGCCTTGCAAAATGAAATTGATTGTCCTATTAAAATATTCCTATGGTTGGCTTTAGCCTTGACCTTGACTGAGGCCAAGACCGAACACATAATTTCGATTTTGACATGAACTAACTCTCTCTTGTAGGTCCATTTTTGGTCCAATACTTAATATTTTCTTGACTTCGTTACTTTTATTCTTATTTTATGCTGATTATATGCCTCATTCCAAAATCACCCATAACATTAACCATAAATTTAACCTATATTATTAAATTCATTTTTTATGTTTTAATATGAAAAATGTCTTAAACTCGTTTTCACTACCTTATAAATATCCAGCCATTTTTTTATGTTAAGAGTACAAGAATGTTTCATAAGTCATACCACAACACACAAGAGTTTTCTTTCTTTCGTTTATTTTCCTCAATCATGAGAGGACAAATTTGACAATTGAGATAAGAGATCAACGTTATTTAGTTCTTGATGATTTTTTTCTTTTCTTTTTCCTCAAAGTTGAAAATAATGGTTAATCAAATTGATTGAATATTGATTGATTTGAACGATAGTACTCCATTGCATTTAGTGGTTTTTGGGTAGGCATGCATTTGAATCATTTTTCAAATAATTGATCTTGACCATTTTTCCAATAATAATTTTCTTTGTTATCGAAGGCATTTTTCAGTAAAACAATCGTGGGATTAGGAGATAAAACCTCTCATTTTTAGAAAAACATATCACGTCAATTACCGTTTAGCTAAACTTACTTTATTTTTATCGAATTATTGATTTCTTTTAATTTTGAATTTGAATAGATGAATATTTTTATCATTCATAAATAATTAATTTATTGAATTTTATAGTTTCCACCCACCTTTCTAATTTTTCATATGGCTAAAATATAAAAAGCTTAAATTATAAGTTTAATTTCATTGTTTATATTTATTTTGTCTTTATTAATATTATTATTGAAATGTTGACAAATTCAACCCATTCCTGAGCTTTTAAAAATATCTAATATATCTATTTTTTTTAATAAGTCTTTGAACTTTAATTTTGTAACTAATAAGTTCTTAATAATTAAATTCAAATTTTTAAATAATTAATTGCACAATTGGATATATTTTGAATCTATGTCTAGTATATTCATAAATTAAAAACAAAAAACAAAAGTTCGAGGATTAATTTTGTAGTTATGAAGTACAGACATAGATATGGCTACACGATACGATATGATCAGATACGACGATTTGCCAATTTCTAAAAAACTAAAATACGGATACGTCTAAGGATGCATCATTTTTTTAATATATATATTTCTAAAAAATGAGGATACTGATACGTTTGAAAATATTTTTTTTCTTTAAAAAAATCTAGGATATAGATAAATTTAGCATAGAAGTTAATAACAATAGCATAAAATAAAATACAAACACTGAAATACAATACAAAAAAAGTAACATCTAAGATGTTGAAGTACAATAACTAATAAAATGCAATAGAAAAGTGACTCATATTTCAAAAAAGAAAGAAGAAGAATATTAGAGAGAGAAGTATGAAGATAAACGAAGAACTTATTCTTGAAGATATTCAAATGGTTTATATTTTGGTGGACTTTGTGAGGACTCAAATGTTAAGATGGAGATTAGATGATTCTAGTCTAGGGTTTGGTCCCTTTTTTTTTTCTTTTAGTTTCAGACTCGAGTAGTGAGTTTTTTAAACAGGTTGCCTAATTTTAGATTGGGAAAGATTAAATTAGTTACTTGTCTTTTTTCTTTAAAAAAAATGTACGCATATAAATAGATATGTCAAATCGCGTGATACTGATTATTTGCCTCACATGAAGTATATGTGCTTCATAGTTTTGAAAGTTGGACTAAATAGATACAAGTTTCAAAGTCTAGAGATTAAACTTGTAATTTAACTTTAAAAGGAATTACCCTAATGGACCGAAATTGGTGTTAGGGACAATGGACCTCCACATGTCACAATGATATGATATAACCCTCATGACTTTACTTTTGGAACCACCCCAAAAGGCCTCATACTATTACAGATAGTTATCCTCTCTTATAAACTCATGATCATCCCTTTATTTAATCGATGTAGGACTTTGATCGTATTTCCACCCAACAATTGGGACTTGAAGTAGGTGTAGCGATGGCTTGTAATAATTTCACAATGTTTGGGTCTCCAATTTTCATCTCAGATCACCAGCGCTACACATTTTCAAATAATTATTTTCATTTAGAATTTATACTTCCAAGATAATTTTGAAACATTTATGAAAGTGACTTTTTGTTTTTCAAAAGTGACTTTTTTCCTTTCAAAATCTTACCAAGTGGACTATTTTCGTTTACGATTTCTACTCAAAGGTTGTTATGAAACATTTATGAAAGTGTTCAAGGTTAATATTACAATTTTAGAAAGAATTAGTATTTTTTAAACAAATGATAAAGTTTAAAGGTAGTTTTTTTTTTTTTTTTTTTTAAAAAAAAAAATTTAGTTTTCTCGTATTGCACCATTTAACTCAAAAGAAAAAAGAAATGCATAACATAACTTAATTTGAATCTTCAATCTTATGCAAATTAAGTTATGCTCATATTGACTTATTTAGTTATTTAAATACGATTATTGTATGCAATTAAGAAATTGACCCAAATGACATAGATATGAACATTAATATTTATAATATTTCATTTGGAAAAAATTGATATTTATGAACAAAAAAATAAAGTAAAAAAGGTTGATATAGTTAGTGTATGTTGGAATTTGAAATTAAAATTAAAGAAACAAATTGGAATCATGAATGACAAAGAATAATTGATTTTATGAGAATTGAAATTGAGAGTTTGAAAGGAAAAGAAGAGAGTTTAAAGTTGACTTTAATTTCTTCCTGTTCAATCTGCAATGGCATCTGATTCTTGTTTTAGGGGCTTTACTTTACATTTATTCACATGTTTCTTGTTGACCCATCATCATTTATATACAAAAATTAGAGAAATTAGAAAGTAGGAATATATATATATATATTTTATAAGTATGGTTTGATCTTTTACCAAGTCTTATAATTGACATCAAGAAACAACAAAGTTAGGAAAATAATCAGATTCGGCCGAATGTAGCAACTTAGAACCAAAATGAGCCTAGATAAGGGGGCTAGCTTGGGCAAGCATGCTCGATCTCAACCTCAACCAATCTAACAAAGTACCTAAGGGACATGTCCTAACTCAATAGATCATCCTAGAACTAAAGTGGGCCTAAAGGGAAGGTGCTCGGCCTTAGTGACCCTAGCAAAATGTCAAATGGGGCACGTCCTTCACATGTCCCATCCCAATAAATTAAAGGATAATCCCAATGCAACTCTAAAACTCTATAAGGAAAACCTATGTCATTTACACCTATGAATACAACATGATAGCTCCAGCGAGGAGTAAGTTTATTCTAATACTCAAACTCTCAACTTACTATACTTATACCCTTTCTTAAGTATCGGAGCATGTGTGGTAAACACCATATGATTGTATAGATTTTTTCGTCTTGCAAGTTAAGTTCTTCCCTGAATTAAAATTTATCATTTTTATCACATGAAAGTTTGATGAGTTTTTCCCTATCCAAATTTTGACTTCAACAAATATAAGATAGTTAAAAAGTTGCATGCTTAATTATTAATTATTTATAGAAAAGATTATATGTGAAACAAAAATGTATAAAAGAGCCCTTACAAGTTTTCAAAAAATAGCTAAATTCTAAATTTAGTCGAACTTTGAGATTTGTGTATCCATCATCTTTAAATTTTTTATTTCTAGTCTCTAAATTTTTAATGTTTTAAAATAAAAATCATGGACGATCTACTCAATACAAAATTAAAAGTTTAGGATTAAATTATTAAATATAATATTCAAATTTATATATAATGACCAATTAATTTTAAAAAGTTAAAAAATTTTCAAGTACCTATCATACATGAAATTGAAAGTTCATAAACTAAACTTATAATTTATAAAACATATATATATATATATTTAGATACTTCAACGAAAAAAAATATATATATATATATATTTAGAAAAAGTAGCATGTATGTTTCGTCATTTTCTTCCTCAATTTCCATTTTGATTTTAAGCATTTTTTCCCTTTTGATTCCAACCCATCTCAAATTAACTCACATTTAAGGTGAGTATTATGTTAACCTTGAACAACAACTGACTTACACAATTTTCATCGAGATCGTGCTGAATTTACTTTCAAGATTAGTAGTCTTCCACAACGTCATTCTAATATTATCAATGAATAACATATATTTTATGTTAAGCTATGCAACACTTTTTGACTTGTAAGAATGATATGTGAAAGGTTGAAATTTGATGGAAATGAAACTAAAATTTAGGCACATTTACCCAACCGTAATAAAGAATGGCATTTCATTGATGAATGAATTGTAATAGGCCAAACATAATTTTATTGCTTTCGATTTCATTTACTTAGAATTAAGAATCTGTCACATTTTACTATTACCGTTATCATTACCATTAATGTTTGACTGGCAATGGTAACGTAACGGTAAAAATAACAATAAAGGTAACAATAAATATGAGAAATTAATAATTTTTATACTGTTATAATAACAATATCTGTAATGATAATGATAACGATATCGTAACAAGGTAGCGGGTCCTATGTAATTTTCAACTGTAATCAAATTGAACTTTTTTTATTCTTTAATCAGATTATATGATTTGATTATAAATTTTAAGATAGGTCTCACATCTCATTACGATTATAAAAAATAGTTAAACAACAATAAAAATAATCAATTGATGTCCGTTTTTCATATTACTTTTCAACTGATTTAAACATGTTCTTAATTCAAATTGATGTATACGAAGAAGCAGGTCGCACAAAAAGCATCTCATTTCATTATATTGAATGTAAAGTTGAAAAATGAATAGCGTCCACGTAAGTGAGTTTGATTGCCTACGCATTCGCTTTTGAGCTTCACAAGGCATAGGATTCCACGTCCTCACTTCTACACCCCTCACTACATTTATTCTTTCACATGGTCGAACTATTTTAAATTCATCCAATTACCTTTTTTTCTTTTTTTCTTTTTAATTTGAGGACAAGAATTATAAATACATAAAGATCCAACTTCTAATTTCAAAAGATAGAATTCGATCATTTCATCTCAATTAGCTTAGGCTATTTTGCTAGATTGGTCCATTTTTCTAATATTTATTTCAATCGATGAGCATCTACATTTAATTAGGTGCAGAATGATAGGGTGTGGAAATTGAGTTTTTCCTGCGAAATTAACCAATTAAATGGACGATTTTTGTGGACAATTACCTATCTAATTTTAATTTTTTAAATAATTTATTTTTTTAATTAAGCTTAAAAAACAAACTCGAGCCTAGAAATTTTGGACAGAGAATCATCATCTTTCCACCCAATCCATCTCATGAACTCCTTAGTGTAAGATATGAAAAAAAAAATAGAAACAAAGAAAATGTTAGTCTTACCATTCTAAATTAATAAACTAACTAGTTTCTACTTTTTAGCAGTAAATCATTTTTTGTGTTCAATAATTAGAGAGCGAGGAATCGAATGAATGAAGCACCTTATCCATTAAGATATGCTCAATTAATAAGGATTTATTTGGTAGGTAATTTGAAAATAGAAATTTAGAAACAAATAATTCAATGAAAAGAAAATTATAGTTCATGTTTTTAGATATATATTTGGTAGCATATGAATTTAAATTTTAATTTAAACAAAATTTTGAAATGTGTTTGATGATATATTTATAAGCTATACGACTAATTAATTTATGGACTTGTTTTATGTTAAATAAATTTATAATTATTATTATGCAATATCATATAATATATAATATATTATATTTTAATTTCGTAAAAATAATTGAGTTTATAACCTGAAATATTATATTTATTAAAGTTTTTATTTTTTTAGTATAATTCTACATTTTAAAATATCAAATCCAAAATTTGGATATACTGAAAACACAAAAATGTTACTTTTAAGATTCCTATTAAAAACATATTCATTTAACTATGTAAATTTGAAAACATAAAATAGAATCTGAATTGTCTACCAAACCGTTCCTAACATATTGTGGATGATGATTTTAACGATATGAATGAAATATTAGAGAGAGATGTTTGAATCAAGTAAATAGCAGCAGATTTCAGCTTTTCATTTTCTCTCCTTTCCCTATTTTCCAGAATTATATAACAATTATTTTTATTATGTTGTAGAATTTAAAAGAAAAACGAAGTTATTTAAGTAGCACTTAATAATGTAAAAAAGAAACTAAAATAGCTGTAAATAACTGAGAATGCATAAATTAATTCCCTTATAAAAGTTTAGAATTTTCAGTCATAAAATCATTCATTTATGATTTCAATCACTCACCCTATAAATTTAGAGTATAAACTCAGTCTTTTTGTGTTTCATTTGATCGATTGTATGAATATATGAAATAACACATCAAAAAATAAAATAAAATAAGCCTCATCAGGTAATTATTTATCTATAAGCATCACTTGATTTCTATATTTTGTTAGACTATCTTTTATGAGTTTTTCAAAATCAAAACTAAATTTTAAAAACAAGAAAAATATAGCTTTTCAAACTTTCGTTTAAATAGGAAATATGAAAATAATAAGAAATTGTTAGAAAACAAACATAGTTTTCAAAAGTTAAGGGGACATTTGGGACAAGAAATTGTTATTATAGTACTAAATTATGATGGTTAGGTTATAATAATTTATATTTAAGTTGTAGATTATTTTAGTTTGAGTTATAATGATATGTGTTTGAGGTGTAAAATATTTTAGTTTGAGGAGGAAATAGTAAATCCTATAACAAATAATAAAAAAATGTCAAATGTAAAATTCTAAAAATGGTAATAAATAATAAATACTATAATAAATAGAGTTTTGA
Source organism: Benincasa hispida (assembly GCF_027475165.1). Classification (NCBI taxonomy): domain Eukaryota; kingdom Viridiplantae; phylum Streptophyta; class Magnoliopsida; order Cucurbitales; family Cucurbitaceae; genus Benincasa; species Benincasa hispida. The sequence goes on from NC_143489.1 coordinate 58,720,328, forward strand.
AATAATGTTGACTCTTGGCTAATTAGGGATTACAAAATAGAATGTGACCTAACAAAAGCCTTGATCTCTTAAAGTTTGTTTTCTATAAGAAACTCCCTGAAGTTTTTACTCACTAATCAACAAGACAAGCATTGTATTGTATGTAACTTACACCCTTCCAACTCCATTGAAAAAAAATTCTCACCAGGCTCTTTAGCTGAATAATGGCTGAAACTCATCTGGTATGGAGTAGGATAAGAAACCAGTTATTTACATTTCATCAACTATGAAGAAAATGGGTAAAATACAACCCTCAATCAACACAAAAGCATAGCTCCTTTGTACTTTTTCTCAACAGTGTATAAAGTAACAACATCCTTCTAACAAACTACTAATGCCACCCTTCTTCAGCCCTGCACTGCCAGAATTTGTAGGTGTTCTATAAAAACCTCCAAGCTTAAATCATCTGTAAAGATTATGTCTGATCCCTCCTTGTAAGTTGAGTTCTGCGTAACAGACGGGTTTAACTTAGCAAGAAGAAACCGTGCTTGGCTACTATGTTGGTCACACTTTATAAGCTTAGGGACTGGAATACGTTCGGCGATCAATTGTTCAGCATCAAGCTCTGGGGCCTCTAGTAGCTTCCTCAAGTTTTCGAGATTCGGGTCCTTATCGTAACCAAGCTTCCTCCACTGAGAAATCTTGGAACCATAATGAATAACAACATAGAAGTAGGAGTCAAATAACAAAATCACATCTGGGGAAATGGATCGAATATCTAGGAGTACAGGAACAGGAGGTCCATCAAAAGAGTAGAGGAAAAGGGTAGGTTGAATCATGATAAGTGAACCAATGACTCCCTCTCGGTTTAACATTAATCGGTAGAAAGCAGTTTCATCAGGACAACTGTTGAAGACATCAATAAACTGGGACCGTCTTAAGTAGTACATAAATTGAGGGTACAAGGAGAAGTTGGATGATAAACGGAAAGTCGAAGGATCCTCTTGTATATAGTCACCAAACTTCGAGGCAAACCGGATCAATGTGTCATCAAGCCATCTGATAACATCCCGAGCATAACACGTTTCTGCTCGATGAATAGCAAGCCTAGCCATCACCGAAGCTGCTGCTTCTTGATCAAACCCAGCCTTGATTTCTGGTGAATGATTTGCAACCCATCTCCTAGCGGCAGTGGTCACTCTTTTCCGGACCGCCAGGTTTCCTTTTCTGTATTTTGTTATAAACTGAATGAAGAAAGCGGATCCAGGTTGAACTTTCTGCACCTCACTCACTTGGAAGAAAAAGGAAATGCAGGTTTTACTGGACAGTGTATTCAGCTTCCAAATGTAAGTACCACCTTCACCAATTTCGTTGTCACTCACCGAACTGTTAGTTCTACGAAGAGATATACATGGTCCAAGGGCACCACAAATTTTTACATCTTTTGAGGTTACTAACTCGATAGTTGCATCAAAATACATGTTCAGATCACCATCTTTGTCTCGGCTAAAAATATGCCGCAAGCACTTTTTGAATTGATTCGATTCAAATGATTCTCCTAACATCATGAATCCACCAGAGTTTTCAACAGGGACTTTTAGCTCCGCTGCTCCAACTTGATCAAGAGAGCAGGCAAAAAGATCGAGAACGATAGATCCATTACACAACCTCTGTGACATTTCCTTATAGAAACTACTAGATTTTCGAAAGTAAGGAGCCTGACCATTAAGAATGTCTCCGTGAGTTCTGATAGAGTAAGAGAGATCCGAATTGACAACAATCCCCGGACCTACAGTTGCAGGACCAGAGGTGAAAACCATGACACGAGAACCAGAATTCGCTCGGCATCCTTCAAGAAGTGCAACCGCAGCTGATATTGCAGCACCGGTAGCCCTCTGAGGTCGATGGCCAGGTATGTTATGTGAAGTCTTCATCTCTTCAATTGCAGTGGTGATGTTGAACTCACAATCAGATATTGGCAATAAAAATCCCTGTGCTGGAACAACCGGTGTCTTTCCCAGCTGCAACTGCTTCATCCCATAAATCCCCAACAATTGTTGGGTCTGAGGGGTTCAAAATCAAAGCAAGGTATCAAAACAATGTCCCTCAAACTCCAAAAACAATTGAACATCTCTTAAACCTCACTAACTAAACATAGTAACTCTACATTAGAAGATGGTGTCTACATTGTGCAGTAAATAGTATCAGATACTCAAAAAGATAGAAGAAAAAAGCAGAGATTAGATTCAAACATTCAAAATACCTGAAGTGACGAAAGCTCACGTTCCCCGGGAAAGAGGACGACCCTTGAGCACTCAGAAAATTTAAGGTCATAAACATGAACCATTGAATCAAAAGAAATCAAGCCCACTAAAGCATTCTCCGGCAGATGTTCCACAACGAGTAATAACTCATTTTTAAGTGCTTGAAGCTCCTTCTCTACATTACAATTATCAATAACGAACACGAAAGCCGGTCCATTTCCACGGGAATCTCCAGCCGGCAACGATGAAGAAGGTGATGCTGAAAGAGAAGAAGAGGAATGATTTCTCGCCCAATTACGGCTCATATTCACATTGGAGCCAGAATTCGCAACAGGGCTCTCGATCTTTCTACCGGGCGCATACTCCACCGTACTGTAAGTCGGAAAAAGCTCAGCGGGAAGATTAGTCTCACCAATATCAGCATAAGAACGAGGGAAAGAATTCTTCTGGTAGCAAAAGGAGCAGAACCAAATGCGAGATGTGTATTCAACACGAGCATAGGGGTTCAAAACAGCACCGCATTTAAGACACAGGAGAGGCTCATAAGAAAGTGTAGGGAGTTCGACGGATTGCATCAATGGCGTACACATAACACTGAGAGGGATTAGGAGAGCCAACGATTCAGCTTTGGAAACCGGCCACGAGTTCCATGACCATCGGAGGCCTTCGATCGCCTCCAGTTCGACAAAATCCATAGGAAAATCGACGTCTCAAGCAAGCCCTCCCTGTCGATTACATGGAAAAGCTCCGAAATGAAAGAAACCCTAATTTGGCATCAGAAACTGTAGTGGGAAGCACATGCTGTTAAATTAATGGCGGAATTCTAACAAATGGAGAAACTCAATCGCTTTTGCGCTGGAAAACAAAAAGTAAAAGAGAAAGGGGTTGAAGATGGTTGTGGGAGAGACTGTTTAGTTCTCGGGAAAGTAGAGAGAAAATGGTGATACAGTGAAGGAAAACCCTAGGGTTAGGGTTTGGGATTGTGATCGCCGGGAAATGAAACGAAATTTGATCGGAAAATTTTTATTTTGCGGAAGAACACTTCTCAATTTTATTGTAGACGGATTGTTCGCAAATTCCAGTTCTTCGTCTTCCCCATTGTTTCTTCTTTGATTTGGTGCGGGAAGGAGTACCGATAAAGAATGGTGATCCAAGGCATCCAATAGTATACTGCCACGTCGGAGTTATCTTTGTACTTTAATGAAGTTACCTTTTCCTTACAATATCTAAAAAATGGTAAAAATATATTTTTCGTCCGGAGAATTCATTTCTATTCGGTCTTTATATTTCAAAAAATTAATTTTTGAATTGGTTTCAAAATTCAGAAGTTGTAATTTTACCTTTTTGACATTTGAGTTTTATTTGAATATGGTCTCTCAATTTAAAAAATTTTTAATCTTAATTTTTCGTTAAATACTCATTTTCAAATATTATATATTTTAATAATGAGATGAAAATCCAACTCTTAATTAGAATATCTAAAAAGATTTAGATTTTTAATTTCAGCATCATTGCTAAAGTATATAAGTATTGAAAGTCCTAATTTTGCATCAAATAAGTTATTCAATTTTTACATTATATAAAAAATATTAATTAATGGTTAAGGACACACAATACACAATATTTAAAATTTCATAGTTTTATTAGTTAGTGTTTTAAAATTAAAAAACTTATAAGCCACAACTTAAAGAATCTAGGGATCGAGTTGGTAAATACCAAATTTTTATTTTGAATAGTAACCATCTATATTTTTTAATTTTTAATTACAGTTCGAATGTCTTACACAATAATTTTTTTTTCTCATTGTAAAGTATATTTTTCTAAGCCTGAACTTGGATTAATTAACCTACATTCCAATTAGAGATTTGATTTCTATTTAATCGTACTAAAAAGTAAAAGGTATATAATTTTTAAAGAAAAAAAAATCTTTTGGTACAATAATTAGTATTAAATTGTATTGTCTTAAATAAAATTTAACGAATGATGATAAAATTATAGATTTAAATTTTCACGTTAAAATTAGTATACTTCAACTCACAGTGTACTTACAAAAAAAAAAATTAAATTTTTACCAAACAAAACTATTTATACAAGTTGGGTGTTCTAATTTTTACTGCAAAATTATTTGAGTGCATATAAAATAAAAGTATTATATTTAAATACTAACTTATTTAGAACATTTATGTTACCTGTTATGAACATCTCAAATTTTTTGGAGGTTTTTTTCCTCGTTGAAGCAAAATGATATCAAGACTATCCCATGGATAGGGATAGGCTCAAACTTCCAGTTTTCTTTTCTAAAAGAATCTCAAATTTTAAACTAGACTAAATATCTCATCAGTTGAAAATATTGAAATAAGTATCGTGAAACTTAATTTTTTATATAAATTATTTGTTGAGAATTGTCCAAGACAAGTCCAAACTAAAAGGATATCGAAAAAAGAGCATAGAAGGGTATATGTCCTTGAAGGGAAATGTCAGTACCTCGAAGTTTGGACCAACAGGTCGAGTTGGTAAATATATGTCAATCACGAAATAAATGAGTCGATGCCAGATTGATACCATGCAACCACTAGCATCAGAAATATCCCTAACATTACTCACCATCACCTGCAACTGTGGGCATGTGTTAGATGACAAACTTATAAATAGCCCCATTGAAACCACCTCACGAAGAGGGTAAATAATCTCAAAAGAAGAGAGTCGACCTTAAGTGCTTAGCTGAATTTATTCACTCCCTATACTAATTTAAGCATCAAAGTGTAGTAGGCTCAGCACCACACCAGTGTGAAGATCTTTTACATAAGTCAACTCCGATTAGATCAAGACCAAACTAAAGGCAGGTAAGCTGTAGATCGATGACACTAGGCATTTGTAGAGCAACTCAATGTGAACGAGATCCGAGTCCAACAAGATTAAATAACACAATATATGTATCTGCCCACTTCTAACATTATTGAATGCAAGTTCAACATCTCACTCTCATAAACACTTTTTGTAGTACAACAATTGTGGTGATTAAATATTAAGTCTTCAACCTTAAAGAATGGAGTACATACAAATGATTATTGGATTGTAACATCACTTTAGCACCCAACTACTTAATCCATACATTTGAAATATATTTTGTAACTTCTCACTCATAAATATTATGATTATTTAAAATATCTATCTCACGAATATTTTAGTGGTCTAAAACCATTAGTCTTTAATAATTTCTTGAAAAAGTAGTATATAAAAGGTTAGAGCCATAACTCAACTGACATAGTACTCGTACTATTGGTTTGAGATTCGATTCGCTCACCCCACATTTTAATTACAATATCTTTGCAAAATAGAAAAAAAAAATCGAATTACGAAAATCTCTCTACACTTATCTCGAGAAACTGATAAGGTGGCCCAAACGTCAGCCCATATGGCAAAGGCTTCTATTTTTATGGCCCAATAATCGGTTGGGTTGGGCCTAACATAAGCCCATCAATGATCTGGAAAAAATGGGCAATAAAGTTATATTTACAACTCCTTTCTTCAAATTAAAAGAATTATGAAAATATATATAAAGAGAGAAGGAGATATTTGAACTCTTCAGCTTAGAAAAAAAGTGATAGGTAATAGATGTCTTATGTATCGTATTAACTTTGGCTTAATATATTCTCATCTTTTAGTTCTATTTTTAATAGAATTGAGAAAATAAGAATCTTGATAGAATTTTTAATTAAAAGGGGACAATTAGCATTTAAAAAAATGACATAAGGAGAAAAAAAAGGAAGAATTGTGTTTGGAAGTTTTTTTTTTTTATATAAAAAATAAACTCTTTATATTTTAGAATAATAGTTAGGATTAAAAAACATTAATTGAAAGTTTGACTCTTTTTGGTCAAAGATTATTTATGAGATTGAATCTGAGTCAAATATTCCAATTGTTCCCTTCCTGTAACTTACCCTTCAATATTTGTTATTGTATTGAAAAGAACTTCCCATCCTATCTAAATATATATATACACACATTTCTTTTAAAATGAATTACAGTTAGAAATATGTACTGATATATAAAAAGAATATAATTAACAACTCTTCATTCAATATAGTGAATATTACTTGCCTATAATGCGTGCATCAAAGTTTAATACAGTGATGAGATTTTTTTTTTTTTTTTTTTTTTTTTTTTTTTTAAAATAATGCTTTAAGTATCGACAGATTTAGGATAGTGAAATCGTGTACCCGGTACACGATTTCCATATGGCATACTCGTATACCGGGTACACGAGTTCATTTAATCAAGCGAACCCGGTACACGAGTTCGCTTATAAATTTTTTTTGTTTAAAGTCTAAAAAAAATTTTGGAATTGGGAAGCCCTTAGATTCTTATGATTTATGTTTGTATTATTTAGAAGAATGAGTTTTAGAAGGTTTGCATAATTTACAAGCTTGAAATTTGTAAATATTCGAATGTACAAATCTTTGAGATGAGTTTTGAATACTTTTGTACTTCTATTATTTCAAATTACCAGTTTAAGTAAAGCACAAAATTATATTTGGCTTACAAAACTAAAATTCATGAATGAAAAATTTGTAAAATTCATGAATGAAAAATTTGTAATCCAATGTTCTAATTTATGTGTTGGACAAACAATGCTAAAATTAGTATAACTCAACTGACATAAAATCGTACTTTTGACTCTGTTGATGCCAAATTTGTATAACTTTTTTTAATTGTTAAACTTAATTCTTTCATTATTAAACTTAATTATAGAGTAGGCGTTAGGAAAATCAACAAAACCTGAACTTTTCTAAAAAAACTACATGTTTTCTTTCTAACGCATGCAAGCTCTAAATCAAAACTCCTTTCGGAATTCTCAAAACCTTTTCAAAATTTTGTTTCTCTTTTAGCAATGAGGATTTAGCTCATCTCCAAATTTGGGGATGAGAAAAATCCAAGTTAAGACGCATTAAATGAGTACATCAAAAAGAAAGGGAACAAAATAGAAAAAAAAATGTTAAACGCAACTCCTCTATCATTTCTCTAAAAGAAAAACCTCAAAGTGGCATGAGTTAAAATTGGAAAAGGCACTTAGCCGTAGTTGGACGCTTGCATGACACCCATGGGGGAAAACCAAAACGAAGTTAAGTCTCCTAGACCAATACGTCCCATAAAACTCCTCTATCTAGTCTAAAGAAGTTGTATCTTGAAACGCATGAATATTAGATATGAGTTTAGTTGTGAAGGGTTCTCACCTGTAGTTGGATGCTCGCATGACACCTGTGGGGGCAAGCCAAAACGAAAGGGGATACCTGGAACAACGCATGGGTAATTGAAAATTCATATATATTTTTTTTCTTTTTATCCAACATCTATTTTAAAAAGCATCTAACGCATTGCTTGTTTTGGAAAAAAGGGGAAAGTTCTGAGAAACAAAAGGAGTCGTTGATGAAAGGCTTGTTGCATCTGAAACTAAACATTATTCCTTTTAGAAAAGAGTCAATCTGCGTTATATTTTCCAAACTCTTGTCTCAAGCTTATAATTGAATATGATGAGAGGCGAATTCTGCACATTAAAGACAAGGGAGATAACAAAGAATTATTTATGGAATGCTTGAGGACAAGCATTGTTCAAATTTGGGGGTGGTGATAACTTTAGAAATACAAGTTATTTTGGCTTTTAAGTTGGAACAACTAAGATTTTTAATAATAAATTCTCTTCATTTTTAGAACAAACGCATGGAATTACTCAAACATTAGAAAACTCATGTAAAAGAATGTTTATTACTAAAATACTGCGGCACTAACTCATTATATTGTAGGATTTCAACAAAAGGTTAATGCTAATGCATGATTAAGAAGTGTCGCAGGAAAAGTTCTAATGCATGGGCCATGCGTCGGAGGGATTCAACGCAAAGAAGATTAATTGATTCAGGCTGTTTGTGTCAAATCACCACTTGCAAGCATAGGCACCTGTAGTAGGCGACGTCTGAAAAGCTTCTGAGTGTCAGGCGGCTGACCAGGGTATGGACTTTAATGCTGCCCATCACCAAGCTGGAGATGACCAATGCCTATAAATAGATGAAATCCCTCAAGAGTTCAAAGTTTAGAAAATTCAAGTTCTCACTCTCAGTATTAGCATAGTCGTAGTTTAGATCTTTAGAAGTTGTGCTGTGGTGCCAAGAAGAGCAGAACGGAAGAGAACCATCATCACTGTCGGTCAAGGAGCGGAGAAAGCCGAGCTTGAGAGAGACATTTCATCCAATTTCTATACAAGTGATTGTACACAACTAGAATTGAGCCAAAAAGATACAAGAGATTGTACTATGTGGCTTGACTCAGTTCCTTTCATCTCATTTATCGCTTTCGTACTTTCATCTGATTAAATATTGCTTTTGTAAAGACAATCTGCTTCTTTATAAAATTAATATATTTGATCCATCACACTTTGCCATTATTTATTTCTTGTTTATGTTTGATCAATCTATACTTCATGCAAAATTTCATTTCAAATGCCTAAGCCAACTTGATCAACTGGTAAAAGCATCTTTAGCTTAGACTATTCGAGAGAATAAATAAGTCCGCATTAAGTAGAACGCCTAGTACATCTAGAGATAGACTTACTGGTGTTTATTTCATCCTGTGTTTGACACATGCATCCTAGAGATAGGTTTTGTATATTATTCACATTGAGAAGTGTTGAATAAAGTCTAACGCATAAAAGATAAACAAATCATCTCATTCATCACATTTTAGTTCGTGTACACTCATCTTAGATCGATGCATACCACTTGCACTAAAATCTATTTCCACACGACCCATCATTCTCTACTCAACTCGTTTGTATCTTCTTACACAAGCACAACACCTCAGTGTAAATAACACATTCCTTCATACATTTAGGAAATCCCTACAACAGCTACGACGCAAGGTCTGCGTTAGCTTAACCTGAATCCCTGAGTTCGACCCTAGACTTACCAATAACCTAAATTGGATTTATACTTGGGTCTGATTTGGGAAAACTTGAACGTTAATAGTGGAGTGTCAAGCGTTCTATTGTACATCTCTAACGCGTCAACGCGTTACGAATACATAAACGCACTAAAGCATCAACGCATCATTTATACTTAGAACTTATTTTTCCAATTTATTTTATACAATACACTCCTAGCACGAATCACGATAGCAACGAACAAGTTTTTGGCGTCGTTGCCGGGGATTCAGAAACAAAACTAACAAAAAATTTTGCTTGTATTTTTTGTAGGAACACTTTAGTCGAGGGAGTATTACGAGCTGAGCCTAAGCTGTTAACATTTATGAGCAGTGAGAGCACTCCTGAACTTATATACGACCCCGAGATTGAAAGAACCTTCCGACGTAGAAACCGATCTAATCGTCGTCGAAGGTTAAGGTAACAACTTCTCAGACAACAGAACAAGAAACAAGTAATGGCGGACGAACAGGCAACTCAGAACTTAGCTCAACAACTAGCTCATGCTGCGCAAAATCCGATCCTAATGGCGAACAGTAGCATGCGTCCCATGAGGGAGTATGCGTCCCCTGTATTGTATGATTTCTCACCAGGAATCATATACCCAACGCTAGATGGGACGAGGTTCGAGATGAAATCTGTAATGATTCAAATGCTCCAAATTGCTGGACCATTTGAGGGTGGTCATGGAGAAGATCCTCACGCCCACATGAAACGTTTCCTGGAAATGTGTAACTCATTTGTGATTCGTGGAATCACCCCAGAAGCGATCAGGCTATCTTTGTTCACCTATTCTTTGCGTGATAAAGCAAAACAATGGGTAAGCTCATTGGAGCCTGGTGAAATCACAACCTGGGACAAGTTGGTGGAGAAATTTATGCAAAAATACTTCCCACCCACCACCAACGCAATGAGGCGTCGAGAGATTATGAACTTTGAGCAAGAAGAAGCTGAAACCTTAAGCGCCGCATGGGAGCATTTTAAGAGATTGGTAAAAAATTGCCCAAACCATGGATTACCACTAACTATCTAGATGGAGACTTTTTATGGTGGATTAAACAAAGCATCGCAGACGGCAGCCGATGCAACTGCAGTTGGTGGAATTATGGATAAATCTTACACTGAAGCTAAGGAGATATTAGTCCGCATTGCTAAGCACAACATGGAATGGGTGGACGATTCGTATGACGCAAGAGCTGACAGGAAGAAGAGATCTCAGAATGTTAATTCTACCGATTCCAACGCAATAGCCACACTATCTGCACAAGTGGCTACGATGACCAACCTTTTGCAGAACATATCGCTAGGGAACGCATTAAATCAGTAGAAGGTGAATTAGGTAAAAGCATTCGGGCAGCCCATGGTTAGCTGTGTGGGCTGTGGAGATCCCCATTCCTATGCTGATTGCCCACAAAATCCGTAATTAGTATGCTTTATTAAAAACAACCCATTTTTCAATACATATAATCCTAGATGGAGGAACTATCCAAATTTTTCTTGGACAGGAAATCAACAAGAGCACTACTAAGGGGCGAACCAACAACAAAGGCAAGGACCGCCGCCTGCATTCCAACCAATGCATCAGCCACACCAACATTCCTTTAATAGAGGAGGTCAGGTGTCGAGTCAGGATCTCCGTTTGAAAACTTATTAAAGGAGTATATTGCCCAGAATGACGCGTTGCTGAAAAGCCAGACATCGTCTATCAGAAACCTAGAGATAGAGGTAGGGCAGATAGCGAGCGAGTTGAAGAATAGGCAGCCTGGAGTTTTGCCTAGCAACACTGAAACTCCTGGAAACAACAATGGAAAGGAGCAATGCCACGCGGTGACATTGCGAAGTGGCAAAGCTCTTGAAGAAAGAAGAATGAATCCAAGAAACAACAGTCCTTCAAAAGAATGCAACACACGTTCAATGGCATTAGAAGATCAAGAAGAAAGAATGCCTGAAACAACAAGCCATGCAGAGCCAAGCATGTCTAACGCGGGAAAACCTACGGTGCCGTTGAACGCACCATTCCCTAGACGCTTGATGAAGAAGAACGATGAACAAAAATTTATGCGTTTTCTTGAACTCTTGAGGCAATTGCATATCAATATTCCACTTGTAGAAGCTCTGGAGCAAATGCCAAAATATGTCAAATTTTTTAAGGATACTTTGACGAAGAAAAGGAGAGTCAGCGAGATAGAGGTAATTGCGCTAACGCAGGAGTGCAATGCGTTAATAAGCAACAGTCTACCCAAGAAACAGAAGGACCTTGGGAGCTTTATAGTTCCGTGCTCGATAGGAGAATTGGATGTGGGACATGCGTTATGCGATTTGGGAGCAAGCAATAATCTCATGCCACTCTCAATCTTCAAGAAATTGGGAATTAGTGAAGCACAACCCATTTTTGTTACTCTTCAGCTCGCTGACAGAACAATTAAGTACCCTGAAGGAAAGATTGAAGACGTTCTGGTAAAAGTTGACAACTTCATATTCCAGCAGATTTTATCACCTTGGACTATGAAGCAGATAGGGATGTACCAATTATCCTTGGATGCCCCTTTCTAGCCACTGGGAAAGTTTTAATAGACGTGCATAAAGGAGAATTAACTATGCATGTAGACAATCAAGAAGTGAAGTTTAATGTGTTAAACGCATTAAAATTCCCGGACAGTGAGGAATGTCAACTGTACAATATAGAGTTGCTTGAAGAAGAAGTGACCCAAGTGTGCGAGGTCCTTACGTTGGAGGAAAGCATGAAAGAACCTGAGCCACCAAGTCTGAGTGAGCAGCGGACAAAACCAACGCGTCCATCACAAGAGGAACCACCAGAACTTGAGTTGAAACCGTTACCTAGTCACCTAAAATATGCCTTCCTTGGAACAAATAAAACTTTACTTGTAATTATTTCCGCGAATCTTACTGAGCCTAACGAACACTCTCTTTTGCAGATGCTGCAAAAGTACATGCGTGCAATAGGTTGGACGCTAGTGGATATCCATGGCATCAACCCATCTTATTGCATGCATAAAATCAGGCTGGAAGAAGGGAAGTCAGGATCGATTGAGCCTAAAAGAAGGCTGAACCCCATAATGAAGGAAGTGGTCAAGAAAGAAATCTTGAAATGGTTGGACGCAGGAGTGATCTATCCTATGTCCGACAGCAGCTGGGTAAGCCCAGCCTAATGCGTTCCCAAGAAAGGGGGAACAACTGTGATAGTGAATAGCAATAATGAGCTCATACCTTCAAGGGCTGTCACAGACTGACGCATCTGTATGGACTATAGGAAGCTCAATGTGGCAACCAAGAAAGACCACTTCCCCCTTCCTTTCATTGACCAAATGCCTGACAGACTGGCTAGAAAAGAATTTTATTGTTTCCTTGATGGATACTCTAGTTATAACCAGAATTTGATTAACTCAGAAGATCAGGAAAAGACAACATTTACTTGTCCCTTTGGAACGTTTGCGTTCAGACGCATGCCCTTTGGGCTATGCAACACACCTAGAACATTCCAAAGGTGTATGATGGAAATCTTCTCTGACTTCTTGGAAAAGACCGTTGAAGTTTTCATGGATGATTTTTCAATCTTTGGAGACTCATTCCAATCATGCTTAGATAATTTGGAGGTCATCCTCGCTCGATGCGAGGAAACAAATCTTATGTTGAATTGGGAAAAATGTCACTTCATGGTGACTGAAGGAATTTTCTTAGGCCACAAAGTATCTAAAGCTGGATTGAAAGTTGATGAAGCCAAGATAGATGTCATAGCTAAACTTCCACCACCATCAGATGTTAATGCTCTACGAAGTTTTCTAGGACATGCTGGCTTCTATCGAAGGTTCGTTAGGGGATTTTCTCAAATTGCGTGACCTCTGAGCGCATTACTAGAAGCGAACCGACCCTACGATTTCAATGACGACTGCTATGACGTGTTTGAAACATTGAAATATGCGTTGACTACAGCTCCGGTACTAATAGCACTTGATTGGACGCAGCATTGTTGCAGTAGGTACAATGTTGGGGCCGAAGAAAGGAAATTTGATACATCCCATCTCTTACGCGTCCAAGATACTGAACGACTCCCAGGAACACTACACAACCACGAAAAAAGAAATGTTGGCTGTAGTGTTTGGCATGGAAAAGTTTAGATCTTATTTAGTTGGTGCGTCAGCAACCATCTACACAGATCACTCAGCCATAAAGTTTCTGATGAGTAAAAAGGACGCGAAACCAAGATTAATAAGATGGGTTCTGCTATTACAGGAAATTGACATTGATATTCAGGACAGAAAGGGAACTGAGAATCAGGTGGCTGACCACCTGTCCAGGTTAGAAAATCAAGAAATGCAAGATCAAGAAAGTGAAATCAAAGATTCATTTCCTGATGAAAGCCTATTCAAAGTTGAAGGCAGGGAACCTTGGTACGCAGACATAGTTAATTACTTAACTACCAAGCAATTCCCTGGGAACCTCAACTCTCAGCAAAAGAAACGGTTAGTACATGATAGCAAATTTTATTTTTGGGATGAACCGTTTCTCTATAAACAAGGCCCCGAATCCATAATGCGTCGATGCGTTCCAGAGGAAGAGACATAACGCATCTTGGCTGAGTGTCATGACTCTCCTTACAGAGGGCATTTTGGTGGGCAAAGAACCGCTATGAAGATCCTTCAAAGCAGATACTTCTGGCCCACCCTCTTCAAGGAGGTGAGGGAGTATGTTCGTAAGTTGATCCTTGCCAACGCACCGGGAATATTTCATCATGGGACGCAATTCCCTTGAACAATATTCTTGAAGTTGAATTATTTAATGTTTGAGGCATTGATTTTATGGGACCTTTCCCCTGTCATGCGGTCAACAATATATCCTGCTTGCAGTAGACTATGTATCAAAGTAGGTAGAAGTAGTAGCTTATGCCAGAAATGATGTGTTGACTGTTTCTTACCAGGAAGATCTTCACATGCTTTGGAACGCCAAGAGCCCTGATAAGTGGCGAAGGTACGCATTTCATTAATTGCATCATTTCCAAATTACTTGCCAAATATAATGTTAGGCACAATATCGCTATCGCCTACCACCCACAAACGAATGGTCAAGCTGAGGTATCAAATTGGGAAATAAAATCTATCTTGAAGAAAGTTGCCAACGCATCGCGAAAAGACTGGGCACAAAGGCTGGATGAAGCACTCTGGGCCTACATGACTGCCTACAAGACCCCCATAGGTATGTCTCCATACTCATCAGTATTTGGAAAAGCTTGTCATTTACCCATAGAGTTGGAGCACAAAGCTTTTTGGGCAGTAAAGAAGCTAAATTTGAACTTGAACGCCGCGGGCGATCAACGCAAACTTCAGCTCAATGAGCTTGAGGAGTGGCGGTTGAACGAATACGAGAACAACAAGCTCTACAAGGAGAAGACTAAACGTTGGCATGACCAATGCATTAGTAAGAAAGAGTTTGTTGTTGGCCAAAAAGTTTTATTATTCAATTCACGATTGCGTTTGTTCCCAAGGAAATTAAAATCAAGGTGGTCAGGTCCATTCATCATTAAAACAGTCTTTCCCCACGGAGTAGTAGAATTAACGCGGGAGGATGGCACCAATGCATTCAAAGTAAATGGCCAAAGAGTGAAGCCATACTTTGAAGATGCCATAAAATGTCAAAAGTCATCTCTCGTACTACGTGAAGCCAACTGAAGCTCGCGTCGAAGCATCCCTGCGTTCACATCAATATATATTCTAGGGACACTTCCTCTTTCCTCAATCCTTTTGCATTTTGTATTTTATCAATGCGTTTGAGTTTACTTTGTTTGTTTGTCTGCGTTTTAAGATTGATTGTTCATTGTTATTGCCTTCATAGTTAGAGATTTACTTGTTTTAAATAAATAAATAAAAGAAAAAAAAAGTTGTGTATAATCAGGATAGGAATAACGGACGCGTTAGACTTATGGCCCAAGTCGAAAGGACGCGTCTCGAAAATGCAAAGCACTCGAGTGCTTGGAAAACCAAGAAACGTCCCTTCGACTTCGCATTAAATGCGGACGTCAGGCACCGCCTGAGTCGCCACTCTCTCTCTCCCCAGCCTATATAAGACGAAACCGTTCATTTTCTTCTTCTTCTTCCATTACCCTCGAGCCCTCTGTGAAAGAAAAAGAAAAAGCCCTAGCGTCCTCACTTCCTTCACCGCCGTTCGAGCATTTCTCCAGTCACACCTTTTCAACAAAGATGTCTTCAGCATCCGTTAACTAGAATCAATCAATGAGCTTTGGAGACGTCTTGCCGGTAAGCTCTTTTGCCTCCTCATTTGTTTCAAAATTGCCTCCCCCAAGCCCTAGAAAAACCTCAAAAATCACCGTCCATACTAAACCTCTGCACGGTGGGGCATTCTCCACCTCCCAGCAACTGTCTCGGTCGAAGCCCATCAAAATACCTACAAACCCTTCTTCTAAGACCATCCAACAGCCCAAAACCATCCCAAAACTAAAACCTAAAATCCCTTCAAAACCAAGGCAGCGTCCTTTGTCATCCACGACTGCCAAAAAATTGTATACCAAGCTCGCCCCACCACCATTCATTCCAAACATCACTCCAATGGGTGTGACGCATGACCCTATCACAGCCTACCTCCATAACGCCCTATCGCCAGTTGTGCGTCCACGTCTTCCACTGTCAATCCAACCCTTAGCCACCATCTACCTAGTTGAAGCAGACGGGTCCAACCAACCACCGCGTTCACCCATCATCATCTCATCCCCTGGGTCGCCGCATACCCCATCAGGCACCCCACCATTTACTCCACCTAGGCCCAACTTTGACAGTCCTGCGTCAGAGCGTAACCTCGAAGAATTAATAGAATTGGCTCGAAGGGACGAGCAAGAAGTGTTTGGAGCTATCTTGGCAAGTCTGAATCAAGGCCAAGAAAAAGAGCAAGTGATGCGTTCTGACCCACCCAACGCATCACTAGAAATGGACGAAGTGAAGCGCTACGCAATGATGCTTAAAGTAGAGTTAGAAGAAGATGAAGAAAAGGGATTTGGCCCAGACATGTCGCAATCACGCCAAACTGATGTGAATGAAGGGCCCTCAAAACCAAAGAGAGTGACAAGAAAGAGAAAATTAATCTTGGAGGAAGAAGATGAGCAATCAGAATCCGGTCCTGAGGATGCAATGCGTGGGAGCTACTCAAGGCATAACGCGTTTGAGAAGGAATTGGAAGATTATCAGCTCACAAGGCAGGGGCGAAGAAAGTCAGCTCTCCAAAGGGAATTGGAGAACAAATTAAGAGAGCTGGCGTGGGAAGCCAAGAAACATGTGACGAGTAAGCGCAAGGTAATCAACGTGTTACCTGAAAAGACCACGGGAAGGAAGCGCCAGTTCAATGATATTTTTGCAGAGAAAGACTTCTTTCTCGAACGCAACCCACTGCCAGCATACATAACTGAAACCATAGATGCAATGGGTTGGGGTCAGTTATGCGTTGGGCACACAAGAATTTGGCCCAACCTTGTCCGCCAGTTCTACAGCAGTGAGTTCGACATGGAGAAGAATACAACATTTGTTGATGGGGTATTGGTGCACTTCTCAGCCGATAAGATCAATGAAGTGTTCAATATCGCGAGTAGTCCAGACGCAGAAGGCAACCACATCTTGGAACAACCAACGCCAAGCCAACTTGAAGATGCGTTAAGAATGGTAGCCAGGCCTGGAAGCAAATGACAAACATCTAGAAATGGAGCAAAGATGCTAGCTTCCAGGAATCTAAACCCAGATGCGAATCTATGGTATTATCTGATTAAGAGAAGCATCATGCCTACAACGCATGATGAAACATTTTCAAAAGAACGTGTCTTGTCTACCTACTGTATCATGCAGTGCATCCCTTTATATGTTGGGAGAATAATTAGGGCTTAGATCAAAGCCATCATGACCAAACCACGATGACAACTTTATTTTCCTTGGCTGATCTGCGCACTGTGTGAACGCGGGGGCATCCCTCTTGGGGATGATTATAAAGAGATCGACAGTCTGATGGACATCAAGTTAATCCGGCGTTTACTTTGCGGTTTTCCGCATTAGCCTGCCTTACCTCCCAAAGAAGTGGCAGCCAGACCTCGATCATCTAAACGCGCCCCAAAAAGAAGACACGTCCGGATAGTTGAACACAACGATGAAGCTTCAGAACATGAAGAGTATGAAGCAAAGCTTACACTTACGGATGAAGAAGCGCGGCCAAACCTAAACCTCACTCTCCAAAACTCACCAGTGGCCCCGCCAGAAGGGAGTTTTGATCCAACGCACCAAGAACCTAGTGATATAGATCAAGACATCCCTTACCCCTTCCTTCGCCCTCACCAAGTCCAATTCCCAATTTTGTGCCTATTCCAACCATTTTTGAACCAACTGGGTTAGGTTCGAGTAATGCAGTAAATTTTGAAGACCCAGTTGAAAAAAGTGAAGAGCCAGTACTACCTCAATGTAGCACTGACATTGAAGAGTTGAAAACTTTCATCAATGATCAGCTCAGACCATTGGCCGTGTCCATTGAAGGTCTTCAACAACCAAACAGGGTTTGAAGAGATTACTTAAGGCAGAAAACAAGAAGGATGCAAGACCAATTCATTTATACAACGCAATACATTAATTAGGTGTTGGTTGGAATGTTTGCCCTGCCTCCATTACCTGCTCATCTTAGAAACCCTTTGCATTTTATGGATGAAGACCCTACAGAAGAACGCAGGGATGACGTGTCAGCACACTAAAGTTTTGGGGTGTTAGTTATTTTGTATTTTGATTTAACTGATGATCTTTTGTATTTGTTTGACTTGTTTTTTTATTTCATGATATTCTATGAAAATGAAGGAAAAATTTCTATCATTTTTTCCTTGCATTTGACCTTAGAACACTTTTTCTATTCTTTATCTACTTTCTGGTCTTGTGCTTTGCCTTACCTCAATGATATCAACAATATGAAATCTATAAGTATAGAGTAGGCATTAGGAAAATCAACAAAGGCTGAACTTCTCTAAAAAGACTACATTTTTCTTTCTAACACATGCAAGCTCTAAATCAAAACTCCTTTCGGAATTCTCAAAGCCTTTTCGAAATTTTTTTTCTCTTTTAGCAATGAGGATTTAGCTCATCTCCAAATTTGGGGATGAGAAAAATCCAAGTTAAGACGCATTAAATGAGTACATCAAAAAGAAAGGGAACAAAATAGAAAAAAATGTTAAACGCAACTCCTCTGTCATTTCTCTAAAAGAAAAACCTCAAAGTGGCATGAGTTAAAATTGGAACAGGCACTTAGCCGTAGTTGGACGCTTGCATGACACCCATGAGGGCAAACCAAAACGAAGTTAAGTCTCCTAGACCAATGCGTCCCATAAAACTCCTCTATCTAGTCTAAAGAAGTTATATCTTGAAACGCATGAATATTATATATGAGTTTAGTTATGAAGGGTTCTCACCTGTAGTTGGATGCTCGCATGACACCTGTGGGGGCAAGCCAAAACGAAAGGGGATACCTGGAACAAAGCATGGGTAATTGAAAATTCATATATATTTTTTTCTTTTTATCCAACATCTATTTTAAAAAGCATCTAACGCATTGCTTGTTTTGGAAAAAAGGGGAAAGTTTTGAGAAACAAAAGGAGTCGTTGATGAAAGGCTTGTTGCACCTAAAACTAAACATTATTCCTTTTAGAAAAGAGTCAATCTGCGTTACATTTTCCAAACTCTTGTCTCAAGCTTATAATTGAATATGATGAGAGGCGAACTCTACACATTAAAGACAAGGGAGATAACAAAGAATTATTTATGGAATGCTTGAGGACAAGCATTGTTCAAATTTGGGGGTGGTGATAACTTGTAGAAATATAAGTTATTTTGGCTCTTAAGTTGGAACAACTAAGGTTTTTAATGATAAATTCTCCTCATTTTTAGAATAAACGCATGGAATTACTCAAACATTAGCAAACTCATGTAAAAGAATGTTTATTACTAAAATACTGCGGCACTAACGCATTATATTGTAGGATTTCAACAAGAGGTTAACGCTAACGCATGATTAAGAAGTGTCACAGGAAAAGTTCTAATGCATGGGCCATACGTCGGAGGGATTCAACGCGAAGAAGATTCATTGATTCAGATTGTTTGTGTCAAATCACCACTTGCAAGCATAGACACCTGTAGTAGGCGGCGTCTGAAAAGCTTTTGAGTGTCAGGCGACTGACCAGGGTATGGACTTTAATGCTGCCCATCACCAAGCTGGAGATGACCAACGCCTATAAATAGATGAAATCCCTCAAGAGTTCGAAGTTTAGAAAATTCAAGTTCTCACTCTCAGTATTAGCATAGTCATAGTTTAGATCTTTAGAAGCTGTGCTGTGGTGCCAAGAAGAGCAGAAAGGAAGAGAACCATCATCACTGTCGGTCAAGGAGCGGAGGAAGCCGAGCTTGAGAGAGACACTTCATTCAATTCCTATACAAGTGATTGTACACAACTAGAATTGAGCCAAAGAGATACAAGAGATTGTACTCTGTGGCTTGACTTAGTTCATTTCATCTCATTTATCGCTTTCGTACTTTCATCTGATTAAATATTGCTTTTGTAAAGACAATCTGCTTCTTTATAAAATTAATATATTTGATCCATCACACTTTGCCATTATTTATTTCTTGTTTATGTTTGATCAATCTATACTTCATGCAAAATTTCATTTCAAATGCCTAAGCCAACTTGATCAATTGGTAAAAGCATCTTTAGCTTAGACTATTCGAGAGAATAAATAAGCCCACATCAAGTAGAACGCCTAGTACATCTAGAGATAGACTTACTGGTGTTTATTGCATCCTGTGTTTGACACATGCATCCTAGAGATAGGTTTTGTATGTTATTCGCATTGAGTATTGTTGAATAAAGTCTAAAGCATAAACAAAGATAAACAAATCATCTCATTCATCACATTCTAGTTGGGGTACACTCATCTTAGATCGACGCATACCACTTACACTAAAATCCATTTCCACACGACCCATCATTCTCTACTCAACTCTTTTGTATCTTCTTGCACAAGCACATTACCTTAGTGT
The DNA here is from genome assembly GCF_027475165.1 of Benincasa hispida. Lineage (NCBI taxonomy): Eukaryota > Viridiplantae > Streptophyta > Magnoliopsida > Cucurbitales > Cucurbitaceae > Benincasa > Benincasa hispida. The sequence continues at coordinate 58,740,616 of NC_143489.1, forward strand.
AAATAAAACATTCCTTCATACATTTAGGAAATCCCTACAACAGCTACAACGCAAGGTCTGCGTTAGCTTAACTTGAATCCCTGAGTTCGACCCTGGACTTACCAGGAACCTAAATTGGATTTATACTTGGGTCTAATTTAGGAAAACTTGAACGTCAATAGTGGAGTGTCAAGCGTTCTATTGTACATCTCTAACGCATCAACGTGTTACGAATACATAAACGCACCAAAGCATCAACGCATCATTTATACTTAGAACTTATTTTTCCAATTTATTTTATATAATACACTCCTAACACGAATCACGATAGCAATGAACAGACATCGGCCCAAACTACAACAATAATTCTCCATTGATGATGGAGATGATATAATCAACAAAATTCTTTTTTCACACAAAAGAGTCTCTAAGAAAATGATGCAATAGAGTATGCAACTTTATTCTCCTCTTTAGGAGGGAAACAAAAATGCCTAACCTGTGCATAGGATTCAACAAAAAGGATTTCATTAATTAAAAAAATCGAATTTATTAAGATCAAACTCCTTAGAATTAAACAAATTGATAATGTCTAGAGTGCCAAACTCCACAATATGTGGTGGATTCCAACCATTCTAGACATGACGAAAATCGTTCAGACTTCCTAACTTCAGCTTCAAAATAAAAATGTGTCAATTCTTTTTCGTAAACTTACAACCACAAAAGATCGGGTTATCCAAGGAGTCTAGGATATAAGCCAACCTAGCCCCCTTCGCCTCACTTAGCAGACCACAAAGCATCAGGGTTTAATTTCCACCAACCATTTTCCGATGCAAACCATGATTTGGAAAGGCTTCTAAGGACGTGCGAGACCTGGACAGAGAAAGAGGGGTAAGATTACAACTACTGAAAATTGAAATCATTAAAATGCTTATCCATTGAGATTTTAATAGAGGTCAAATATGGAATGCCTTTATTAAACCGAATCTCATTTCGAAAATTTCAAATAGAACACATGATGATAATAGTTTTTTCTAGCTCTCATCTAGAACAATTTGATCTCAAATGATCCCAATAGTCACTAGAAGACCATATTTCTCTGTCTAATGACAAAAGTGAGAAAAAGTTTGGAGAAAAATCTGAAGCTCATATTTTCTTAGAGAATTTACATTCTCACATGATATGGACACATAGATTCATTGAAATTCTTACAAAAAGAACCTAGAGTAAATTACACGTTGATGGAACTAAATTGACCTAGTGTAGGCCCAAGATTCTAGAAGAAGACAGGAAGCAAGAAGGCTTGGAAAGAGGGGAGGAAAACTACTGGCAAACTATGAGTGACTGTTTTAGCAAAGCTTTAGAAATTATGTTTTTATGCTTTGAGTTATTTGAAACTTTTGTTTGACTGTTTAAGTTATGGTGTTTGAAAGTAAGTTTCAAAACTTTTAGATCTAGTACCAATTTGAGAGCTATACGTGCACGTATGACGAGTGCAATGCGTTGATTTTGTTCTACATTAGAACTAAAATTAAGTGTGTTGAGTTGTTCCACCTCTGTAAATGAAGGTGTGAGTATGGTTCCACCCCATTACCTAGAAGTATGGAATTGGTCTACCCCAGGGAAGCTTGAGTATAGGTTTGATGTATGATTTATTATGCACTCAGTAAGTTTATTGAAAAGTTTTGCTATATAGTTTTGGTAGTTTTTTTTAAAAGATTTTTTTTTTATAAAATGTCACTCATTGAGCTTCCCAGCTCATGTTTTCCATAGTGTTTTCCCTAGGTAGAGAAAGAATTGAGCTCTAGGGTGCTGCTATGGTCAAGATCTGCCACACTACAGCCACACTTTCGAGCTTAAGCTATTGTTATGAGTTTTTGTAATTAAGTGTCTATAATTACTTAGTTGAGTTATGGATTGTATAAACTTTGTATTGTTGTAATAAAATAAATTTAGTCAAAAGCTATTGTTATATTTACTTGGACCAACGGTGAAGAAGAGTTGAGGTGAGATGGGTAGTAGGTATCACAAAAAGATGGTATCTACCGTCCTCACGCCTCCTTCCCGGTTTGAAAGGTGAGCTCGAGAGGGGGTGTGGCATGCACTCTTTGCACTACAGATATATTTTTATGTCTATTGGATATAACCAATCAACAGTGCAATGACCTTTCACAAATTGCTCGTAAGTATAGTTGGGCCTAAATTACCGTTTTGCCCTTATAGTTACATCTAACTTCTTAAGTACCACTGATTCTTGTGATGAACAATAAGTTATAGTCCAACTATGACCAAGTCCTTCTCGAGCCAAGAGAGGGTGTGGCACATTTTTCAAGCCCCGAAATCATCCCTTAAGAGAGCAATTTATCTACTTACGCCGACATTAGGGAAGAAGTGAATTTTTTCTTGTGTAGCTGTGTTCCCAGCTCCTCAATCAGACGAATCTCCAAAATGGTAGGCTTATTGAGTTGGTAATCTGGCCACCCTCACCCATACAAACCAAAGGACCGCCTTCATGAACAGGAGTTCACAACTCACTCAAGATTAAAGTCATGTCCCTTATGGTTATCTTGGTGAAATGTAGGTGTCTACTATTAACGGTGTTATATAATGTGACTAACTATTTCATGGTCCGATCTTATACAAACTCTTTGTATAGGATACCCCTGCTCACATGTATCCAAATGAATGATTAGGATTAGATCATTTGTAGCACTTTACAACACTTGTAATATTTACAAAGTGGGCTGTATTCGTAATGTCACCATGATAAAGTACCCAACTTTATCCATCTACTACAGACCGTTTAGGTTATTATTTAAACAAGATCCATCTTAGTTTATTGGATTGAGTGTATGCTCATAAAATAACAATTATTTTATTAATAACAATTTGTTTATACAAAATTTATAAACTATGAGAATATAAGAGATTTAGGACACTAATATCAACAGATACATGGCCTTTCATTACATTAACAAGAAACACATTATCTAATATAATGGATCTATCTTTTGAACACAACTTCTTGAACTCCACAGTTTTTTCTAAAGATAGCCTCCCTTGTTCACAACCCTGAGAGTTATCTCTTCTTCTGTAAGCATTCTGAAGAAACAGATTTTCTTGCTTTTCTTTTTCCACTTTCTTTTTCGCAAGGTACTTCGGGCAGTTTCTCTTCCAGTTCCCATCTTTATTGCTGTAGAAACACTTTCCTTTGTCTACAACTTTACCCTTGCCTTTGCAATCAGTAAGAGCCTTCCTATTTCCTTTAATCTTTTTCATCTTAACACTTTTGTTCTTAGAAGTAGAAGAATCACACTTTACTTTAGAGGACGATCCTCTTTTATCTACAGTGGCAACATTTACCTTTACTTTATATCCCTTATTTTTCAAGAGGGACTGATAAGTCTGTAGCTCATTGAGAAGAGTGGTCAAGTTATATTCTATCTTGTTCATCATCGCATTGGTGTAGAATTGTAAGAAGCTCTTTGGAAGAGATTCTAGAATAAAACTAACTTGACTTTTCTCGTCTATGACAACTCTGTTACTTCTACTATATTGAAATGGACCATCACATGTCCAGGACATGTTCTCTAATAAAGGTCCCTTCTTTATAAGACAGTTATAAACGTACTTGATGGCATCATGTCTAAGGGAGAAGGACGGTTGTCTAAACATCTCCCATAGGGATTTCATAATCTCTTATGTGGTATGCATGCAATTGTGTTTCTTTGCCAAAACATCAGATATGTTGGCAAGAATATAGGCTCGGGCTTTTTCATTTTCCCTTGTCCACTTTTCATATGCTTCCTGCACATTTTGGTTTGACTTTGAGCTGGGGTTAGGAGGACATTCCTCAGTTGCCTAGGTCATCCTACTGAAATAGAAACCTAACTAGTCAATGGAGTTACATCTAGTGGTCACTATTTCGCGGTCCGGTCTTGTGCAAACTCATTGCACATGATACCCTCACTCGCATGTCTCCTGCACGAATGCAACTGATCATTGCGTCTGTATCAAATACAAAGTGGGTTGTATCCATAGTGTTACCAGGATAAGGTACCCAACCTTATCCCTATACTATAGACCTTTTAGGATATATCTTGAACATTGATCCCTATATGTCTCTATATACAGTTTAAGACTCATAAGACAGCCAAGGATGTTAGTTTATTGGATTTTTGGGTTAATAAGACAAAATTAAATAAAAATCAATAACACTTATTGATAAAAACACTACTAACTATTTATTAATGGCAGTCATTTGATACATTCACTATTTACAAGTTTTAGGGCATAAAACCCAAAAACTCCCACTTGAACTAAAACTCTAGTTAGTAGATGTACATTACATGGAACAACGGGGATGTTACAAATACAAAGTAAAATACAATAAACTAGGGCATCTCATACCCATTACACATCTTCCATTTGCCCTAGATTACACAATGTACATATCTCGTAGACCTAGATTCTCTAGATGACTCTCGAGCACTTTAACCGAGAAAACTTTTGTAAATAGATCAGTAATGTTGTTCTTTGAAGCGATCTTTGTGACGGTCACATCTCCTCGTTGCACATTCTTCTGTATCAGGTGATACTTCCTCTCAATGTACTTTCCTCATTTGTGGCTACGAGGTTCTTTCGATTTGGCCATAACCCCACTATTGTCACAGTATAAGGTGATGGGCAAGTTCATTTTTAGAACAACTTCCAAATCACTTAGGAACTTCCTTAGCCAAACTTTCTCCTTTGCTGCTTTCTGCTGATATGCGTTAATTGTCATGCGATGATCATGCAATGGTTTGAAGAATATGCATTATGTGTCAAGTGAATATGCAATACTTAATCGTTCCTATCACAAGTTTTCTTGCTCTCTCGCCAAGTATAACGAGATCACAAGTTTCTCAGAATGATCCAAGGTCGAACACGGGGATTTGATGCGATGTTGTTGAAGTAAAGTGAATCATGAAAATGTGTAAATATGTGTTGTTTGTTGCAATGAAAATAAAATACATATAAATAATAAATTTCTAAATACTGAGTGCCTAACAATTGTGAGGTTGAGATGGGTGAGTAAAGTCGTAGATTCAATAAGGGTCTATATGGAGAAGGAAGGGCTAGAAGGAAGGCACTAAAGAATCAATAAATCTCATTTCAGATACTACCACGGTTCTTAGTCCCAATGGGTGCATACCTTTCGATGGTTGCCTCAGTGGTCATATTTCTATGAGTTGTAAATGGGAATGGTATAAAACGCAAGGTTGTTTCTATCTCTAGAAATACTTCTTGCTTCTCTTAACAGGTTCTATCAACTTTTCTTTTTCGAGGAGCTGATTGTATGACTCAACTCTGCTCTCGCAGGCAAGTATCTTTCGATATGTGTTAAATGAACGTGGTAATATCTTAAGATGTGATTTAAATCATAAAAGTGACCTTTCCCCTTACCTTAAGGGTTTAGTGATTCATGAGAGAATCAATGACAAATGCATGAACATAGAGTAAAGTGAAGATGAACATAATGAAAATATTACGATAAGAGAATTGTTCGAATACAAGTTGTTCAGGAAATCAATCAAGAAAATACTATAACTCGTTAATACGTAAGGAATGAAATGGATTCATGATCAATATCAATCTCTTGATACGATGTGATGGTGGTAATGGCTGCCGGCTATGTGATGTATGGAATGGTGAAAGCCCTTCTCAGGATTTTTCTCGAGAGAGCCTCCTAGAAAGGAATGGAATTTGGAATAGAATGTTCTCTTCAATTGTCAGCTCCCAGATTCCTTCACTTGATGTGTTGAGGCTCTATTTATAATGTCATGCGCAGTCATATCTTGGAATTCTCGCTCTGATTGGTTGCTATCATTTTTCAAGGTAGGTGCGAACGTCAGTATTGCATCATGGTCAACGATCAAGGAGTACGTTAGAATATCTGCTGTATGATTTTAGAAATCCCGAGGCATGCGTTGATTGCATTTCTCCTTGAAGGATTGATGCATGTGCTGATTCCTATTTTCCTGCAAAACATAAACTTGGGTGCACTTTGACAATGAAATGCGGTCAGCAAGTGTGTCTTAAGTACTTTAGCACAATTTTGATGTTCTTATATCATTTCACCATGATCCGCGCATTTTTTCCTTTTTGTTATCACATATTTCTAAGAAAAAAGCACAAATAACTTGTATTTCTACAAGTTATCAGAACCCGAAATTTAGAACTATGCTTGTCTTCAAGCATATCTTATACTGAAGAAATTGAGACTCACTTACATCATCGTAATGCGCCAATTAGCTGCTCAGAATGCTTCAACTTTACATAATCTCTTTAAAATCATTTGTCCCTTTTAACACTTGGTTTCTTCTTCAGGTAAATCTTTATAGTCTTAAATTCAACAAACTTCTGCTCAAAAGTCCTTTTCTTGATTTAGACACTTCTTTTTGTGTCTCTTTTTCTAAAACAATATGTGTTACTTACAAAGGTGCTTAGTTTGCGTTTTGATTCAAAGAATGTTGGGCTTGGTTACACTCTTTGTTTTGGCTTACCCCCACGGGTGTCATGCAGACATCCAACTATGGTTATGTCCCAGGCTCAACTCAACTCTGATCTCAACTAAGTTTTTACTTTTGCTAGACAGTGGAGTTGTCTTTGTTTCATTATTTGAATTACGTTGATCCTGGTAACCTACTTTCGTTGTGGCTTACTTGCACGTGTGTCATGCAAAGTATCCAACTACATGCAAATTCCTTTCTTAACTTAACTCATATCAGGTTAGGATTTTTTTCCTTTGCATTGATAGTGGAGTTTTATTATTATCATTTTTTTAGGTTTTTCTAAAGTGAGAGGATAATGCATCTTCTTGATTGAACGCATCTACTCCGACCTCTCACACCCCCATATTTAGATAGGTGAAAGGTCCTCATTGCACTGCTAAAAGAAAAAGGGAAACAGACTTGGTCCAAATTTTGAAAAAAAAGGTTTGAGCAGAGGCTTGTGCAAAGATAAGCTAAAACTAATAAGTAATGAAGACGGTTTTAAGAGCAAAAGAAGCATGCGATGGAAATGAGATTCGTTAAGTGTTGGCATACAAGTCATCATAGCTGCTAAACTATCAATGCGAAAGAATGAACAAAAAGAATGAATTTCAATAGGATAAAATGATGCATAAGACAAATATGAATAGTGAAAAGATTGCATAATCGTTGGAATTGTATAAAAGAATCAATAAAATAGTAAGGTACATAAACACTATTAGAAGAATAAATAAAAAAAGATGATCAGAAAAAAATGAACTCCGGGAAGCACTCCCCCAAATTTACAATTGCTGTGGGTGATCAGTGTTGGGAGGCACGTTGCTAGAAGATGCTTGTTGTGTTGTTATTGACGCTTCATGGGAGAATAAAGGTTGGCGCAAATGAGTGGGAACCATGGGCTCCTATGGGTAGGCTATTAAGAAATTGAAGTACTCATGGTTGTGCTCAGCCTGTTGGCATTAGTTCTGATGGATAGTAAATAGATTGCTTTGTACATTGACCAATACGTGGCACAACATATCATTATTTACGTGCAATGCTGCAAGCGACTGTCGAAAAAAGGAAAATTCATGGGCCATCATGGCTCGCATCTCATCAATAGTAGCAACTAAGGATGCAATGGAAGGTGGGTGCGGAGGGGGTGCTATTGATGTCTCACCAGCTTTGCTTTGGTGTTGATTAGAAGAACCAGCTCTCAGATCGTATGGGTCATGAACATGAGGCATGGTATGCGGTGAAGAATGGGATTGCGATGGTCGATGGGGCGAAGTTAGTAAGGATTGATGATGAGAGTCATGATGAAGAAGAATATTGGTGTAAGCTTTAGGGAAAGGAGATAAAGAAGTAGATGGGTTGGGAGGGCGAATGGTTAAAGGGGAAGGTTGGTTGGTAGGCTCATCGAGATGGATGCGTATAGGGCTTTCTGGCACAATTTCTTTCCCTTTGTTGTTTCGGCACGACCTTTTGGGTCTAGGTGATTGCGGTGCATTTAGATTGATAATTGGATGCTTGGGTAGAGGCTCAGGACAATGTGGCGAATCCTTCAGTAAGATTCTCAAGATCTTAGTGTTGATCAGACCGTGAACTTCAGCCATGGGTTCTTCTTCTATTCCATAACCCACCGATAAGCATAGGTTGGTCATGGTCTAAGGAAAGTATAGTTGTCCATGGGTTCTGCCAATATATCTGTGGATTTGCTTCACAATCAAACGTCCAATATCAATGGGGATGCCACACGCGATGCAATAAGCGACCATGACTCAATCCCTTAAAATAGTCGCGCTTCTAGCAGTAGATAGTTGGATGCTAAAGAGCGGATGCCGGTTAAGAAGATGGTCCACTGGGTTCCAAGTTACGTCAAGATTCTCAACACATCCTCCAAATGCTCATCATCGGGATTCTCAATCCACCTATTACCGGGCACTTTCGGAAAGTCTTTTAACTTATAAAGTTGGTTGATGTCCTGTGTGCTGAATGGCATAACCCTACCATTAATCATCATCGCATCCTTTGATTTATGCAAGCTGCCTTGATAAAATGCCCGCACTACCGTTGGGATGACAATGGATGGGCATTGACAAATTAATTCCCATTTAAGTTCGACTATAATGCTTGTAATTAAATCTGGTAGTAGGGCTGATGCAGGGAAGAACACCATCTCCATGAGCAAATCATCATTTCTCTTTCTGGAAATTGGGTGCTTTTCAGCAAAGGACGACCTGCTACCTTTAACCTTTTCCTTACCCTTAACTTGCACAGCAACCAGTTTATCCTTCTAGCGCTTGATGCGCTCCTTCTCCCTTTCTTTGCCCATTTTTCTTACTCCCATTCTTCTCTCTCTTTTCTTTCCAACGAAATATTGCGCTAGACTTTTGTCCTTCGACACTTTTCTTTTTCCACCTTATTCTTCTTTTTGTTGGGGTTGATGTCCTAAATCTCGTAAGGTCCCATAGTCTATAAACACGTGTATGAACAAACATTTATGATGTAATAATATGAGATATTTTCTTCATTATTGTCTATGAAATATGAGATATTTTAGTTGCATTAACCACAAACCATTAAACTAAGATCCCTAGTTATCACTGTAACTTAAGCATGTATGTGGAGACATACAAGTGAATCGTGCCTTAAATGATATCCTAAATGATCTATTGTATATGGATAAATGAGGAAAACCTTATCCTGGTGACACTATGGATACGACCTGCTTTGTAAATGTTACAAGTGTTATAAAGTGCTATAAATGGTCTGATCTTGATCATTCATGTGGAGACATACGAGCGGGGGTATCCTATACAAAGGAGTTCGTATAAAACCGGACCTCGAAATGTTTAGTCTCATTATATAATGCTGTTCATGACAGAGACTTTCATTTCACTAAGATGACCATAGGTAACATGACCTTAATCTTAAGTGAGTTAGGAAGTCCTGCCTATGAGGGTGATCCTTTGATTTGCATGGGTGCGAGTGGCCAGATTGTCAACTCAAACCTACCACTTTGAGGATTCATCTGATTGGGGAGCTGGGAACTCAGCTACACAAGGCGAAATTCACTCCTTCCCTGAAGCAGAGGTAAGTAAATAGATTGCTCCCTTAAGGGTTGATTCTGGGGCTTGAACAATGTGACGCCACACCTTCTCATGTCCCAAGAAGTGTTCACTCATAGTGGGACTATAATGTATCATTCATTAAAGGAGTTAGTGGTACTTAAGGAGTTAGATGTAACTATAGGGGCAAAACGGTAAATTGGCCCAACTATACTTACGAGAGATTTGTGAAGGATCATCGTACTGTTGACTGGTTATATCCAATGGACAAAGAAATATATCTGTAGTATGAAGAGTGCAACTGTCGGTCTTTAGTGAATTGCTCGACAGTTACGAATGGTGGCTATCGTGATTAAAGAGTTTAATCAGTTATTCACGTAATGTCGGAGCTTCAAGCTCCATAAGGTCCCCTTGGTAGCTCAATGGATTCAAGTTGAGAATTAGTTTTTGGGTTAGTTTGAAATGTTCAAATTAACAAGAGGGAATTTGATTATATATGATATAATTAAATTGATTCAATTATATGTGATATAATTGATTTGATGTATTAGATACATTAATTGGAGGAATTAATATAAATATGATTTATATTAAATGTCAACAAGGAGAAAAAGAACTATGGTTTATATATTACACATGATATGATATTAAAACTATAGGTTATAAATATAATATGATGAATTAGTTATTATATTTATTTATAGCAAAACAATTATAAGATAATTGTTGGTGGTTGGTTATAATTTCTCCTTTAGCCAGGTTTGAGTGAGAAGTTACTATCAGTTTTAATAACTGATGAATAAAAGTGAAAAGTTTTCACTTTTTTCATAATCGCATCACATAACGATCGAGTGAAAGAGAAAAGCTATATGATAGCCTTTGAGAGTGTGAACGACGAGGCATCGAGTTTACTAGACGACAACTTCTCGTTTACTAGACGATCGAGTACCCAGTCTATATGATAGATTTAGACATTCTCCCACTTACTCGATCGTTGAGTTCCTTCTTCCCTCTACCAAATCCACACAGAGCCCACACTCATAGATTCTCAAACTGAGAATACCAAGGAAACTGAGTGGTAGTGTCGAGTGTTTTTGTTTGAGGATCTGACAATTCGTGAGTTGAACTGGTTGTTCGCTGCATTTGTGCTCGTGATCGAGTTTGCTTGGACGTTGGACTGGTGTTGATTGAGGGAATACATGAAGAAGAGTTCTTCGAAGGTATGTCACTCGGTTCTAGTTGGTTTTAAGAAGAAAACATGTTGTAATTTACTCGATGATGCATAACTGTTCTTGTTTGTTTGTAAATGCGTCGTTCTTTCACAATGGGTTTGGAACAATCTTGCTTTCGTTCACTGGCTCTCTTGTTCAAGATTTCCTTCACTTTTCTGTCTCCTCTTCCTCCTCGATTTCCCTTTCGAGATGCTTAAAGGCAAGTGCGATGATTCGCTCATCCTTAAGCTTTTTCTTAGCTTCTTCTTCTGCTATCGTATTCAGGCAGCACACTTCTTCATCATGAAGTCTTCTCGCCAAATCCGCAGATGCGATGATTTGGCATGCCTACTCCCGTTTAGCCTCTTTCTCCCTCAGCTCATGCTCCCGGGTTTCTTTTTCTCTCGCAATGCACTCAATTACTTGCGCAGTTTCTACGTCCATAGAGGACTCTTGAATGGTAGCCACCACTTCCGCCCCTTCAACTTCTTTAGTTCGTGTTCTCGATTGCCAGACAAGTGAAGCGTCTGGCATAAAATCATCTTCTTCCTCAAAACTTCGTAATTAAGTCCCTGATGCGGACAGTCGGTCATGATGGATTATAGATGGATCTTGCACTGGTGGCTTCATATGCATCATTTCCTCTTGCAGTGGTGGACTCTCCCTCCACAGCTGGGATTTCTTCCCGCTGTGTGCACTCCTCTTCATGCTTGATGTGCTTTTCTTTCTTCCTACGTTGTTTCTTTTTCAGCTTTCCTTCTCTCATTATTTTTCTTTCTTTTTTGTGCTCGCTCCTCATCCTTCGAACCTCCCGACTTCTTAGCGAGCTTCCCATGGTCACCCTTTCTTCATACACTTTCCAGTACTACCCTTATGGGTCCCTCATTGGAGTCTGCTAGCGCATTCTCCTTGGGATCCGTGGCCGCATGGATTTTAGGTTGCGGCCCATTTTCTTAGGGAAATGGCTGGTCAACCACTCCTGCTTCTGGTAACCCCCTTTCTCGCTCTATATTGCTTACAATGCTCCCAAAGACTTCCTTATCGTCTTTCCATTTTAGCTCGCTTTTAGGTGGGAGTGGTAAAGCAACCACCTCAGTGATGGTGACTGGGGCACTCTCCTTGCTCGTCCCCTCTCGGTGAACAAACGGTGAAGTGCCGATGGAGGAAAAACTTCTTTTTCTAGGTTTAATGGTAAGTCTAGGAATCGGTTTAGGTTAGGTGGCAAAATGGCAGCTTGCTGCTAAAAAGGCAGCTTCCCGAGCGAAAAACGGGGCTTTGGATAGGGAAGAAGGTTGGGACGAGGTGTTGTAAGGTTGCTCGACCATGGGATCTGGTGAGGGTTTGAAGAGTGAAGAATCAATCGGACGTGAGGAACAAGAAAGTTAAAAGCTTAAGAGAAAACTAGAATGCAGATGGTCAATAAGATCAGAGTGAGGCGCATTTTTAAAGGTTGGGCACTTGGAAATTCCCAATATTGCAATGATGTGCGCCGGAGGACTTAGGAATCCCAAAAGCGTGCCCATCAGACAAAAGGCAACTTATCTGCAGGTGCATTAATGATACCTCGAAAAGAGAATCAATAACTCGTCCGCATTCCTGCTTTGATCCTTAAGGAACTCTTAATTGACGATGGGCACAACAAGCGCCCACAACCGCAAGAATTAACGCAATCTATTTGACAGATAAATTAACACAATTGTAGATTAACTATCAACTTCTCAAAATAACAAGTCCAAACCAAGTAAAAAACAAAACTATTCTGAGAAAGCAGTAAAAGGATAAAAATGGATGCCTTTGAAAGAATAAATCGTGTTACCACAAAGTGCATCCACGCGGGCGGTCAAGCTTACCTGGCCAAATCAATGTCTCCTTGTTACGCTCTATCATGCCTCCATATTAAGGTTAGTGCATTGACCATTGACCTTGAAGATATTACTGCCATCTTCATTGGCTAACTCCACTACTCCACGAGGAAAGATTTGTGTGATGACAAAAGGACCAGACCATCGTGATTTGAGTTTCCCTAGAAACAAATGAAGACGATCATTAAATAAAAAAACTTGTTGCCCCACAGCTAGATTTTTCTTGCAGATTTTTTGTCATGCCATCTTTTTGTCTGCTTCTTATAGAGCTTGGCATTCTCATATGCGGTAAAGTGCCATTCAACAAACTTGTTCAGCTGTAGCTTTCTAGCCTCACCCTGCATGCCTCCGAACTGGCCAGCATTCTAAATCATTTGCAACATTACGGGTTTGATTTCAAACCTGGTGTTCTCATCCACTATAGGCCTCACAATTCCTTGTGAGAAATCATACAAGTTTGGAGCTGCATACTTTCACATTGGGATATTGCGATCTACAGCCAGAAAAATAGGATCTTGTTGCAGTTGACCTACTCCATTGTTCAATCCTGCCTAATTAGTTTGATTATTGTTATTGTTGGCCATATTTCATCTACCCCGGTTGTGGTTTTGTCATGCTCTATGGCGAAAAGTTCTCTCTATCTCTGGGTCAATATTGAGTTCAGGATCTGTCCCAGTACTCATATACTGTCTGCAGCTTCTTGCCTAAGCCCGCAGTACACCAAAGAAAAAGACCTGCACAAATTCACAAATAAATTCAACACTTAATCACTTTTTCAAATACCCGACAACAACGCAAAAAACTTGTTGAGGATAAATTGCTATGCTGATATGCGTTAATTTTCATACGATGATCATGGAACGGTTTAAAGAATAATGCATTATGTGTGGAGTGAATGTGTGATAATGAATCGTTCCTGTTACAATTTCCTTCCTCTCTCGGCAAGTATAATGAGATCGCAAATTTCTCAGAATGATCCAAGGTCGAACACGGGGATTTGATGCGATGTTGTTGAAGTAAAGTAAATCATGCAAATGTGTAAATATGCGTTGTTTGTTGCGATAAAAATAAAATACATACAAATAATAAATTTCTAAATAATGGAGTGCCTAACAATTGTGAGGTTGAGATGGGTGAGTAAAGCCGCAGATTAAATAAGGGTCTATATGGAGAAGGAATGGCTAGAAGGAAGGCACTAAACAAATCAATAAATCTCATTTCAGATACTACCACTGTTCTTATTCCTGATTGGTGCATACCTTTCGATGGTTGCCTCAATGGTCATATTTCTATAAGTTGTAAATGGGAATGGTCTAGAACGCAAGGTTGATCCTATGGCTAGATATACTTCTTGCTTCACTTAACAGGTTCTATCAACTTTTCTCTTTCGAGGAACTGATTGTATGACTCAATTATGCTCTTGCAGGCAAGTATCTTTCGATATATGTTAAACCAACGTGGTAATATCTTAAGATGTGATTTAAATCATAAAAGTGACCTTCCCCCTTACCTTAAGGATTTAGTGATTCATGAAAGAATAGATGATGAATGCATGAACATGGAGTAAAGTGAAGATGAACATAATGATAATATTACGATAAGAGAATCGTTCGAATACAAGTTGTTCAGGAAATCGATCAAACAAATTCTACAACTCGTTAATACAAAAGGAATGAAATGGATTCACGATCAATATCAATCTCTTGATACGATGTGATGGTGGTAATGACTACCGGCTATATGTGATGGATGGAGTGGTGAAAGCCCTTCTTAGGATCTTTCTCTAGTGAGCCTCCTAGAAAAGAATGGAATTTGGAATAGAATGTTCTCTTCGATTGTCAGCTCCCAGATTCCTTCACTTGCTGTGCTGAGGCTCTATTTATAATGTCCTGCACTGTCCTATCTTGGAATTCTCACTCTGATTGGTTGCTATCATTTGTCAAGGTAGGTGTGAATGTCAGTGCAACATCATGGTCAACGACCAGGGAGTATGTCAGAATATATGTTGTATGATTTTAGAAATCCCGAGGCATGCATTGATTGCATTTCTCCTTGAAGGATTGGCGCATGCACTAATTTCTGTTTTCCTGCAAAACATAAACTTTGGCGCACTTTAACCATGAAATGCGGTCAAGTGGTGTCTTAAGTACCTTAGCACAATTTTGATTTTCTCATATCATTTCACCATGATTGGCACATTTTTTCCTTTCTATTGTCGCATATTTTAAGAAAAAGGCACAAGTAACTTGTATTTCTACAAGTTATCACTTCACAAGCAGCTACATACTCAGTCTTCATGGTTAAATCTTCAATGCATCTTTTCTTGATGCTACATTATACTACAGCTCCCCCGTTCTGGGTGAACACCGATCTTGATGTGGACTTCTTAGAATCCTTGTTAGTTTGGAAATTAGAGTCCATGTATCCCGTAAGGATCAAATCATTAGCTCTATACATGAGCATATAGTCTATCTTTCTCCTAAGATACTTAAGGATATTCTTAACCGCAGTCCAGTGGTCTAACCCTAGATTGGACTGGTACATAATAATAATAATAATAGTAATAATAGTAATAATAATAATAGTAATAGAAATAAATGGCCAAATTGATAATAGGCTTTGATACCAATTGAAGGGATGATAACCCTAAGGCACGACTGAAGCCAAAACACATAACTATTTCATTTTTCTAAATTAGTATTTAAAATAAAAAAAAATCATTGGAATAAAAGGTAATATCGATAAACATGCAATTCCCAAAAAGACTAATTATATAGGGGAAGAAACCCTACCTTGCAAACCTTTTGACAACACTGTAGAATTTCTCTGTTGAATTTGGATTGGGCACCACCACTTGAAAATCTCCCTAGTCTTGATGTTCATTTTTCATATCTCATATTCATACTATGTGACATTGGATGGGAGCATTTGGATAAAGTTCAACATGGCAATAGGTGAGAAAGTTTCTTCATAGCCAGCTCCCTCAACCTAGGTATAACCATTTGTCACTAGTCTAGTCTTAAAGGTTTATACCTTCCCGATTACACCCCTTTTTTTCTTTTGTAGATCCATTTGCAATCTATAGGTTTTACTACATCAGGTTGACCTATAAGATCAAAGATTGAATTGAGTTACATAAACTACATTTCGAGATCCATAGCTTTGATCCATTCATCTTTGTCTACATTCTCCATTGCCTTTTTATAAGACAATAGATCCTCAACGTCGCCATCAGATATAATAGTTAGGGTTTCTGTTAAACCCATATAATGAATAGGTAGATTCCCAACCCTCCCACTATGTCGAGGTTCCCTCAACAGTTGAGGTTGATTTAACCTACTACATGAACTTGTTGGGTTTGATGCCCTAAAGTCTCGTGTCCTGTAGTTTGTAAACAGTATATACGAACACCTGTGATTGTTAATATATGATATTTACTTCACATCTTGTTGTTTTGCTCGGTTATTTGTTTTATTTGCTTTACCACAAATCAATAAACATAAAATCCCTGGTTATCTGTATGTGACTCAAGCATGTATGTGGTGACATACAAGTGGATCATGTCTTGAGTGATAACCAAAATGGTCTATAGTATATGGATATAGGAGGGAAACCTTATCCTGGTAACGCTACGGACGCGACTCGCTTTGTGGAATGGTCACAAGTATTGTGACTTGCCATAGATGGTCTGATCCTGATCATTCGAATTGGGGACATGCGAGCGGGGGCGTCTTATGCAAAGAGTTTGTATAAGACCTGACCACGAAGTGTCAATGTCTCATTATATAACACTGTTCATGACAGAGACTTCACTTCACTAGGATGACCATAGGTAACATGACCTTAATCTTGAGTGAGTTGGGAACTTCTGCCATTGAGGGCAGTCCTTTGATTTGTATGGGTGTGAGTGGCCAGGTCGCAGATTCAAACCTGCCATTTTGGGGATTCATCTGATTTGGGAGCTGGGAACTCAGCTACACAAGATGGAATTCACTCCTTCCCTGAGGCAAGGGTAAGTAGATAAATGGCTCCCTTAAGGATTGATTCTGGAGTTTGAACGATGTGACACTACACACCTTCTCTTGGCCCGAGAGGTGTTCACACATAGTTGGACTATGTTGTATTGTTCATTAGAGAAATCAGTGGTACTTAAGGAGTGACATATAACTACAGGGGCAAAACGATAAATTGGCCCAGCTGTACTTACGAGCATCTGTGAAGGGTCATCGTACTCATGATTGGTTATATCCGATGGACACAGAAATATATATGTGGTAAGAAGAATTCAACTGTTAGTCTTTAGTGGAATCACTGACAGTTAATGGATGGTGGATCTTGTGGCTAAAGAGTTTAGTCAGCTATTCATGTACTGTTGAAGCTTCGAGCCACAGGTCTATTAAGTCACTTGTGTAGCTTGGATAAAGTCGAGAACCAGTGTTTGGGTTAATTTGAAATGTTCAAATTGATAAGAGGAAGTTTAATTATATATGATATAATTGGACTGGTTAATTATATATGATATAATTGGCTAAATGTATGAGATACATTATTTTAGAGGAGATTAGATATAAATATGATTTATATCAAGAAGTGGAGAAAATACTATAGTAGATATATGATATCAAACTATGGGATATAAATATAATATGAGTATATTTATTAATTATTTGATAAGTAACCGATTGATCCATGTTCGGACGTGGGAAGTGAGGCTGCGAAGGTTACGGTAAACGGCGGGTTAAAGTAATGAAAATCGTTTTCATTATTATTCAATCGTGCATTCGTATCGCACGCCCAAAAAGAATCCGTGAAAGATCGATCGCGAGAGCCTATACGATAGAAGCTCGTTCGTCTAAACGATCGTCTAGTTCACGCGTTCTCTAAACGATTGTATACATCTTTCCTAAACAATTGTTCAATTTTTCCTAAACAATCGTGTAGTTTTACTATACGATAAGCATATCCACTATACGATAGCAGAGTTCATCTCCCACTTGCTTATCGTCTACATGACGTTTTCTCCTCCGTCCTCTACCAAACTCACTAGAGCCCACTCTTTGGCTTTTTGACGCCGAAGATATCCGGGTTTCTCTTGTTGTGGTGTCGTCCGCACGACATTGTTCGTGTACGTTCGGATCGTGCTATTGTAGTCGACAGACTCGCCGGGTGTTGGTAGATCGGTAGGAGGTTTTCCGCTGCTTTGGGTTCAGTCGTTCGAAGAGTGTCTTCATCTGGTATGAACTCTTTCCTTGTGTTTTATTGTATTATGAGCATGCCGATTATGAGTTTAATATGCATAACTGTTTGTATGGAATGTATATCGTTTATGTTTCGGTCACTGTGAAATCGGAGCGATCTAAGTTCGCTCATGGAACTCTCGGTATGAAATCTTTCAGAACTGACATCAACCCTCCCACTCTTGTTGATGTACTTGGTGTTAGGTTTTATGCCCTAAAACTCATAGATAATAAATGTAATATTTTACCGATCATTAATAAAGTGTTATTAATGTTTATTACATAAATAGCAACATTTGACCGATCATTAATAAAGAATGACCTAGGCAACTTAGTCAAAATACTGGGTGGATTATGGACTTTTGTTCATGAGGGATCGTCCTTTGATTTGTATGGGTGAGAGTGACCAGTTCGTCGACTCAATAAGCCTACCATTTTGGGGACAAAATCGAGTGGGGAGTTGGGAATATAATTTCACAAGATAGAATTCACTCATTCCCAACTTTAGGGTAAGTAGATGAGTGTTTCCTTAAGTGTTGTCTTCGGAACTTGAACAAACGATCCTACCTTATCATTAGACCAAGAGGGGTTTATGTTTAATGGTTGGACCATAAACAGGTTGTTCAATAGAAGAGCACTGGTACTTAAGAATATAGAGGTAACCCAGGGGTAAAACGGTAATTTGACCCTATTGGTGTTATGAACACTCGTGAATGACTAACTTGTTGTCATTGGTAAATATCTGTGGACACAAAATATATCTGTAGTGAGAAGAGTGCAACTATTGGTCTATAGTGGAGTGTACCCACAATTAACGAGTATTGATTAACTTGGTTAATGAGTTTAGCCAATTAATTTCCTATTGTTGAAGCTTTTGATCTAAGTTCATTAGGTCCCACTAATAACTCATAAAGGGTATTGTGGTAATTAAAGTAATTTGAAATGTTCAAATTTACTAAAGGAAAGAATATAATGTACGGTGATACATTATAATGTTCAAATTTGAAATGTTTAAATTTACTAAGGGAAAGAATATATGTGAGAATCAAATATTTGAAGGAGTTCAAATATTAAATTTAGTATGAATAGAATTCATATTAAAATTATAGATTAAAATTAATGTGTATTAGATGCACATTAAAACTATCAATAATATGAGAGAAGAATAATTGAATATGATTCAATTATAAGGTTAAATTAAATATGTGATATTTAATTTAATGATTTTATTAATTCAAGGATTAATTTATTATTTATTTTAATTTAATTTAACTAAATTTGATTTAATTGAATTAAAACTATAGGTTATGAGAGATATGTATTAGAATATGATTCTAATGCACATTTAATTAAATATGAGAAGATATTTAATTATTAATAATTAAATTTTGATTTAATTTATTTTTTAAATTAAATAAATTTATTTTTATTTAATTAAATAAATGAAACTTGATTTAATTTATTAATTAAATAAATAATGAATTTAAATAAATTTATTATAACAAACTCCTCAATGTGTGGAGTTAATATAGGAGTGGGAGAGAGGTCTTTTCCCAACTTTCTCCTCTTCTCTCTGCATCAAAGAAGAAATAATGATGGGCAAAATTTTTTCTCTCTCTTACTCTAGTCTTTGAGAATTTTTTTTTTCTCGGTAGAAAATTCCCTCCAAGGATCCCACCTCCTTCTACCTTAATAGCCCAAAGAGAATACTGATAAAACCATTTTGGTGGTGTTCACTTATTGCAGAGGAATTGTAAATCTAAAATGTTGGTGAAACCCTCTAGAGTCATCAAAGAGAGTAAGAGTTTCTAGATTTTATTTCCTATGTTAATTTGTTATTAAAATATGAAAATTCTCTGCAATTTTTTCCAGTGTGCTTGGGATTTTAACCCAGCAATTGGTATCGGAGACCAATTCTAGGTATTAAATTGTAAATTAAGTCTTCTGTAAGTTTAGGTCTACATTAGCTTTTTTTTTTCTATGAAGATAGAGGTATAGAGGCTGGAAATCAAAGAAAAAAATTGCAGCTGACACA